>NC_045161.1:22533338-22558088 GCF_900700415.2 Clupea harengus
CGCCCCCCGTCCCCCGTCCCCCGCCCTCTGTGGCTGGCTGCAGCTGTTCACTTTTCTCTCTATATATCTCTCTCTTTCTCTCCGGTTCTCTCTCTTTTTGGCCTCCTAACTTGGACAGGTATTTATTGCTCTTCTCATCACACAGGTTGTCTCATGGTTCATGGTCCCTTGGGCAAGAAATTGGAATAAGCACTTTAAACCTCCTTAACTGCCTTGTTAAATACATCTCTTTCAGGTTGGATATCTTTAGTTAAGCTGTGCAAATGCATTTACAAAAAAAGGTGCTCAATCTCGCCATCTCTCCACTCTCGCTGAGTAAAAAAACAAAAAACAAAAACATTTTCCCTGTCTTTTACCAGCTGTTTGTTAGACAGCACGCTCTCATTCGCTCATTCAGACAAAACCCTGGAGAACTTCTCAAAGGGAAGTACATCACTTCCTTCAACCTTTGGGCGGGAACTCAATGGTTCGGTCAAGTGCTAAAGTTTTTAGGACAAAACGGGTGTTTCAGAATTAAATATTCTCTAACATTCAAGCAGTATTCTCTCTCCCGTATGCGAGCTTCACTCTGTGAGAAATCAGAACTGAAGCTAAAGGACCCCCCCGCCCCCCCCATTCGATTTGCAATATATCTCAGCATAAAAAGGGACCAAATATTATCACCATCTAATATATATATATATACACACAAGTATACAAATGTAAAGTGTCAAGTACCCAAAAGCAGTCAAATCAAAAAGAACAACAACAACAATGACGACCAAAAAAAAAACCCCAAAAGATTAAGACGAATCAAATGAAAAGAAAGAAATGCTGAAAAAGCAGGGTTGCGAGAGGTAAGATTCTATGTAGTTTTTGCCGTTTGGCAACCGATGACGACGGTAGTGCTTTAAAAACACTGAACCTCACCACCCCTCCCCTCTGTTCCCTGGCCCTGCGCTACAGAGAGCCCCCGCAACGGTGGATACGACTCCGTGTTTTCCTTTCAGAAAGACGAACCAAAGAATTCTACCTAGTTTATAGAGAAAGTAACACTTCACTCAAACCTCTGCCCAATTCTTTCTGAACCATTTCGAAGAAAAAAAAATAGAAGTTGCTGCATCAGAATTGCATATATTGCCGTATTAATCAAAGAGACAATATCATTTGTGTATGGAATATGTACAAGTTACAACTGCATTAAAGTAGAAAAAGACTGATTGGTTTTGTTTTCCATCTCCCTGGACCAACTTCAGTTAACCCGTGCAACAGCCGACAGGTGGGTGACACCACCTGTGTGTTAAGACAAGGCTCTGTGAGAAACAGACCTGGAAACGTTCCTCTCTACTGCATAGTTGCTCTGTTTTTCACAAATGCATATGGTAAAGCCATCGCTCCCGTATAGAAAAGAAAAAGAGGGACGACTCAGAAAGATGGACACAGGGTGGAGGCGATGTGAAGTGCTCTTTGCTCTTTTGCTTGCTTTGCTGTTTTTTAACAGACCACTAAGTCGTGAGTCTACTCTGTAAAATCTAAAGCACGGGGGGGGGGGTAAAGGTAAAACAAGAAAACAAATAGATTATTGTGACACCCTGATTTTGGTTTAGAGAGGAGCATGTAGTTGTCATTTTTTTTTGTTTGTTTGCCTTTGTTTTTTTTCTTTCATTTCTTGTTTTTTTGTTGTTTTATTTTTTCAAATTTCCATCTTGCGCGTGTCTCCACGTCCCTTCGGCGTGTCCCCTTTCCCCGAGTCCCTGCTGTGACGTCCGGAGTCCCTCTCGTCTCACTGCGACTCCTCCCCAGCCTTCCCGGAGCGAGCGGGGCTGCGTGAGCGGCTTCCTGGGCCTCCTTCCATGGCGGCCGCGGCGGGGGCGGCGAGGGCAGCGGGAGGAGGAGCCGCCTCCAGGCGCCTTCTGCCCCTCCCGCTGCGCGCGCCGGGGCCAGGGCCAGGGCCGGGTCCCGGGAGCCCCACAGAAGAGGCCTCCAGGAGCTCGGGGTCCCGCACCCGGGGCTTGCGTCCGCGCCGCGACGGGATGCCGTTGCAGCCGTCCTTCTTGAGGTGGCGGTGGAGATGGTCGGAGCGCACAAACGTCTTGAAGCAGCTGGAGCACTGGTAGGGCCGCAGGCCGGTGTGGACGCGCATGTGGTTCTTCAGGTCGTAGTTGTGGGCGAACGCAGCGCCGCACTGGGTGCACAGGTAAGGCTTCTCCCCCGTGTGCTTGCGCATGTGAACCTTGAGCTTGTCCTGCCTGCAAAGAGAAGATGGCAGAAAACAGGTCAGAATGCAGGTGGTCACACACCATCCATCCACAGCACACCCATATAATACACCATCCATCCACAGCACACCCATCTAATACAACCATTTGTGACAACAGGCCAAGACATTGGTTTCAGAGAGGAAACCACAGTCAGATTGATAGCCTATGCTATCTTGTCAAACCATAGATTTACAATTAAATACCTTAGAGGTCAATTTCATCCAAAATGACTAACAAGTCCTGCTGTAAACAATCCAAGAGTGGGGACAATGAAAGGGCCTATTTATTGACAATAGAGTAACTAAACGAAACTAAATAATACAGCTATATAATTACATACATGTTCATAGTGGAATATAGTGTGACGTGTTCCAGTTGTTGATGACAACAGATCAAGACCTTCTCCCCTCAGATAAGGATAGGATAAATATGGATAGTATGTATATGCATTGTCAAATTAAAAATGTATATCTTTAATTCTTTGGAAGACAATTTCATCCAAAGTAATCCCTGTATTACCAAATGTCCATCCATGTAAACACTGAAAGAGTCTATACTGTACACAGCGATTTAAAGGAAACTGACTAAACAATTACACTCCTTACTGTAAATACTGCGTTCCCTTGGCGACCCCTTCGACATTCCCCTGCATATCCTGCTACTATCTGCTAGTGTAGGCTTGGTTGCGACACTTACGACTGTTTGCTCTGCAGATGACCTAGCTGGGTCATATCAGGACAAGGGGCTGTAAATCAGTTTTCCTTTTTTTTTTTCTTTTTATCTGCATCATTTTGAGACGGGCGGCAGTAGCCCAGCTCCCGGAGAGCTTAATGTTCAGCGCTTGGTTACCATGGCAGCAAGGGAAGCCTGTCTAGGTTAAAGCATGCCATAGATGCAGTTTATAATCAAAGCGCTACGCCGAGACGGCCGCCCTTGATCTAGGCTGGCTCTGATGGGCCACGCCTGTCTAATGCAGGTGGATGAATTTGTAAGAGGTGCCAGAGGGCCTCTTTAGGCCATTAGGACAAGGCTACTGACTTCTGAGTCTCGGCCAGACAGGACTTGTTGAGGCAGGGGAGGCAGTTTATATCATTCAAAGTCATGGAAATATATATCTGTGTAAAGGGCGATTAATGCCATAGCATTCTTGAGAAGTGCAGATATATCATAATAGTTCTCACTTGAAAATCGATCACAGAAACATTGACGCGTTTCGGAAGATTCTTTTTCTTTTTGACATTTGTCGGAACACAGACAACAATAGGGGACAGAATTCCTTAAATAAGTGAAACCCCTGGACATTTAACAATAGCGGGGATCCCTTGAGATGCTACATTTCGAGGGATAAAGAATTCTTCCAGCAAACCCGACGCCTTTGAAGAGGAAATCTGACCCTCTGTAATAACGAAAGAAGAAGCAGGTGGCATGCGCATTAGCGGGGCTGGAGGAGAAGCCATACAACATCTTTACATCTTCACCGTATAAAAGTGTGTGTTGTGAAAGAGGATGGAGAACCTGCGGTCACTGTATTCCACTCTGTGTGTGTGTGCGTGTGTGTGTGTGTGTGTGTGTGTGTGTGTGTGAGTGTGTGTGTTTGTGTGTGTGTGTGTGTGTGTGGTGTGTGTCTCCTCCACTCCTCTAAGCAGGGCAGAGTACAGCTCCGCTCACCACTGTGGCTAAGGTGACTGAATAGCCAGGCAGAATGGTGGCTTAGATAATACACACACACACACACACATGCACACATGCACACAGACACACACACACACACACACACACACACACACACACACACACACACACACACACACACACACACACACACAGACAGGGAAACACAAACACACTTACATGTGCTTAATACACAAACCCAAACAAACAAACATACACGCACACACAAGTGCGCACGCACGCACACACACACACACACACACACACACACACACACACACACACACACACACACACACACACACAGTGGGCCCTGGAACAAAGTGGCACACTGACGGAGGTGAATTATTTAAAGGACGGGAGTGATTTATTACAGCGCAAGGCACACTCTTAACCCTGATCAAACAGGATTAAGATTACAATGCCCCTTCCCACTGCCTGCTGCATTTAGATGGCAAATTTAGATCACCCGCACCCACAAACAGGGGTGCAGATATTTTCGTCCTGCCCACATCTATTTCCAATGCGCATCCCCTGATTAATTCATTAAGGGGATGGTTTCATGGAAAAGGTGATACTCCCGTTTACATGGGAAATCATTTTACGTGCTCACACACACAGATACACACACACACGAGAGCCAAACGGCACACTACATTAGTCAGCTACTAAGAGAGCAAGAGAGAGAGAGAGAGAGAGAGAGACGTATGCGCCGGGGGCAATAATCAACATACCTCGGGATCACAAGTTCATGCAACTCACTGGCACAGATAGGGCACAGGCAGAATCCCCCTCCCCCCACTTTCACCCTTCCCCTCCACCATCCAGGCCCTGTATCGGAGCGACAAGCATTTTATAGTGGCCTCATCCCCTGATAACAGACAACCTCACACGGCTCAGCCCACTTTTATAGGACCCCCCCCGCCTCGTTAAAATTCCAGGACTTTGTCATGAAGCCTGTCCTGCTCTACACCTGCCCTATTTTATGATCCCCCCGACCCAACTGAACGTTGAAAACAACATCATGCATTTCTTCTCAGCATTTTAATCAGCGCAGATTAGCAGAGGCACGTCTGCGAGGGGGACAGTGCCGCACCACAGCCACAGTGTGCTCAGTGTCGGCCTGGCAACGCCGTGGGACACACTGACACTGTCACTGCTACGCTTGCCCTTTCCACTGGGAGAGAAACTACACTATGGAAAGAGCAAGCAGAGTAAAAGCTCTATTGTTGCTCTGAGTGTTAAGATCCAGTTGTGAAATAGTTCAAAGTTCCCAGTAAAGCGTTTAAGTGTGTGCGTGTGTGTGGGTCGGTGTGGGGGGTGGGGGGGGGCTAGACTGTTTTACTGAACATAATCGCCACAAAACAAGAGATTAACTGGTGCTGGAACAGGAGTGCTGGACTGATTCTAAGTGGTTCTGTGTGGGTTCTGTGTGGGTTCTGACTGGGGTAACTTTCCCGTGGCCTACCTGGTGAAGCGCACTTTGCAGATGGCGCACTCGTAGGGCTTCTCTCCCGTGTGCGTGCGGATGTGCCGGGGCAGCTTGCCCGCGCCCTGGATGACCTTGGAGCAGATGGGGCACTTCTGGAAGGCCTTGGAGCGCATCTTCCTCTCGCCCGTGGCCCCCGCGCCGGCCTGGCTGGCCCCGCCGCGCACCGACCACAGCAGGCCCTGGGAGACGGCGGCGGCGGCGGTGGCCACGGCGGCGGAGCCCTCCTCGTGCTGCGCGCTGTTAAAGTACTTCAAGTAAAACTCCACGTCCGGGTCCTCCCCGTCGGGCGGCTCCTCGCCCGCCGCCTCCCGCTCTTTCTGCCGCTCGATGGAGTCCATCATCTGCTGCAGGAGGGCGCTGGCCGAGCCTCGCTCTGGATCGCGCTCCCGGTCCTGATTTTGATCCCGATCCTGATCCCGATCCTGATTCCGATCCCGATCCCGATCCCGATCCCGCTTCCGATCTCGCTCCTGATCCCGTTCCCGTTCCGCCCGCTCCTGCTCCTGCTCCTGCTCATGCTCCAGTTTCACGCGCTCCGTCTGGAGGTAGAAATGTCCGTTCTGGGCTCCCGGGGCATAGTAGTGGGGCAGTACGGCCTCGCCGCCGCCGCTGACCCCCCCGTTGCCCCGGGCCCAGGCCGAGGACACCTCTGGGTCTTCCTCGTCCTCCTCGTCCTCCTCGGGGTCCTGCATAGGTGGCTGTGCCAGGGCGAGGGCCAGGGGCGAGTCGTACTCGTGCGGGGCGTTGGGGGTCCCGTTGCGCTCCGCTCCGTTGCGCTGGCTAAAGTGCTGGTGTGTGAGCGGGTCCCTGAGCTCTGGCGTGCTGCAGCTGCTGCTGCCCCAGTGCGCCCCCTGCTGAAAGAACTCTAGGTACTCGCGGGCGCGCAGCTGGTTCCCCTGCTCTCTTGCTCCTCCTCCTCCTCCTCGGCCGCCACTCTTGGACCTCTCTTCTTCTCTCTCAGCTTCCTCATCTGGCTCACTGCCCGCCTGTGGAGGAAGTAATTGAGGTTTAGTCAGTCCATCTATGAGCATCAGCACACAGTCGGTAATGCCTACATGCCAGAAAAACAATTTACCTCACAGGAATATACCATGCAATGCTATGCTATGCTATGCTATGCTATGCTATGCTATGCTATGCTATGCTATGCTATGCTATGCTATGCTATGCTATGCTATGAATCTGCTATGCTGCTAACCCTCAGGTTTAAAGGAGCACAGAACTCCTCACTGTCTCACAGAAAATGAGAAACTCGGGTACACAAACTGTACTGAAGACAAAGGCTTGTGCACAGGCATGGATGACAATAAATATATAAAGAGGGAACATTGCCCTAGTGAGGGAGCTTTAGTGACCTCAGAGACTTTAGACTTTCGAAACCTCAGAGAGTTGTTGGGAGTAAAGGTATGGTGGTCTTTTGTTCAAATACTGTACAACACTACAGACTAGCAATTTATAAGGCATCTCTTGGCCATTTTGAGTCCACATCATGTTATCATGAGAGTTACGGCTGATGAAGACTGGAGGCACCAAGCCACTCAAAGTGATTGGATTCATTTTACATTATCCTAATTAGAGTGGGGTTAAGAGACCAGGGATCAATGGGACATTAGAGGATTCCACAATAAGTGTTTGATATGCATGCCACAGTACAACAGTGGTCTTCTCTGGCTCAAATCATCATCACCACCACCTCCAATAAAATATCAAATATTGAAATATCGGGCACCTGTGTAATCTGTGCCAAGGTATACTGAAACAGTTCAAGTGGCCCGTGGTGGTTGTGCGGCTTTGCTCCTTTGGCAACTCCATGACAGCCATGAAAATCATAATCCTCCTACTCTAACCAAACAAAAAGATTGGGTTAGCCAAAAACATTGTTTACTAACCCTTTCCTAACCCTAGACACTCCACCATGAGATCAAACCAACATGATTTTCTCTGGCTACTGAGCTAATCTCTTTTGGTTTATGTCAATGTTATTTTGGACAGTATTAAATATGTTGAGGATCTACTTGTCTTTGCATTAGCATACAGTGATATCAGGTTCTAAGCTAATTCTTACTCTTGTCTATCTCAACATCAGCTGACATAATTCTGACATAATTTCTCTAGGAATCTTCCTGCAACCTTCATCCTTTGACCTCTGACATCACATGTGAGGCTAACCTCTGACTTCTGACATCACATATGAGGCTAACCTCTGGCCAATTTCCTGACTCCCTGACACAAAGCAGTACACCACCCTTAATGCTGCACATCCAATTGCCTACAAGTGTTCCTGCAGGACCAGTGCTCGACCCCCTCTTCTTCTACAGTCATCCTCTCACACTCAGCAAAATAGTGAGATCCTGTCGGGTCTACTGGCACTGCTCGGCAGACCACATAGATCTACAGATAAACATATCCATTGAACTGCTGTATAATACCGTTTAGAAGTATTTTTTTTCATTCATTCAACTGAACTCAAATGCATTGGTGACTTACTGAATGGCTTTAACCCTCACATAAAATCCATCACCTGCATTGCATATGATACTACAACTTAGGAATTAAACTTGAACTATCAAGGTATGCAGCTGTCATCCTACAACCAGAACATCACTGGTAACTCAGAATACTCAATCAGTCATTCCCTCCTTAGGCTAAACAAGCTCATAAAATGTTCACTTTTCTCACCAGGAAAAGTCCCTTTCTTTTTAAAAAGCCTCCTTGTGGTATAGCGCAAAAAGCTCTCTCCATTTCCTTGGTTTTGTTGGTGTGTCTAAACAACAGTACAACTACAACAACCATGACAATCAGATTTATCCCATCTACTAGATTGTATTTCATACTGGTCTTTCTGTTTTGAAGTTCGACCTGGTATTCCTTCCAGAATGAGCACCATTAAAACTACACTGTGACAAAAATTAAGCAGCTAACTGTAGTCATATATTATAACACGAAGTATCCTTTGAGAAAATGTGAGAAAACACCCTTCAAGAATACTTTCGAGAAAATAGTTCATGGAAACCACCTGATACAGAGACCGATTGAGTTACATAGCAAAAGGGACCTAATCCACCATCTCGATCAGTTTGAAGTTGAAGCTGCTCTTTACTGGTTTTTAGATGATTAAACTACTGCAAAGCTTGTCAAGCATGAGTATTATAATTTAGAGGAATGAGTAATAGAGGTTATGCCTCTACGTGTGTACAAGTGACTGTCGATTTGCCTACGTGGCGATATGTTTGTGTGCATGCATGTGTGTGTGTGCGCGTGTATGTGTTTGTATGTGTATATGTGAGTGTGTCTATGTGTATGTTTGTGCATGTGTGTGTCCATATGTAAGTTTATGTTTGTGTGTGTGTGTGAGTGTGTGTATGTGAGCTGTGAGTGTGTCTATGTGTAAGTTTGTGTGTGTGTGTGCGTGTCCATATGTACGTTTATGTTTGTGTGTGTGTGTGTGTGTGTGTGTGTGTGTGTGTGTGAGAGAGCTGTGAATGTTGTTCGCACCGGCGGGGAGAGCACTTTGGTGTCCAGCAGGTGTGTGCAGACATCTTGGACGGGCGAGATCTCCAGCAGGCGTGCAGCGCTCAGGATGTCGGCCACGCTGCTGTGGCTAACCGTCAGCGTGGCCGTGTAGGCGAAGTCCAGCAGGGCCGCCAGCGCCTCGGCCTGGACGAAGTCGAGAGCGTAGACGCTCTGGTGGTTGGCGGCCAGACCGGAGGTGAAGAGCTTGTGGAAGTAGGGGCTGCACGAGGCCAGGACGGAGCGGTGCGCATGGAACTCGCGCTCCTGCACGACCAGCAGCACGTCGCACAGCAGGCCGCTCAGCCGCTGCTCGTTCAGGCTGCCCAGGACGTCGGCGCTATGCTCGGGGAACGGGATGCCCACCGGGCCCTCCTCCACGTCCCTGGAGACGCCGACACCGCAGCCGACGCGCGACCGCGCGTGACGACTCCCTCGTCCGCCGGCCCCCGACGACATCTTCCACCAGCCTGCCGCCGAGCCGCCAATCACAGGCCCCACCCGCGTGTCCGTCCTGCCGTCTGTCCGTCTGCCTGACTGAATGGAGGGATGGAGGGGAGAGAGGGAGAGAGAGAGAGAATAGAAGAGGCGCCATGTCAGAAATATATTTACACATAACAGATTCACAAAAACGTACTAAACAGTCAAAAGAAATATACACATACAACATTACTACAGAGAGAGAGAGAGCGAGAGAGAGAGAGAGGAAAAGATGATGTTAGATAATTATGTTAAGAGCAGCGAAACAGAACATCCTCACATTGAGAGAAAGCTAGCGTGAAGCTAGGAGGAAAATGTGTTTTACATTTATATATAGAAGATGCATGATGTCATACTAACAGCATGGGCTTCACCTGAGCCTCTGTGCTGACTGTCAAATCCAATTCAACTGGCAGTGGAAAAAAACAATCAATCACTGGTAAATGTTGTGGCCTTATAAATGACAGCTTCCTTGTGTGAACCTACACTGAATGTACAAAGAATCTGTACAGACAAACACACATATGTGTGTGTGTGTATATATACATGTACACATATATATATATATGTTATGGGTTATATGCATACATACACACACACACACATATATATATATATATACAGTATATGTGTTTGTATGTATGTATATAACCCATACACTGACACACGTGCATGAACTAGCACTAACATTAAGGAGGTGATGCCAGCATGGGCTGGTTAGATTACAAAACTGCCGAATGCACTGGAAAACTAGTAGGACAGTAGAGTACTGGGCTGCTAATTCATGGTGAAGGATAAGCTATTATAGGCGCAGCCGCTTTTAAGTTCAGGTTTGGGTCAGGCCAGCAAGTGCACTATGAGAGAGTGTGTTAATCTCCTAACTTGTGGTATTTCAGTCTGGTCTGGGGTTCCTTTGTTTTGGCAAGTATTCTGGTCAGGGCCTGAATTTTATTATGTGTCCACCTCTTGGGGTGAGGGTTTGCAAAACTGACTGAAATATATCATCTCAGAAGGCAAGCGGAATTATGTTAAGGAAGAATAATATTACTACTGTTTATTTTATCGTCTCAGGTCAATAGAAACCAGTCAATGGCTGCTGATAGCAAAAAGGGCTGAGAAAACGTTCACTGTGACCCAGCCTGCACTAACAGATAGGACCTGAAGGGTTACAGAAGCAGTAGGATATTCCCAAACACAAAAGTCTTCCTCAGCAAACCCCTGGGGCTCACGGTGACTTAGCAAACACTTCACATAGAGTCATTGTAAAGACATTATTTAAACCACACTATTTCATAATGTCATGTTTCATAACATACAAGACATTTTCAAACTTTTTAATATTACATTTGTTTGGGTTAGGCCTTTCTTTTTGCACGAGGACTTTCTGTCACCTGGCTGACTGTGTGCTGTGTGCTGGGCACTGGTGAGGAGAGGAAGGGGAGGCGATGAGTGGAAACTGCAGGAGTGTTAGCGTTAACGTTAGCGCGTGGCCGGGAGGGGCGGCGCGGCTCGGCGCAACAGACCAGGGGGGGAGAAGAGAGACCAGGGGGAGTGTGGAGAGGACTGAAGTGGAATGGAGAGTGGAGGGAGCACTGGGTGTGGGGCCGTGCAGCATGTGCACTCTGTGTCGTGTCAGTTGACTGCTGGGGAGGGGGGGAGGGGGAGGGGGAGTTTGGGGAGGGGTGGCCGAGGGCGAGGGGGGGGGGCTGCCTGCGCGAGAGACTATAGTGGAAAAAACCCACTGGAGGAGTAGGAGGAGGACACACGGCGCAGGCTGCGAGGGAACAGTATTAAAAGGGAGGTTGTCAATCCGGTCTGAGCCGGTTACCCCACCCTGCGCCCTGTGCCAAGTTTCAGGAAAGGCTGTCCCCTTGCTCACGTGTGGGGGGGAGATTAAAATGATCGACTGCAGCCTGAGCAAGGGGGAGGGGGGGCTCTGGGAAGCAAACCCTCCCCGATTTGTCCATTCACTCACACACACGCACGCACACACACACACACAGGCGTGCATGCACACACGAGCACACTCGCACACACTCAAACACGGAAGGCAAACAGCTTCGCCCCCACCCCCCAGGCTCCCATCTGCCAGGGAGACCCAGCAGGGGGTAGAGGCCTGGGGGATTATGCTCTATAAGAGCAATGCATTCAAATGACATTCCTTCACATCAAGCCCCTTGGTATGTACGCTAGACCTGCTGAACCTAAGAACCCGCTCCCCCACACCTTTCGCCGGAAAATATCAACCAGCTTCCCACACCTCCAGAGTTGGCACTGTTTCAGCACACACCAGAGGTCATGGTTAGGTAAAACAATGAAAAGAATACCTGGTTAGGTTGGGCCCTCCATTACCACAGTAGTTGTCTAACTGGTGATTGCAGTTTGCGGGCAACTGTTTGGTAGCAATTAAACCAACTGCACAACCGAAACTGTACGAATTCTAGTAGTGTAGCAGCATTATGTCTAAATGAATGTGTTCTATTATACGAAAGAAAGAATGCTATTATGGCTGAGACAGCATTCTGGATGTACCACACCTGTATCAGGCTATTTCACAAGTACTCCCCTGAATAAACAAGCCATTAGGATAGGTGTGGGCAGAAACGTCTGTTTGCTAGCGTTGAACACGCATGACAGTGTCCCTCAAGCCTGTGTCATCTTGATGGGCACCTGAGCTCTATGCAGCTTTACTATCATCACACACACACACACACACACACACACACACACACACACACACACACACACACACACACACACACACACACACACACACACACACACACACACACACACACACACACACACACACACACACACACACACACAAACACACACAGAGGGGCCCTGATAAGGTCACCAGACTCAGGGCCTAATTTCACTATTCACCTCTCATTTGACTATCTATGAGGCAGGGGGCTAACGGACAAGTCCTTGTTGTGTTCAGAGGAGAAAGAGAGAAAGAGAGAAAGAGAAAGAGAAAGAAAGAGAAAAAGAGATAGGGATAGAGTTAGAGAGAGAGAGAGGAGGTCACTGAGGGCAAAGTCACTCAGATCTCGAGAGAGAGGCTCATCTGTGTAGCATTCCCTCATGGCTGCAGCCTGCTGTAAGAATGCTTTAGCTAAATACTCCAGTCCCACCAGATGAGGCCAACCTGGCCAACCTGAACCTTTTTACTTTTTCTGTTTCTTCCTCGAGTCTGAGGAGGAGAGACAAATAATCGCTGTCAGTCATCGGCGTTACAGGTGAGGGTGTGTGATCGGAGCGTCACGCAAGCCTGTCCCAGAATAACCCCGGCGAGCGCAAGGGAGAAAGAGGAAACACCGCAAACAAACCTGATCCTAACACCTCCTCATGCCTCCCAACATTCCCTATTACTTATTCATGGCTGCGGGTGACGGGGACCGTGGCGTGTCCCCAACGTCTCGTTTCAAGGCCTCTCACACTCACACAGCCCAGCCCAGCCCAGCCCAGCACACACAGCACACACAGCACAGCCCAGCACAGCACAGCACAGCCCTCACAGCACAGCACAGCCCAGCACAGCACAGCACAGCACAGCCCAGCACAGCCCAGCACAGCACAGCACAGCACAGCACAGCATGGTGCTATCTGGGGCTGCTATCCACTGAGCCTGTCCGCTCATGCAGGCCAGGCCACTGCTTTGCAAGTCAAAACCACAAGCCGGTGCAGATCTTACCCCAGCCCTCCTTCTTCACTGACCCCCCCCCCCCCCCCCCCCCCCCCAGGCCTCAGACCCCACCCAACCCCCCGAGCAAACGTCAAGAGCAGGTACTCAGATAAGATTTCAGGGATGATCTGCTCTGTTCACCCAAAGTGAACCTCAAGCTGCTCCAGACAAAAAAAAACTGCAAGGAAGTTTTATACAAAGACATGACCTCAAGCATGTAAACATATGTTACTTCAGTCCGATATTAGGTGGTGTAGTTCACTCCCCTCTGGACATGATTTGGTAGGGAAAGGCAACTGTTGTGTTTTATCAGACGCTACATATCAACACACAGAGAAAAAAAAAGAGGGATATCTAAGAATGTAGCGTTGCAGTCAGGACCTCGCTCGCTGCATTCCTGGAGCACGCTGGCTCATGACATCAACAAAAACAACCCAAGGTGCCTCACAGCCAGCAGCACTGTAAGAGGAGCCTGCTTCTGTCAGAACGGCTTTTTGTTTGTTTGTTTGTTTGCTCTTGTGTGGTTCTTGCTGCGTTTTTTGCGTAGCTGTCTAGGTTTTTTTCTTTACAGTTTCTAGTGGAGAAATAACAGGGAACTGCTTGACAGAGACAGAGAGAGTGAGATACAGAGAGAGAGAGAGAGAGAGAGAGAGAGAGCAGGAGGATTAGAAAGCTCACTGTATGCCTACTGTAGGTGGTGGCTCTCGGAACACCAAGCCGTGGCAAAGCCCTGAAACGCGGCGCAGCGGGAGGCTACGGTGTGCGGCGGGGGGTGTTCCCCAGCTGGGAGTCCTGAGAGCGTGCCTGCGATTAGCAGCCGCCACGGCCCACAGGGAGAGGGTGGGGGCCAGGGGGAGGGGGATCACTGGCCAAGGGGTCAGCCGGGTTCAAGGTCAAGGCCCAGCGGATATTACAGGATAATCGGAAATGCTATGGAGAGGAGGGGGTGGAGGAGGAGGAGGAGGAGGAGGAGGAGGAGGAGGAGGGGGTGGGGGAGGGGAGGAGGGGGGTGTGGCAAGTTCCAAGAAGAACAGGATTTCAAGCAAGGCCCTGTGTACATGTGTGTGTGTGTGTGTGTGTGTGTGTGTGTGTATGTGTGTGTGGATGTGAGTGAGTCACTACTGCCAGCGCTGGTAGGAAGCCTGACTGGCCATTCAGAGCCGTACAGGAAGTAGGGCGAGCAACTGATAAAACTGGAGTTGTGGGGCTGGGCTGCCAAACTGGAGGGATGTCAGCAGGCTGCCAAAAATCAAGACTTCTCTGCACAATGCCCTGAAAGGTAGTGGGCGAGGCGGTTTTAAACAAACTCACACCACCACTTCAGCCGATCCCAAGCCCTCGCTAAAAAATTAAATGCTCTGAGACTTAATAAAAACCACCCTCAACCCCACACAACCCTGGACAGACTCGAGAAAAGAAAAATCCTTATAATTTCACACTGTGACAATAAAAGTTTAGTGAGTTGAAGAAGTTGCCTTTATTATGGAAATTCAAAGGTCAAAGTTCGATCACCACACATGCCAGATACACTGCTTGCCAAGAACTGGAGATATAATGAGAAGCACAGCCTAGAGGCAACAGCAGCAGGCTAGCTATCAGAAAACAGGGAACAATCTGCGCAATTAATACACTGTGTTTCTTTAACGCTGTACAACACATTAAATGTTTGCAACCCTATGGAATATTTTAATATAAGATTATGTTTTAAAGTAACTATTTTTATCACTCGATGAACTCGATTAACACTTGTTCCCAAAGCTTTTCTAAGTTCTGTGTGTAGAGTTGAGTGGAGAGTTGAGAGCTGTTGTGACTGCTTTAATCTATGGTTTTCTGCAGACATATAGCATTTCAGAAGATATAAATAGATGATTGTAGACTGAACAAACAAACTTACGATAATGTATATGTTTGCTGAGAATAACCAACAGTTTATATATCTGATGTTACATTATATGTCGTCGTCGTCCCCCCCCCCCGTGCACGCAAAGGACAACTGAGGGGCCAACTCATCACACACGCACACACACACACACACACACACTCACACCCAAACACACACACACACACACACACACACACACACACACACACACACAGTCCCCCACCCCCTTGTCTTCTTCTCACCACAGTGTAGACCCCCCTGAGAATATGGGTGTGAAAAGTAAAGGAGAAGTCTCCTATGCTGGCCTGTCCAATCAGCCCCCTACCCATCTCTACTGCCATTGGTGCCCTCTCACTCTGCAGACAGATGCCACGCTCTGCCACGCAGTGCCACGCCACTCACACACACACACACACACATAGACAAGAAACACACAGACACACAGACACAGAACCCCCCAACCGAAGAGCACTTCCTGTGGTGTAACAGAACCCGCTCTGTTATCAGATGACCAGCTCGCTCGCTCAGACACTGCAGTGCGCTGCCCTCCGCCGAGCCCATGCAAGCGACCGGCCGACCCTCCCACCTCGGCTTCCACTTCCCCCTTCACACGACTTGCTGAGGAGGCTCAAACGCAACACTCCCCCACCATGCACAACCATCCCCCCCCCCCCCCAACACACACACATCACTTGCCACATATTCACCATTCAGTCTGTCACTCGACTCATGACCATGGAGAACATCATGGCCTGGTTTGAGAGGGACAAGAATGACAAACAGCATTTACTGACATTCACAACATTCACAAACAAACAAATAAACAAACAAACTATTTATTCTGATTCAAGGGCACGGTGTGGGAAAATAATGAGTGAAGCCGTCTCTCTCCCACCAGAGAGATAATGGAGTCTCAGAGAAGAAAGGCCTTTAAATATGCAACGGGAGCATATAATAAGGTGCACTCTCTGATTACTGGCGGATAAACCGCACAACGACAGCGCGTCGTCGCGGGGCTTCGTGAAAAAATCTTATTCGATCAGGTCGCGTCTTAAAAAGAAAATTTTTTTTTTAAAAGAGTCCGGGAACCCACCCAGATCACGGCCCAGAACGAAACATGGCGGAGAGGGAAGAAACGACCCATCACACATCTCGACACACAGAAAAGCTGCCCGTCTGTCTGGTGAGGGAGTTACAAGATTATTTTATTGCTGACGAGTCGAGCCCATTCTTAGTGGGCCGACAGGACTTCAGTTTGGCCTGCTGCCGCGGCGACTGACGGCGTAACTGTGGGGCACGGATCCCTACTTCACTGACCTCTCATCCTATATGTGTGAGCAGTTCACCACCCACCACCATCAGTCCGTCCTTTCAAACACGACTCAACTTCCTCACTGGGCCAGTCCCAGTCACAGCCACTTCAGAAATTCCCCAAGTCACTTGGGCAGTTTGGCCATGTGGTCTAAATGTATTACTTCTTGTGGAAAGTCATAAAATTCATGTGCTTTTTGAGGGGGAACTCAATTTTTATATATGACAAACGAAATAACAACAGCCCAAACTACAAACACTGTCAACAAAATCCACTTCCTTGCAATGAATGAAATTCCCCAAACTATCTCGTAATTCAGTATGACTGATGAAAAAAACAGATTTAGAGACTTTTGATTCTTGCTTTCGTGTTTAAAACCAAGGAGGCTGCTTTCCACCTCGCCATGCTGAATACTTTCCCAAACTGCCTCACTGCATTCTTCCGTAGGTGCCACGACCCGAGTTGACCTTATGCTGCCATTAACTTGCCATGTGTGTGTGGTTATGCTTTACATTCTGGAGATAAAGACAGGCTTCGCCACTGACGAGCCCATGAGGGCAGTGCATGCATTTACCGAGGGCCACAGACGTCAGGCCGTATAACAATAACAACTTAAAAAAAACGCCCCAGTCTCGCTCCCTGCCTCGCTTTCTCTGAACCCGCACTCCTCAAAAAACGGGTTCTACAAGTACAAGGTGCAGGAAGGAAAAAAAATCATACATCCTTAAAATACATCACAATCACAGGACAAAAAAAAAGTCATTCCAGTTTCTTGCTGCAACAGACATGCAATTGCCACACATGCCCCACACAGTCAAACTCACACACACACACACACACACACACACACACACACACACACACACAGACACTCACACACACATGTACACAGTCAAACTCACACACACACACACACACACACACACACACACACACACACACACACCCTACACTGTCAAACTCACACACAGACACACACACACACAGACACTCACACACACATGTACACAGTCCCCCCCGAACACATACATGTCTACACAAACGCAGACACACACACATGTACACAGTTCCCCCCAACACACACACGTCTACACAAACGCACACACACACACGTACACAGTCCCCCCCAACACACACACGTTTTCACAAACACACACACACACATACACTTGTGATATGCACTTGACATGTCATAAGACTGTGCTGATGGGGACTGTTTGTGAGGGCAGGGAAGGGAAGTGGGAGGCTTGGGAGGCGACAGCAATAGGGGAAGGGGCGAGGAGTGGTCAGGGAGAAGACTACCGCGAGCAAGCATGAGGCACAGCAAGGACAAACCGCCTGACCGCCGCTCTCAAAGTCCAAGGTGGCATTTGGACTCAGCGCCGCCGACGCCGCCACGCCGAGACTGGCGAAAGGAAGTGAAACTGTTCACTAGAGGTACCACACATTCTCTTGCCTCATACCAGCCCTGTATCAAAACCACCAGAACCTATGGCACTGTCCCCGGCAAGAAACCCACACGGCACATAACACGAGCCAGATGTCATCGAGGCTGTCGAGATCACGGACATTATACTTAGCTCAACTGTACTTTACAAACAGAGAAGAAGTTAAGGAACAGCCTATGCATTTTTGGGATACATCTGCTTTTCAGCCTGTCTTCAGCACACACACACACACACACACACACACACACACACACACACACATACACACACACACACCTGAACATGTCCCAAAAGTTCCAGGCAGCATCAACATCGACAACATCGCTTTTTAAAAAGTACCTGCTACATCCGAGCACTTCTCCATTTTCCCCTATCCACCTCATCTGCAAGTGGGTCAAGAGCTGGGAACTCAAATCAAGCCCTGTCCTCCCCCTGTCCTCCCCCCCCCCCTTCCCACCCTTACAAAGATCCAGCGAGCTCCTCTCTATCTCAGCCTGTCCTATGCCAGGCTGTCAGTACAACAGAGTGCAGTGTGTGTGTGTGTGTGTGTGTGTGTGTGTGTGTGTGTGTGTGTGTGTGTGTGTGTACGTGTTTAGTTTCTCTTACCAGCTGCCCAGAAGTGTGCTTCCCTCCTCCAGCCAACTCGGTCTCCCCTGCCTGCTTTGCCTGCCTCCGTGTCTGGGCAGGGCCCTGCCTCAATGCTAGAGCAATTGCAGACAGGAAACTTCCGAGTGGCCCTAGTTATACAGGCAAGCCCTTGCCTGATCCCACACAGGCAGGCAGACACCTACCACCCCCCTCTATTTTCAGCCCACTGCTGTGGCTTCGCTTCCTGCCACGTGATTGGCCTGACAGCTGCTCACTCACCACACCTCCCCGTCGGGATAGGCTGGCGGCTGTTCCCGTTCCTGCATGGCCAAGGGCAAGGCACTCTGGGATGTGGAGTCCTTGAGCACTATCTGACCTGCTTGCCAGCCGCCTGGGTAAACTACGAGTCCCAGCTCTCTCTCCTTTGCCACCCCCACATCTCCAAGCCTGCTTCAACGTAAGCACTCAGGGCTGAATTATACACTACAGTGTGTTGCTAGCAGGATGCCAGGTATTAAAAGTACAGACCAGCCATCAAACAGGGCCAAGCTCCGCAGGAAAAAAAACCCACACCAGACCACTGATTCCCGAGTCACAAGCAAACGATAGAACACAATTATGTGACACAATGACCCATTCTGCATTTAACCAAAAAACTTCAGCATTCCTGACCTAAATACAGACTTTTGGGAAAGACTGAAATAAACAACACCAGCCGGACAGATTCCCCCTCAAAATAATCCAAATCAACCGAATGGCAAGTACTCCAACTTAGTTTGGCATGAAATTACAGCATTTGTAAACGGGGTCCTGACACTTATCATTGCACCATGTCCTATGGAATTATTTTTGGTTCCTCGTTCCTTTCAAGCGGACTCCCCTCGCACACACACACACACGCACATCAAAACCCCACCATCCGCCTCCTCTCACAGTGACCCTCACCCCCCACCCCTCCCACACACACACACACACACACACACACACCTCCGTCAAAAAAGTTCACACCTCCTACAGAGCTAAACAAAGTTCAGCAAAAAAGCAACACCAGCAGGTAAAAAAGCTTTGTAGCAAGAAGTTACTTCAGTGACAGAATAGAAATAAAAACAGCTCCAACTACTGCCTGTTTAGTTCGCCCCCTCCCTAGCTCTCTCCTCCACCACCCCCCCGCACCCCCCACCCACCTCCTCACCACCTACACCACACTCTCTCTCTCTCTCTCTCTCTTCTCTGTCCCCCTCCCTCATTCCTTTCCCCTCTTCTGCTGTGACTGCTCCCTCCGGTCGGCAGGCCCTGAGCAGTCAGCTGGAGGGGGGGGGGGACAAGCGGGGGGCGGCCGGGCTCACCTGCAATGGCCGTGGTGCTGCTTGTTGTGGGGATAGCTCAGCCCTCCTCTCCTCTCTCCTCCTCTCTGGAGCTCGCTCTCTCTCTCGCTCTCTTCAACTGTCGTGCAGCTCAAAGCCCCGTATGCGCTAACCAGGCAGCAGCAGCAGATCAACTCAATTCCCTTCCTGGTTTCTGGAGGGCAAAGAGGTCCCTCCCTTTCTCTCTCTCTCTCTCCCTCTCTCTTAAAGACACAGCATTCCCCTTGATGATCTCTCTGCTTCTCTCCTCTAGGGACTGAAAGAATATTCTCAAGTCAGGATGGGGGCATTTCTCAAGACAGTTGGCATCAAAAAGAATTAACAAAACAAAACAAAACAAAATTCAAACACGGATTAAAATGTAATCTGTTCTCTCAATAAGATTAAGTCTCTCCGACACAGATTTGATTCAGAGTAAATGAGTAAGTGTGTTAAAATTATAATTGTAGTGTCTTGTCTTTTCTTGCTCTTGTCTCTCGCACGGTGCCTGAATAGAGGCGCACCCACCCATCCCATAGCCTGAGGTCATGCTGTCCCACCCCAAAAACAAGCCTTGGCACATTCCAGGACACTCAGGGTCTGCCAGCACCCACTCCCCCTCCACCGCCCCCATGCTGTCTTCACCCATTTTCAAACGCACGCCGCCGAGTTGAAGAGGGTCCTTAAAGTCTTAACACTGACTTCTTAGTACATTAATCTTCCCTTTCCAAAACCAGCCCCAAGCTGTTAGCAACACCGTCGTCCACTGTTCCTGTTCTAAACTCTGAACACATATTACAAGTGTGGGGGACACACAGCAGGCAAACAATCTTACACACACCAGTCTAACCACTTGCTAGAAGAGAGCTCTGTGACCGTTTATGTGCAAGTCTCTGAGAATGAAAAAACTTAGCCCTGATGATCCCGTCAGCTGAAGGCGCTGGACTTCCAAGTCCCAGATGACACCGGCAAAAGTTGTGTAAAACTATTTGACAGGTCACTTACACATCAGACGAGGGAGGGCTCCAGGAGGTCCACGAGATAATCACAGCTTTGCATTTTAGAGGAACCTAGGTGACAGCGTGGAGCAGGATGTTACACACACTTACCATAGAGGGCACTGTCCGAGAGACACACACACATGAAGGTAGCACACCATAGCCCCACGTGGCATCCACCAGTTTAACCATTTGTTACAAGGCAGGTGCCTACATCATTGTTAGCACTGACAGTGAGACATCAGTTTTTTTTGGATGACGCTGAATCACTGCAGACTACGAGGTGGTGTTGTGAAAGGGCCGTTGAGATGCTGTGAAACTATTTTGTGGGCTGGTTTTAGTTGACACGCCACACCGTGGGTGAAGCGTTTCACTGGCGTACATTTCATAGCTTAGGCATACATTACGTTATGCATTATGCATATGCCTAGGTTTATTTTATTTTTTTTAAATGTAACCATTATCTGACATTGAAATAAAAACATAGAACTTACAGCTATTTTAACAAATCTAAACAAATAGATCTGACTACATTTCATAGCTTAGGCATACATTACGTTATGCATTATGTGTATGATTATACCAGTAAACAAATAAACATAATCAAATCTAAATCATGTCTTCAGCTTAGAATACAAAAAGCCAATAATCTTCTCCAATGACATCACATTAAGAATCAAAAGGGTCCTCATTTTATAACCTTTTTTAACGCGCCGTCCTTGGCCCGTTTTGTCATGGTTCATTTTAGCTGACGTAAGCCATGTTTATTAGCAACTGTCTTTGATTTTTGAAATAGGCCATTGTAACTCCACCCCATACACCCTTCCGCTCTGGTTTTGTCATTTGTGGGTAAAGCCCACAATGAAGAGAAATCTTAATTATATGAATACACACACCATACGGATCAGTCACAGTCACACACAAGGCCCTGTTGTGAAGTATTGTTCATGTGCAACATGGGAATAAAATGGAACCAAAACGTCTGGCAAAAGTTACTGCATGTGCTAATTTCGATAGGGGCTGAAAAATATAGAAGTAAAACCAAGAATGGTCCAATCATCATATTCTATGGCATATCAGCACCAGTAGATTAGCTGCGACCACCAGACACATTATACATTATAAATGCAACACTAAGAGTAGTGATGTGGCATTTTCTACAATCCTGCAAAAGCTGCCACCAGATTAGAAAAATGCTTTCATACACACATATGCATATAGCTCAGTACATTACTGATCACGTTGCTTTCAGACACACATATGCATATAGCTCAGTACATTACTGAAATGCCACTAATGTAATAAATGCATTCAAATAAGTACAAAGTCAACCATTCACAAATAGGTTTTATTTTTATATTAGAACTGTATTCAACATATTTCTTGTGACAATAAAATGACTTTCCCCAATTCCTCTAAACCAGTCCAAAAAAAAAAATCTATTTCTTTAAGACTGCAGAGACAGTGCTTCTGCACTGTTGTGTTAGCTTCATACACAAACACGTGGCAATGCTTTCATCTCACCTTAAAATAAATCCTTTTTCTTTGTCGGAGAAGAATACAGGATAGCGGAGAATACCAGAGAGTACAGAACAGGCAAAAAAAAAAAAACAACAACAGCTTCGTCACCTACAGAGCTGCCAACAGCGCTTCAGGGAGCGATGGATTCACCTAGTGCCAACTCGGACTAGTCACGGAAGGTCTAGCACTGAAGCGTTTGGTAGAACCCTACTCAAATCATTTTGAGAGAAAAGAAACAAACAACAATAACAACAACAACAAAAAAGAAGATAATCAGGCAAAAGAGATAAGAAATAAGATTCAGGCATTTTCCGTAAACACTGAAATAAACCACCATGATTTTAAAGAGTAAATGAACCAAGACAATTAACCATGCCAGTCTGCAAGGAAACAAGCACATGACCACGTCCTTAGATTCAAGAGAAGTGAATGATGCTTTGGCCTCTCTTGAGAGACTAAACACAACACAAGGTTCTCTTTGAGTTTCCCCCGTCACAAAATGCCACAATTGAATACAGTACAGTATGGTTACATCAGGCTTTGTACTTATAAGTAAATGTCTTTTTTTTTTTTTTTTTTTAGATTTAAGGTGAAAAGTATAAGACTTAAAAGCATTTACATCTCATGATATTGGCAGTTGTCACACAGAAGCCATGAAGAAGACCCATGTGTGACCCCCCCCCCCCACCCCTCCTCCAACCAACCATGGACCTCTCCTGTTTCCCTGGACGGAACCGAATGCCAGGGAAAGCTACAGTGGCCATGAGTCTACATTCATGAGATCACCATCACAGCGCACAGGCATGTTCAGATTGCATTCACAACAGTACCATCTTTGGTTTGAAATTGAACAGGCCAAAAACAAACAAGAAACAAAACAAAAGCAGCAAAAAAATTAAAATGATACGGCCATCTTCCACCATGGCCGTTTAAATGACAGTGCAGCATGCCGCTGCAAAACAGTGGTGTTATGGTGACTATTTCACATTCATGATATGACTAACCCACAATCATCCATATTAGATCTCAGTCAACAATACGGTCCATACTTGCCCACCTAAAACGCTGCTGACAACACAGAGAAAGCAAAAATGGGAGAGGAAAAAATAAAGCAAATCTCTAATTTGGTGTTTTCAGATTAAATTGAGAGATTAATCAAAAGGTGTGCTATGGACCTAATTCATCGCAATGCATCTGCAGAGATGCCAGATCGAGAAGTAAAATGAAAAACTGCAAAAGGGTGTCGCTGCTGTGTGTGTGTGTGTGTGTGTTGCACAGAGAAAGCAAAGGGATCAGAAACGTGTGAAGCAATCAGGAGAATGAGAAGAGGGTTGGTCATTCGGCACAGCGTGTTGGAGTGCTGGGTTGGTTGAGGCCCATGGTTTTGCAGAGCCAACCGGCGAAGTCCACCTTCTCCACCTCGGCACGCTTGATGAATGTGTGACTCTGAACAGGCAAAGGCAAAGACAGTAGGTCATTTCATACGCATAAACCAGCCTCCGCTCAATTCTGAAACGGGCTCAAAAATGAAACTCTTAACAGCTGTGGTTGGTTTGGGACTACATTTTTCACAATCGACATGCAAATGAAGACACGTTAGGGAGAAGATTTCCCAGACGCGCTTCTTCGAAAGGGAAGGATTAGTGCGCAGAAAGCCACTCACCATGAGCATCTTCAGGTCTGCTCTGTCTGCAGGATTCTTCATGAGGCTGGGAACACAAACACAGTCAAGCTTTTAAAAACCAATTGCTCTTTCAGCCTCCACTTGAACTTCAATGCATGAAAAGTACAGACTAGCTGACAAGCAATAGTCGCCTAAATCTCGTAGACCTCTGTATATAACACGCCAAACTCCCCTGGCCAATGGAGGACGAAAGAAAGAAAAAGAAAAAAAAAAACTAAAAGATTGTCTTAAAAGATCTGACCCATAAGAGGTTACGGCTCTCATTTGCTTGATGCGCTACATGTCTGTACTTGTTTACACACACACACACACACACACACACACACACACACACACACACACACTTGCGCGCACTCTCGAAATGCAGCTTTGTATATCATCATGAGTGAGTACTCAACTCAACTCACCATTTATTCACAAACTCCTGGAAGTCGGAGGTGTAGACACCATGCGGCAGCCTGGGCGGAGGCTGCAGGGGACACGGGGGGGGGGTTAAAGAAGAGGGACACAACTTGAGAAAGAGTAACTGTGGACCGCAGAGGGGACTGCGCAAAAGAAGAGAGAAAACAGGAAAAAAAAAAAAAACAGCACAGAAGAGAAAATGGGGGCTGCACCATCAGCAGTTTTTTTCTGACCTCATTGACGATGTAGTCCAGTAGTTCAAATATAGCCATCGCCGGACGACTGTCCATCCCGTGTCCTGGGGGAGCAGATGGTCACATGTATGAGCAGAGTTACACCCCCGCCCCAAAGAACAGCAAAAGCCCTCTATCTGTGCCCTGCATCACTTGCAATGAGTGAATGCAGGATGTTTCATGCTGGCGAATTCACTTTAAAAGTTGCATTCTGCAATTCTAATCCAATACATTTTTTTGTCACATTCAGCATTG
>NC_045161.1:22558588-22566088 GCF_900700415.2 Clupea harengus
CACCTGATAGAACCTGGCCTGGCTTATTTTCAGGAATTGTATTGGTGGCCATAAACCCATATGAACAGTTACCCATATACGGAGAGGAGGTGATAGACGCCTATAGTGGGCAGGACATGGCAGACATGGAGCCCCATATATTCTCTGTGGCTGAGGAGGCCTACCGCACCATGACTAGGTAATGTGGCAACAGCGACAAAGACAGAAGGTTTACTCGCTCTCCTGAGGAGCATAGCCGAGTCTGCTGTTAAAAGTATCAGTACCATCTGAAACATCACAGCAATAAATCTAGAGATTCTCAGCCATCTAGGGTATGAAACGTGTTTTTAATTAATGGGCTCCGTAAGTATTATAATCCATTGGGTGTTGATTTGTCGTTTAATTGATTTTTTTATTGATTGTGTGGGTAATTATCTATTATTTTAGGGAGGAAAAGAATCAGTCCATTATCATAAGTGGCGAATCTGGCGCGGGGAAGACCGTCTCTGCCAAGTTCACCATGCGCTACTTCGCTGTGGTGGGGGGCGCCTCTCAACAGACCAGCGTGGAGGAGCGAGTCCTGGCGTCCAACCCCATTATGGAGGTACAGTAGTCCAAATACAGGGTCCCTCAAACTGAAATAATAATGATTATCTTGATATTTCTGTGATTTTACTTTTCCCACTTACATTAATATTGTATGTAAGGTGATATTATATAGGTCTAATTCATGATATTATTAGTATGTAAGTATAAAGATGCTGCTCCGCCAAGGACTCCAATACCTTTCATATGCAATAATATAAACCTTTCATATGCAATAATATAAACCTTGTGTAATGAATGTAGAGAATGAAAATGGTCTTGTTTCATGATTATGCTATGTCACAACGGATAGGCTATCGGCAATGCCAAAACAACACGGAATGACAACAGCAGCCGGTTTGGGAAGTACATCGAGATCGGATTTGGACGCAAGGGTGACATCATCGGAGCTAACATGAGGACGTATTTATTGGAGAAATCTCGAGTTGTTTTCCAGGTACAGGTATTTCTGATATAAAATCCATATTATTCAGTACATAGTGGCTTTATTGATTATCGTATGCATTCAGGCTCCTATGGAGAGGAACTATCACATCTTCTACCAGCTGTGTGCCTCCAAAGACCTGCCTGAGATGAAAGCACTCAAACTGGGTAAGACAACCAACAACCACGTTAAAGAAAGATACATGTCTTATTCCATATCGGGTGGCACCATCCAAATAACAATTTATGTTTCATGGAGAACAACAATAACTATTTATCTATCTACCTACTGACCTGTCTCTCTGTGAGTTATGAGTTATGAGTTTGATTTGACATTGAAAGATACTTCTCTGTCCACAGAGGCAGCTGAGTACTTCAGATATACCAACCAAGGGGAAGAGACCCAGATTCCCGGCACAGATGATATTGTTGAACTAGAGCGCACCCGTAATGCCTTCACCATACTGGGTAAACAATCCATATCCTACTGTGTGCGTGTGGAACTGCCGCTGTTGTGTACCATGTGCACCATGTCATGCTTTAATGTGTTTTTTGGCCCAACAGGTGTGCAGTCAGACCAGCAAATGGAATTGTTCCGGATACTAGCAGCCGTGTTGCACCTCGGAAACATCAACATTCAGGCCAGTGGCAGAGGAGGAGACCGGAGCTACATTGATGTATGGCTTTCCCTCACAGACACGAGAAAGATAGACCTCTCAATGCCCCTCTCATCACAATAAACCTCCCAATAAACCCAAAGTGTTTTGGTCACTCTTAAAACCCATTCCATTGTAATTTGTTTTATAGTAGCATTACGAGAACAGCTGTAGCTCTGCTCTGCCTCGTAACATTCTCCTCCATGTGAATGTTCTCAATTCAATTCAGTTTAATTCAATTATATTATGTTCAGTTCAATTCTATTCAATTCTATTCAATTCATTTAATTTCATTTCATTTCATTTCTATTCTATTCTATTCTATTCTATTCTATTCAATTCAATTCAATTCAATTCAATTCAAATTATTTCATTTATGTAGCACCAATAACAATTGCAATAGTCTCAAGGCACCTTGCACAGCCTGAACCCCCTAGAGAAAGTACTTAGGCGACGGTTGCAAAGAAAAACTCCCTTTTACCAAGAATAAACCTTGAGCAGACCTAGCTCATATGTCTGAGTGTGTGTGTGTGTGTGTGTGTGTGTGTGTGTGTGTGTGTGTGTGTGTGTGTGTGTGTGCCACCCGCTGGTGCCCATGTGTGTCTCGGCAGACGGACGACCGCTCGCTGAGGCTGTTTGCCAAGCTGCTGGGAGTGGAGGGAGCGCAGATGGCCCACTGGCTGTGCCACCGGCGGCTGGCGGTGGGCGGCGAGATGCTGGTGAAGCCTATGCCGGGCCAGCAGGCCGTGGGGGCGCGGGACGCTCTGGCCAAGCACATCTACGGCCAGCTCTTCAGCTGGACCGTGCAGAGGCTCAACGCCGGCCTGCGCGCACAGAGGGAGCGGCCCAAGTCCTTCATTGGAGTCCTGGACATCTACGGGTGGGTACCATAGCATGATCTATGAGTGGGTATCATAGCATGATCTACGGGTGGGTACCATAGCATGATCTACGGGTGGGTACCATAGTATGATCTATGAGTGGGTAACATACTAGAGTGTATGAGGGGATATGTTGT
This sequence comes from Clupea harengus, assembly GCF_900700415.2. NCBI lineage: Eukaryota > Metazoa > Chordata > Actinopteri > Clupeiformes > Clupeidae > Clupea > Clupea harengus. The sequence continues at coordinate 22,561,271 of NC_045161.1, forward strand.
GGCAATGACAAGATCAGACTTCTCTAGATCTCTCTTTAAACTTTCCTCAGTTCCTCCCTATATTGAATAATGCATGTTTTCAAGTTTACACACTTTTATCAAATTGACATGACATGCAGCTCCGGACTCTCAATATTAACTATCCCCGTTTTTCCTCCCACAGATTTGAAACATTTGACAGGAACAGCTTTGAACAGTTCTGCATTAATTACGCCAATGAGAAACTGCAGCAGCAGTTTAACAGAGTAAGTGTATCTGCTTGCTGCCTGTAGCCTGTATGTAGTATGTGTGTGCACTCATCTGCTTGCTGCCTGTAGCCTGTATGAAGTATGTGTGTGACCTCATCTGCTTGCTGCCTGTATGTAGTATGTAGTATGTGTGTGACCTCATCTGCTTGCTGCCTGTATGTAGTATGTGTGTGCACTCATCTGCTTGCTGCCTGTAGCCTGTATGTAGTATGTGTGTGCACTCATCTGCTTGCTGCCTGTAGCCTGTATGAAGTATGTGTGTGACCTCATCTGCTTGCGGCCTGTATGTAGTATGTAGTTTGTGTGTGACCTCATCTGCTTGCTGCCTGTATGTAGTATGTGTGTGCACTCATCTGCTTGCTGCCTGTAGCCTGTATGAAGTATGTGTGTGACCTCATCTGCTTGCTGCCTGTATGTAGTATGTAGTATGTGTGTGACCTCATCTGCTTGCTGCCTGTATGTAGTATGTGTGTGCACTCATCTGCTTGCTGCCTGTAGCCTGTATGAAGTATGTGTGTTCACTCATCTGCTTGCTGCCTGTATGTAGTATGTAGTATGTGTGTGCACTCATCTGCTTGCTGCCTGTAGCCTGTATGTAGTATGTGTGTGCACTCATCTGCTTGCTGCCTGTAGCCTGTATGAAGTATGTGTGTGACCTCATCTAATTGCGGCCTGTATGTAGTATGTAGTATGTGTGTGACCTCATCTGCTTGCTGCCTGTATGTAGTATGTGTGTGCACTCATCTGCTTGCTGCCTGTAGCCTGTATGAAGTATGTGTGTGACCTCATCTGCTTGCTGCCTGTATGTAGTATGTAGTATGTGTGTGACCTCATCTGCTTGCTGCCTGTATGTAGTATGTGTGTGCACTCATCTGCTTGCTGCCTGTAGCCTGTATGAAGTATGTGTGTGACCTCATCTGCTTGATGCCTGTATGTAGTATGTAGTATGTGAGTGACCTCATCTGCTTGCTGCCTGTATGTAGTATGTGTGTGCACTCATCTGCTTGCTGCCTGTAGCCTGTATGAAGTATGTGTGTGACCTCATCTGCTTGCTGCCTGTATGTAGTATGTAGTATGTGTGTGCACTCATCTGCTTGCTGCCTGTATGTAGTATGTGTGTGACCTCAGCTGACCTTTGACCTCTCCTCCCCGCCCCTGCAGCATGTATTCCACCTGGAGCAGGAGGAGTATGTGAGAGAGGAGCTGCCCTGGAGCCGCATCGAGTTCAGCGACAACCAGCCCTGCATCGACCTGATCGAGGGCTCGCTGGGCCTGCTGGACCTGCTGGATGAAGAGTGCAGAGTGAGGAGGGTGTAATCAGAGGCTGCTGCTTAAGGGGTAGATGGAAAGGACAGAGGTTGGGCTGCAGGGTTTACCTGAATGTTAAGAGGATGAGAGCCCTGGTCTGTCAGACTATGCTTTAGCTCAGGTGTCACAATGCAGTGACATTCACAGAAAGGCAAATGCAGGTTAGGAGAATGATGAAGCTCTTTTCACTTTGCCTTTTCATATTTAATGAAAGCTGTGTCCTTTTTTGCACTCACAGATGCACTCACATATCTTTTTTTTTGGTGTTCCTCACTAAAGTTGAGATGAAAATACGTCCTTCTGTCAGAGAGAGTCCTTGCCAGATCCTTCTGCACAACTACAGCTTGTCACTTTCAAAGCAGTCACCTTCACTCACTTGACAGACATGTTTGTCTTGTTTGTTAGCGCGGTTGTGTTGCTAGTGACAGAGCCAGGGGTTTAGTGTCTACTGCTGTGTTCCAGATGCCTAAGGGCTCAGACGAAAGCTGGGCGAGGAAGCTGTATGACCAGCATACCACCCGAAGTGCCCACTTCCGAAAGCCCCGCATGTCAAACACGGCCTTCATCATTCTGCACTTTGCTGACACGGTGAGCTACCGTGTGAACACAAGGGCATGCAAGCCCAAAATAAATGAAAACACATCGGCCAATTAGGGAGGCTAAGTTTGGAGTGTACTTTGGTAAAATAAAGAATCAGATATAAGATACAATTAGATATTATTTGAGTTTTCTGTAACCTTGTCATTGTTTTCATGTGTTTACCAGGTTCAGTATGAATGTGATGGGTTTTTAGGCAAGAACCGTGACACAGTATTTGAAGAGCCCATCAATATCATGAGAGCAAGTCAGGTATACTTATTTTCAATACCTTGATCTGCACCTGTTGTATATAAAAACACACAATACGGAAATAATGCTATTTCAGTATCTCCCAATCTTACGTGTTTTTCCTCTCTTCCTCTCCGAATCTCCAGTCAGAGCTCGTTGCTGAGTTGTTCCAACAGGACTCACCAGGGGGCGCTGTGGCGCTGTCGGTGCCCAATGGGAGCCTGCGCTCTGGCAAGAGAACTCACAGGGAACACAAGCTGACAGTGGGATTTCAGGTGACACCTGCGGTCAAGAGCAATACATGACTTCATCCACAGTGACTCATCCTCAAGTGCTGTTGTTTATTTAGGTCAAAATAAACCTTGATGTGTAGGTCGCACGAAGTGAAGAATGCATTGTTTGCGTTGCTCCAACAGTTCCGTCAGTCTCTCCAGCTTCTGATGGACACTCTGAACAGCACCACCCCTCATTATGTCCGCTGTATAAAACCCAACGACGTCAAACAGCCATTTGTGTGAGTTGAACCTGTCAGCCTGTGCCTTCGGGACTATGACAGTTGTAATGGACATTTATGATTTCTCTTCTAAAGCGGTGGTTAAACATGAACACATCTAATGGGGAAAGGCCTGTGCTCGTCGCTATAGCTCATAGCTTTCTCCTAGTAGCGAGAGCTAGAGAGCAGGAAGGGAGGGGGGGGGCTGTTAGGTTATGCGAGGACACGTCCTCTGGATGATGGGGTGATAGGAAGCAATTTGAGACACAGATGTTACCAGTTTAGTGCCAATTGATGTCAGGGTAACCTGGAGTGAATGGGTGAACATGTTTATCAGCTGGTTCTTTCAACAATCAGGGAATGTCATAACACTGTGATGTCGTATGATAACGTTGCCAGAGTGTTCTTGGAAGAGATGCGATATTAAGATTTCCAGTTGAAGTGTTTTTTAGGAAGAGGCTGGGAAAAGGAACTGTGTTCTGTAAACTTACAGCCAATTACAATTTACATAATCAAGTATCAACAAACAAGTGACTGTAAATACAAATTTAATTAATTTATAATTAAATGTAATTAATAATGAATATATTTCGGTGCCTCTTTAGGTATATATCCTGTTGTCCTGTTCATAGACTGCTGTAGATAGACTGTTGGAGTTCTGCTGACAGTGAGCTTTAGTTTTCAGGTTGGGGATGTGTGAGTTGGTTATGTGTGAGTTGGTTTGGCCCTAGTTCTGCTTAAGGGGTAGTAAACAGGTGCTAGTGGATAGTTTACATATGACTGACTGACTGATTGTTGAGTCAGATTACAAATGTCTAAATATGGGCTTAATTACAACTGAGTCTTACCTGAATGATGAAATGAAACTGTGTCACCCGATCAGCTTTGACCCCAAGAGGGCGGTCCAACAGCTGCGAGCGTGTGGAGTTCTGGAGACCATACGGATCAGCGCCGCAGGATACCCGTCAAGGTGACAGCTGAAACAATAAGGGGGATGAGTCGAGTTGGAGAATTGGTCTTAAGCACATACTTTGTAATTCATGATAAATACTGTAGTCACATAATTCTGATGTATTACTCCATTAATCAGTCACTAACAGCAGATGTGTTCAAAAGCTACTGAAAGAGGGGCTCAGAGTTAAGGTCTTAATTGACACCTTTTGTGGGACACTTTACACACATTTCTTGATGCTGGTAGTACATGCAGTGAACTCTAAATAGGATGACTTAATTAGAGAACTCCTTCTCTGTATCCACCAGATGGACCTATGAGGAGTTTATCAGTCGGTACCGGGTGCTGCTATGGGGTTCTCTGAGTCCCGGGGAGGTCCGAGGCAGCTGTCAGCGGGCCCTGTCACAGCTCATCCCAGACCCCGAGCAGTACTGCTGTGGCAAGACCAAGGTGTTCTTCCGAGCGGGCCAGGTGGCGGTGCTGGAGAAGCTGCGGGCCGAGAGGCTGCACGCCGCCGGGGTGATCATCCAGAGCTGGGTGCGGGGCTGGCTGGGACGCCGCCGCTTCCTACGCCTCCGCTGGGCCACGCTCACCCTGCAGAGATACGCCCGCGGAGGCCTGGCCAGACGGTAAGAGAGGGCAGGGGGGGCGAGGCAGTCAGGCAGGCTGTTGGTGACCCTCACTGCATGCTTTTCAGTATGCTATGCTTTTTAGGTATGCTGTAAAGTATTTTGACGAAGTACAGCAATCTTCAAATAAGATCCTAACGTCCGAAGTTTCCTCATCCAGTAAAACTCAAGTCTAGAGTAGCAATTACAGTAACCATAGTTGTCAGATTTCTAAAGGACACAAGATTTGATCTTGTCTTCAGCCTATTCAGGTATGGGCAGGCATCTCCTAAATGATCATATTCTGATACTGACACGATGACTTCTCTCTCACAGATACTACATTATGACCTAAATAGCCTTTGTACTAAACATCACTTC
>NC_045161.1:22576088-22586088 GCF_900700415.2 Clupea harengus
GTACAGCAAGGTGCTGACAATACAAAGGTCACGGGTTTGAAATCTAGGATTCACAAAGAGTATATGGGGGCAATATGGTTCTACAATGAACTGTCTTTTCATATGTTAGTCTGTTACAGTCGTACTGACCTTTAGCTGTTAACTATGAAAATGGGCTCACTAGAGTGGCATTATTAATAGATTTTATAAGGTTAAGTGTCTACAGCAACATTTAAGCTACTCTTTTCAACTGTATTCCCATTTTAAATTAAATGTATTAAAACTCCAAAGGGTTTACAGGCAGTTCTGAAATGTATTTGGGCCGAACATCTGTGTGTGAATCATTTCTTTCTCATCAGGTACAACGTGAGCTTGCTGGAGGAGTGGCTGCGGAGCCGTGGGCTGCAGACAGGGGGCGCCGTGGCCACACTGGAGCCACTGATCCAGGCTGCCCAGCTCTTGCAAATGAGCAAGAAGTCAGAGTCCGACGCAGCGGCACTGGTCCAGACTTGCAAAGTGCTATCGACTCAACAGGTTGGCAGCTTTGGACCGAGTCTGATTTTGATCTAATTTATTCCATAGTTCATCCCCGGGAATGTGTAAATGAAACACCCACATTGTCTCATGTTTCGATTTTTTTTCTCATCTCACAGATTGTCAAGATTTTAACCCTCTACAGCCCACAAAGTGATGCAGAGGAGAGGGTCACACTTAATTTCATTCGTATTGTACAGGTAAAACTATTTGTATTATATATTGTGGACCCCCTAAAAAAGCCTCTATAGTCTAAATATCAAACCTGCTACACCCCTGTCCAGTTTTGTTTGTGCAGAATGTTTATACAGAATTCATTTTATTCATCAAAATTGTCTATTTTCATCTGCACTTTTTGGGTAACCTGAGATGTTATTTTCCATAATTAATTCCCCTGAGCCATGTACAATTCCAGTTAATCAACACTTTGTTTCAGGAGCACGGAAAGGAGTGGTGTCATTTGATTAGCTTTTGAGCTCAAATATCACCAATGGTTCACCGGAAATCCAGGCAGCATCATTAAAGGTTCTCAGTAATGACTTTGGCTTGTTTGTACTGTGCGGATATTAAAGCCTCCTGCCGTGTCTCTGTCTCCTTCAGGGTCTGCTGAGGGAGCGTTCTGACGGCCAGCCCCCGCAGCTGCTGCTGGATGTGCGCAGGGTCTTCCCTGTCACCTTCCCCCACCAGCCGCCCCCGCCCCAGCGCGCAGAGCAGCTGGCCATCCCCGAGTCCCTCAAGATCTCCTTCCTCCGCAAGGCCTGAGTTACGTCGTTATATCAGACATTCCGTCTGACGACTAAACCCCCCCCCCCCCCGGACACACTGATTTTAAGTGTCAGGGAGATGGGCGTGGGCACGACGGAGGCGCTGTCTTTTTTGAAGAACAAACTGTGCCTTCAATGTGGGACGTACAACAAATCAAGAGGTTGGGGGTCGGGAGCGACTATTTTTATTGTCAAAGTACCACTGCAGTACATCATTTTTGTTTTCCTTTGATGTTATAAGCAGTGTCCAAAATATTTGGATTTTTTGCCATTACCATAGACATTTTTTGTGTTGGCCACTAATTTTAACAATAATCTACCATCTCCTCAACTACTACCAATCAAATCTTTAAGGATGAACATTTCCACATACACTCAGTTTGTGAGTGTGTGTTTCCACTTCATGTTCATGTAAAAAGTATGACAAGTAAATGTATCTGTACTCTCTCATGGCAGAGACAGCATAAAGACTAAGGCAAGAGTTTTGTCTTTTGAAACATTGTTTATTGGAAGTAGACACAGAGATGCGGTAACCCATCTCAACTCCATCCCTAATAAGAGCAATCATTTAAAAAAAACAAAAAAAATTATAAACATCTTCGTATAAAAACTCTCTCATGCGAGTACCCTGTACCACTACACATCCGTAATACATATTTATATATTCACAAGCCTTCGAAAAATACAAAATAATACCCAAAGATCAAAAGAAATAGGAACAATATTACAAATAAACAAATACAACAATTGGAAATAACATCAAAGACACATGCTGGCACAAGAGAGACTTTTTTCTCCCATCATGCACTTCTTATATACAGGATTGGAGTCAGATTCTGTGTTTTTGCATGAACCAATTACATTTCTTGCACACGCAAGTCATGTCTTACCCTTCTTTTACCGTGTCCTTTTAATTGTGCTTCTGTGTTCCTACTGCAGTCTGGATCAGATTTCGCCACTCACATCATAGACAGTTTGTGTCAGGTTAAAACTACTACACCCGTAACCACAAATTACCCTTCACACCTGACATATACATTAAAAATAGAATAATAAAATAAAATAAATATAAAATAAACATAGCAGCTACATGTATAGCTCCAAACATTTTGGCCAATTTTCCAAAAAGCGGTTACAAGACAACAAATGGTTTGTGCTGATAATATTTCACACTGTAAACATTACAGAACTTTTTTTGTTTTTATCTCTACACATATGTAAATTTCATTCAATAGATGCATAGACTTGAGATAGCTATGTTAAGATGGCCGCATATATGAAGAGAAATAGCTAAATGCATGAAGTGCGTTTGGGGGACGCACCACTTGCCGAACTTCAGATCCTTGATGAATCGTTTGTGGCAGCTACCTCGAAGCAGACCAACAGAGGCAGAGGCAGAGGCAGAGGCCAGAGTGGCCTGTGTCTGCTCCAGTGATGCCATTTTGGCTCAAGCAGAGGGAGCCACGGGGTTATGATGCACACAGAGACACGTCAGTCCCCACGACGACAGCCTCGACCATGCCGTGGCACTAGGTCACAGAAGAAGAAAAAAAAAACACCACCCTCCCATGCTTTCCAAGCTGCCACCTCACGCCTGCCACATGCCACCTCGCCCTCACTGTGCCACCGGTTAAGTACAAACGGGCATCCGGGGACGATGGCAGGCACGTTTCCTGGAGCACTCATGCTGTCAGACACTCCGGGAAACGGGGATAAAGAGATTTTGGAGGCATCCAACAGATTGCTTCTGCAGGAGTGATGAGCTGTTACTACAGATTATTTCCGACATGCTCTGCGCTGCTCTGCTCTGCTCTGCTCTGCTCTGCGCTGCTCTGCTGGACCTGTGCATCTGTCACACTGTGACCGCAGACATGCTTATTAAAACACGGGGCAAAAGCAACCACCCAGCATCAGCCTAATGGGGAGAGAGAGAGGCAGCCACTCTTGGGTGTTAAATGTAGAGATCTGTCGATCTGCTGTGTCTCATCCTGACCGGTGCCAGGGGCGCAAAGGACAGATTTTCAGAGACAGTGATGATGGATGCTCAAGGCGCCTTGAAGGAAAGGATTTCTGAGAAAAGCTTTAATAAAATCCATCCATCTGAGGTCACTATGGCAACACAATAAAAAAATGCATCCTTCCTGGCGTCTGCTGCTTTGCCGACATTCTGCCAAATCTGACGAGAGCTCAGCACTGCGAGCCCACAGAGAGCACACTTCGCTTCGGAAACCATTTTGTATAAGCCCTCGATAGGGGCATATTGTGGAATGTTTAGTCAAATCGCTACTCTCAAACACGCAACCATTCAACTGAAGTAAAAGACACTTTCTGAAACTAGTTAAAAAAACACACACAGACCAAAAGTCCAAAGCATTCCCTTCCCGTTGCATTCTGCTTCATCAACCATGGCTGATTTTTTTTTTTTTTCACAAACAGGCAACACTGGTGTATAGAAAAAGAGTGGAGACCTGGTCCACATAGTAAACCAGGTCTCCTTCCAGGACTATGGTGCTTTGCAGGCACCCCCCTTCTTCATGCAGGGAATTCTGAGCGGACACATATACACACAGAGACAGACAGAGGGACGTCAGGTAGGTAGGCAGTGTGCTTTTACAGGAGGTTAAAGAAGGTTGGTCATTTGACTAAATCCACGGAGCTCACACAAGCCCAGCACTAACGTGTCACTCCAGGTTAGCTGTCCTACATGAGGGAGCTGTCTCTGGTAATTAGAACAGCCTTTTTGTTACCCCCTCCAATTTAAAATCTTCAATCCTCAAGAAAAGCAGGGAGTGGAGCTTCAAAACTCATACGTGTGAAGTCGTTCTTAAGTCCTCCCCGGCCCTAGATATTTGGTCTAAGCCGTTTTAGACTGGCAGCTATCAGCTTTACAATTTACTGGTCCACTTGTGCTTTATCTAAGAGTTTGCATAACTAAAAAAGCGCCCCCAATTTAACCCCAATTTAATAAATGTTTGTGTATATGTCCCACATGAAAATATCTATGCATTGTCCACTATTTATCTATCTCCGATATCTATCTCCTGAGCGATTGTGCACTTCCAATGAGAAAAGCTACATGCCTTGCCCATAGACCTAATGTACACTGGCTTGAACGTTTTCTGAACGGTAGCTCTACACCCACACACCTTTGCTAAATCAGGGCAGAGGTCTGATCCCGCGAGAAGACTGTGCGGTGGAAGGTTAGAGGCAAGGGTTAGAACTTCTTCACGGGAAACTGGAAACTATCAAAAATAGTCAATAAAAATATAGATATCACGCTAGGGCTTGGTCCAGGCTTGAGGAGACATGTGGGATAGGGACATGTTAGGACAATCTGAGACGGAGACGGAGACGGGGGGGGGGGGGGACGGACGGACGGACAGGAGAACAGTAATGGCACTACATGCTTCATCTCGACCTTCCACGAATTGCACATCTTTGCTTGTAACAGCAGATTCTCTACAGTAAAATAAAAATAAAAAACCACCTGAAGAAGTACATTTGATATATTACAGAGAAAAGATCAACATTATGTGTAATACGTTCTTTTTTTAAATGATATAGTTATGCTTTGTATATACGTATAGCTCTGATTTGATTAAACTCTTTTGTATTTGAAGATATGTTTCACTTTCAGTCTTTAGAAAACTCAATATGTACTTAATGAGGTTATGGGAAGTAATACGAATATTCCTCTATGTTCACTGAGACCCTAAGCGCTGGGACAATACAAAGGGCAGTCAATTATGGCAGTTGTCATTTTTACGTATCCATCTGCAATGTTTGTGTGGAACGTCTGGACTGTGCTCATTTTATTAGTCACAATGGTCCAGATGGCACAGTACAAAGAGAGGGAAGGAGTTGTTCATTATGCTTCCTGTTGGTCTGTGTGTATGTGTATCTGTGGTCGACTGTGTTTGTGTGTATGTGTGTGTTCAGTGTATGGATATGGATGTGTGTGTGTGCAGTGTGTGTGTGCGTGTTCTGACATTAGTGCATCATCAGACAACCAGAGGGCAGTGTTTTTGTGTACTTTCCACAGCTCCCTGCTTCCAGACGAGATCAGGAGACGAGATTCTCCTCTCCTCTCCTCTCCTCTCCTCCCTCTTAGCTACCACGGCCCTCCTCGGCCGAGCGCTGGTCGGACTTGAGCTTGACGAACTCCTTGGCGACGTCGTCGTTGTTGCGCTGGGACAGGATGCGCAGCACGGTCAGGCCCGTCTCGTCCATGTTGACGCGCTTGCCCAGCGGCAGCCAGCACGCCACGCTGCCCCGCGGCGCCACGTCTTTCACCTGCAGCACTGACATGCCCACCGTGCGGTCCTCGCGCGCGAAGCAGTAGTCCTTCACGCAGAAGTGCAGCTCGTAGCACTCAGGGCCTGACTCACTGCTCAGGGTACTGCAGACACATGGGGCAGAATGAGGGTTAACCAGGGATGGATTACCGAACGGGCCTACCGGGCCCAGGCACAGGGGCCCATGAGGTCAGGGGGCCCATAAGCCAGAGCCTTTGACCGTCTGTTTACATTACTGCGTGTCAGAGCACTATCCATGTTTCTGATAGCTTTCTCTTTCCCAATACAATAGCGAAGTATCTAATTCAACCGTAAAATCCAACACATTGTTGGTAAAATATGTATATATATAAGCCTAATGGTGTTTGTGTGTGCGTGTTGGCGTGTTTTGCAAGTGCACAATTATTTTTTCGCGAAGGGGGGGGGGGGGGGGGGGGCTTTTACATGTCTAGGCCCAGGGGCCCATGGTTTCATAATCCGTCCATGGGGTTAACACAAGAATGAGCAGTAAGTACACCAAAGGGAGAAAGACTCTCATAAATGAACCATAGTCTGAAGAGGAGACAGCATTGTTTACTTTAATGGGAATTAAAAAGGAGGTTACAAGACAAATTGCCAATGACCAAATGACTAATTACTCAATTATAATTAATTAATTTTGTTGGCATACTATATTTTCAGCCATGCCAGGCATTTCCTGCTTTGGACCCTCTCCTACATAAGCTATGTGAAACACTATCAACAGAAATAACGATGAAAATGGTTTACTCACAAAGTGAAAGTTTCATTATATTTTGGAGCCCAGCTGTTGTTCTTGGACTTGGTGGCGTATTTCCTCTTCTTGTCGCTGAGGTGCGGACCAATGATGTAGACTTCCACGAAGGGCCGAAAGATCCCCGAGGTCTGCCACCGCAGGTCATTCGCTGCCACAACTGTAGACAACATGGCGAACATGTACAGAGACGGGGGACACATACAGAATACAGAGAAAGAAAGATACATCAGTGCCCTTGATGATTTCACTACATCATTGAGGTTATAATGTTATGTTCTCGTGTCCATTTAGTACACACTTCCATCCTAAGTGACTTTCAAGCAGTAAGGGCATACATAATGTATCACTATGTGTGCTTCCTGGGAAATGATCCCACCATCTTGGTGTTTTTGGCACCTCGCTCTGCCACGTAAGCACCATGAACACATCTGGAATCCCTTCCAGGCTAACGAGGCTAATTTAACCAGCAGCAGATGCAGACTAACCTTTAACAGTGACTTTATGCTCTCCTGTGCTGGGATGGGTGAACACCTCGACGGAGATGGAGACCTCTCCCACGGCATCGTCCACTCCAGAGCCTGGCATCACAGACAGACACAGCAGCAACACAGATGAGCCCTGCTAGCCGCTAACGCAAGGGGGACATGCTAGCCCCTCTGGACACTTGGCTTCAAGCTGTCTACTCCTCTGTGCAAGTTCTGCGTGAGTCTGCACATGTCGCCAAGGGAGACAGGACAGTGCTGGGAGTACAGGGGACGTCTTGAGACCAAGTGTCCTCGGAGTGGCGTAAATGATCCGCTTGGAGATCAAGTACGGCTGTAACCATTTAATGTGTGAGCAACTATTTTCTGGGCTGCTGGAATCCAGAAAATATGTGAGTCTGATATATAAGAAATCATAATTCATTAATGAAAACAACCAAATTAAAAAACAGCATATCATATGAAAAGTATGCATTCATGCTCCTTAGTAGCACTGTAGAGATCAATGAAGTTGAGGTAGTATATATTAGGTCATTTTAGACATTTCAAACGGTCCGCATGCAGTTCAATCTAGCCGCCATACCACCTGGGAAACGTTAGTGTCCCCATTTGGGAGCTGAAGGAAGGACACTGGGGACTTCAGAGGATAACATGGGAGCCACAGGAAACCAGGACAACAGGCAGGACCTCTGCGGCTGTGTCCCCATCTATCCACACAGGTGGCAGCATGCTATAATGCATCCAGCCACACCCATTCTGTTGAACCTTGTATCTGGAGCAAGCATGAGGATGGAACAGGCAGTGTAGCCCAGCTCCATGATCAGAGAGGATTCGTTTCCATGACAGGCATTCTGAATGAGGGTCTACACACTGGCCCATTGCACTGTGTGCAAAAGCATTGATACTCATAATTGGGGCTGATGCGGTTCTGGCAGGGGTAGACTGGGAAAGAAATTTGGCCCTGGACTTGTCATTTTCTCTTTGAGGATATAGTCTGTGGTAGTAAGTACCCTAGTCCTTGCTGGTAATGATATAGTCTATCTATTGCTGTCGGGTGATTTTGAAGGCATTACCCTGGGTCTATTCCAGGACATGTTTTAGAGCTTGTATTGTAACATGTCATTAACGTGGCTTAAACAGTAACTAGTTGGCTATCAGATGGGGTCGTTTTCTAACCACAAGTGACAGCCATTTTACCTAAATGTGCAGCCTAGCCATCATTTCACGTCCATCTTCCCGCTTCAGTCTGCCCCCCCGCCGACTCAGAATCATCGACTACTAAACACTTGGGGATAGTGCTAGTCATGCCCGAACAGCGTGTCTATTGCTTTTTTACTTTGAAAGTGTCTGGCTCCAAATTGGCCCAATTTGGCCCCTCTCTTTTACGTTTGCTGCTTTCGTCAGCCATCGCACTACTTTTGCATTTGTCAAAATGTTAGCGCGCAATAACTATCTCAGTTGTGATTTGCCAGGAGCCAGCATGCAGTACACTCTCATGTGTACCCCAAATGACAGGCAGACAGAGAAGGTCGGTAAAGAGGCAGACACGACCGGTAAAAACGGATATTATTAATGGTCCACCGACCCACCGATGCGGCGGCCCACCGGATTTGTCACTGTACGCCCGATGGCCAGTACACCGCCAGTTACTGGATATAACGCATACGTAAGGCTGTGATTATTGGATGGCAACGTGTGTGACCCTTATGACAGGATGCCGTGTTTCAGTCTGGGCTCCATGCTGCTGGTTCTGGGGGGCACAGGAGGAGGCATGCAAACCTTCAGAAGGGCACACACACACACACACACACACACACACACACACACACACTGGGTATCTGTCTGTCAGCACACACACCTAGCCTGGGAGACTCATGACTCACATTCTCACACGCACACATACACACACACACACACACACACACACCAACACAACACTGTGTTGTCTCACACACACTGTGTTTTCTCTCTCACACCACACATACACACACACACACACACACACACTCTCCCATGCACACATACTCTACAATAAGTAAAGTCTTCCACTGATGTCTGCAAGCTGTCATGGATGTAGGGTTCTCATGTATAAATTGATTTATGGCGGTGCTGTTTAACTTATAGCTGGTGTCACCAGCTAGCAGCCTATACTGGCACACAAAAGGGGCCTGAGTGCGTGTGTCAGAAGAACAGGCTGACGGGGCGTTTTGATCTGCTGGCTTGCTATTCTCACACGCCTACCACTGAGAGGACTGCTGTCAGAGAAAGAGAGAGAGAGAGAAAGAGAGAGAGAGGAGGAGGAAAGAGGAAGGCAGAGAGAGGGAGGAGGAGGCGAGAGGGAGGCAGAGAGAGAGGGATTGCCAGAGTGGGAGACACACAGACTGAGCTACTGCTCCCATTATTCAGGGTTGATTTATGTGTGTGTGTGTGTGTGTGTGTGTGTGTGTGTGTGTGTGTGTGTGACAGGGCGAGAGAGAGGGAAAGAGAGAGAGACAAAGAGACAGAGAGAGAGAAACACAAAGACGTAGGATAATATCAGGTGCAGTAGTTAATGCTTAATGTTCATGTGTGATGCTGCATGTTGACTAAAGTTAGAGGGAGCCTCAGAGTAAAGGACTGTAGACCAGAGCGCTCTTACTTCTGTTGAGCATGTGTCAGCCATGACAGGGAAAAAGCAAGTCATTGTCATGGCAACATGGCATGCCGTTACAAAATGGCTTTGAAAGTGCCTCACAATCTCCTTTGTGAAGTTATATTTCTTACAAATAAGCACCGTCTCCAGAAAGAGCAACTGAAGGCAGACAGGGAGACGAGACAAGCACAGACTTGATCTGTGTGAGTGTGTGTGTGTGTGTGTGTGTGTGTGAGCACAGACTTGATCTGTGTGTGTGTGTGTGTGTGAGCACAGACGATCTGTGTGTGTTTTCCGCTACAGTAGAGGTCTTACAGTTTGCACACAGCTGGAGGGAGAGAGACATGACCGAGTTTCGCTGCTGACTGTGTGTGTGTGTGTGTGTGTATGACAGCGAGTCAGAGAGCTAGGATGAAAGGGTTTGTGTGCTGGCTGAGAGCTGATCCGTCATGACAGACACTGCTTCACCTGACCCAGGGGGCCTCAGCTGACTGTATGTGTGTGTGTGTGTGTGTGTGTGTGTGTGTGTGTGTGTGTGT
>NC_045161.1:22591088-22603588 GCF_900700415.2 Clupea harengus
CAAAAAAAAAAAACAAAAACAAAGGTGAGAAACGAACGCTTCCACCAGTTTGTTTCGTCGTGGGGCTGGGGCGGGGGAGTGCGGGGCCCGACTAACACAGAGGGGTGGTGGTGGTGGTGGGGGGGGACATGACGAGGAGTAATAGAGAGAGAACGTGGAGGAGGTAGAGAGAGGAGAGACGACAGGACACATTAAGCGTTTTAAGTGTTTGAGTCTTACGTCGGTGTGACAAGCCTGCTTCATTTTGCCCTGTGAAGAGACGACAGGTGTTAATGTTTCAAGGGGGGTTCCTGTGAAAGACTGTGATTGGCTGGCTCTTCACCTTATTGGCAATCGTTCCGCGCCAACCAAATAAATCTGTTTGCTTGTTTGCAATACATACGGAAATGCATCTAATCTCTAGGGTGAATCTATTGGGGGAGCATTCACTGTAGAGTTTTAGTGAGTGTCTCTATCTGTTTTAAAATCTCTGTGGTATCTGAAGGTGTGTAGCAGTGGGTATATGAAGTCAAAAGTGTGTTGTGTAGTGTTAGAGTGTAAACATTGTAATTTTAATTTGTGGCGTTTTCAGTCTTAATAAATCTAGGAGTTGATAGGGTTTTACAGTACTGAAGTTTTTGTAAATTGCGAAAGGGTTTTAAGTTATGTTCTTGAACAGATGGACAAACATTAGATATAAGTAAGTCAGTCAGAAAAGGAAAATATATTAATAAGTCATAAATCAATAAAACAAATACTTAACACAAATGAATAATCAATAATACTGAACCAATAATAATGAACCAAATCAATAATACATGACATGTATTAAAATTAATAACAATGTTTACCTGTGGCTGAAAGAGCCGTCATAAGCAACTCTACAACGGCCAGCGCACAAACCTACTCCACACGTGTTTGCCCACTGACCAGACACACATGAGACCTTTACCATCACCAGTTTGAAACAAGAACAAACAAAGGCCACTAAGCCAAGACAGATTGACACGGGAGACCTGCAGAAACACGCACTGAAGGTGGGGGTGGAGGGTGGGGGGGTGTGGGGGAGTACAGTGGAGCTGAAGTACAGTGCAGTAGGTCAGAGGCAAGCAACGGTTCTACATGGGGGGGGGGGGGGGGGGGGGGCACAGTTCAAACAGAACATGAGGGGGGGGGGGGGGTGCAGTGACACCAAGAGTGCCTCATCACCAGAATCACCCAGAGAGGAAGAATCCCGGCACACGATGCAAGAGATATAATATAAACAAGGCAACAGTGGGAGTGAAAGTGCCACTTCCACAAAGGGAGTGAAAGGTACAGGGAGTGAAAAGGGGAAGGGGGATACAGAGAGGTAGAGAAGGAGAGAGATGGAGAGAGAGAGAGAATGCAATACAGAGAGAGAGAGAGAGAGAGAGAGAGAGAGAGAGAGGAGGAGGTAGAGAATCAGTGGGAAACAAGGTAGGGCGCCAGATTGCGGGTTCTGGTTGGGAGAGGAGGAGGAGGAGGAAGAGGAGAAGGGCCTAGTCTGAGTCTGTCAGGAATGCACCATGCTGCTGTTTGCTTCAGACTGAAACAACAATGACTAGAGAGAGGAGACAGACAGACAGAGCAGGAGAGAGGCAGTAGAGAGCGGGAGAGAGACAGAAACAGAGAGACAGACAGAGCAGGAGAAAGGCAGTAGAGAGCGGGAGAGAGACAGAAACAGAGAGACAGACAGAGCAGGAGAAAGGCAGTAGAGAGCGGGAGAGAGACAGAAACAGAGAGACAGACAGAGCAGGAGAAAGGGAGGGTATTTTGCAGCCACATATAGCAGAGGGGTCGACCACCTGGCACTAACGAACTGCGGACAGACAGACACACACACAGGAGTGTCGTACTTACAATCATCTGTGGTGGAAGAGCAGTGGGAGCAGGATGTGATATGGGAGAGAAGGGTCAGTGTAGCCTTAAAGAGCCCCAGATCAATCACAGCAACATCAACACACAGGCAGGCAGGCAGGCAGGTAGCTTGACTCCTTAGGGCAGCTAACCTAGCCGCTCACCGAATAAAATAGCAACTACATCATAGTTAGGGAATGCGCCCTTGTAGGAATAAGGTTGCCCCTAAACAAATAGGTTCACTGTGCCAAACTGTGCCAATCTTTTGTGATTTGGGGCTCTTTTTGTAAAATGAAATAAAAAAATAAAAATGAAAACATTTATATAAGAAAACAACAGAAATATTAGGCTGGTCTGTAATCCAGGCTGGTCTCTGATCACACCTCTGAATTGATTTTGGGAGATATTGATGGCAGGTTCCGATCGGATCAATACGAGTATGAAGGTATTGCATTCAAACTCATTTGGACTGAGGAGGTGCGAGACTGAGAGCAGTGGAGAACAGCTCGGAGCTGCGGGGGGTTGGGATGATATGGTGCACTCCCTTTGGGGCTCACTCAAGTTACCTGCACATTTGGGAATGGAGGGATTTCATTTGGTTTGGGATTTGGTTTGAGGGTGGCTGGATCATAGGCCTTGTGCCGGTTCACTTTTGAGTACTCAGGAGTCTGCTAAGACCCGATCTCTGCTCGAGGACATTTGCTATACTATGGGAGATACTAGCTGTTGGGCTTCAGTTTCTATGTAATCAATTAAAGTGTAAGTTCACCCCCAGCTCTGAGCCAAACTCAACCCACTGCATCATTTTGAAAAATGCTTGGAAGCGGGCTGATGGTGTGGGGCGGTGGGGTGGTGGGGCGGTGGGGGGGCTGAGAGTCTGCTAGACTGCGAGTCTAAGAATATAATGATGTAGCAAAGTCCCTTGCATTGGCCTCGCAAGGTTCAGGCTTGCCACGGTAGGCGGCAGAGAGCAATTTTCAACCCATTAAATGCCGATTTTTATAAAATGTATACATTTATAATTTAAACAATTGTCAGTATTAACACCAGCATTGACGTGTTTCATCACAGTTCTGCTATATCATTTAGTTTACAGCTCAAAATTGTTTAAATAAAGGTAGTATTATAAACACATTATTACACATAAAATGTATAAACGTCTTATAATTCAGTACTAAATACACACCACTTATCTGATTCAATTCAACTACACAAATCATAGAAATATTACAGTGATCTATCTCCCACCATGCTGTTTAGACTGATGTATTTAACAGAGCTTTTGAGTGCGGCGACTGACTAAATAAATGACTGTAAACGGATCGAGTTTCAAGAACAGTCGATGTCTCACCGTGGTGTCGGTCAGTGGTGGCAGGACGATCGTCTTCTCCATTGTGTTCATGACCAGCTTCCACAGCTCCTTCAGCACGCGCTTCAGGACCGTCTTCTCACAGATCTTAGCGAACAGAGTTAGACTGGGGGGAGAGAGGGGAGAGACACAGTGATGGGTTGTGATGGTATTTCATTTTATACCACATATTGGAGAGACCCAGTCTTGGATTTTAGTCAGTCAATGATTCAGGTTTATTCTTGAACAATGGCGGCCGACCACTGTGAGACATAGCTTAAAAGTTTCACTCACTCACTGAGCTTCACCAAAGAGTATCTGATTTTTCCATTTCAAAGAATGTCTGCTAAATACACTGAGTTTAAGGGGTGTTACAGTCTATTCAAATAGGCTTTGGAGACAAGGTACCTGGATTTGACATGGGGGGAAGGGAGTTGAGACCACTTGTCACACCTCACTCCTTTCTCAGGTCAACCCATCAAAGTATATTCACCAAGAAATGCTTACATACTAGTTAAATCCAAATAAAAGTAACAATTTCAACTAGGTATAAGAAAGATTTAATTATTGACTATGGCATATCCTTATTAACTCTAAATCTCAAATGCCGGTCCCTTGCGTTGTCAAAACCCTGCAGGTTACCATGAGATGTGTGTCAGTGCCAAGGATGGAGGAAATCCAGGGTAGATGAAGTAGAAGAAAGTCTGCACCCAAAGACATAACTACTGACGTCATTTCATGACGCATGCAGTTGTTTTAACAGGCAAGGTGAAACCTTGTTGAGGTTGAAGAGGTATTAGAAAGTCTGTTCTCGAAGACAAAACTTCTGACTGTTTAACCATCAAGGAAGGCAGAAACCCCTGGGTAAAACACCTGGTTTCATGCCAATGGTCATGTCTTGAGAGGATACTTTCTGTCTTTCCTTATCAAGTAGTTACCATTTGGTGACATTTTCCCGCCATTTTTAACAGTAGTGCATTGTCCTTCTCTTTTTTTCAAACACCTGAGGCCAAACTGAAAGGCTTCTTGGCCCAGGCTGTGTGTGTGTGTGTGTGTGTATGTGTGTGTGTGTGTGTGTGTGTGTGTGTGTGTCTGTGTGTGTGTGTGTGTGTGTGTGTGTGTGTGTGTATGTGTGTGTGTTGTGATGACGTTTATCTCCGGATGCTCACTTGCTGTCCAGGAACTCCATGATGGGCTGCAGCACGTTATCCGCGTCCACGGCCACGCTGCTGCAGGTGCTGGCTGGCACATTGCCCGTTCCCTTCACCTGGCCCAGGATATCGCCCATCTGCTTCACACACTCCTCAATGTGGGGCTGGAAGCTGAGAGAGCAGAGCAGAGCAGAGCAGAGCGGCGTCAGCACAGATCAGGCCGAGCGGAAAAGGTCACCCACTTCAGCTCCTGAGCATCGCACACTTTACTTTTACAGCCGCCATGAAACTCAAACGGCTCAGACGGTGAGAACGCTGTAAATCTGATGCACCACAGAGATGCTTTGATATGAAAGCTCCTCACTCGCTAATTCAGATAGCAGATTATTTAGAATGCCGATGGCAATTGTTTGCCGTTACGGCTTTTTGACTTTTAGATACATCTCATGAGTTTTTAATGACTTTTTCATAGTTTATAGTAGTATACTTTGTACATAGTATATAGTAGAATCGTTTATAGTTTAGTTGGCCAATTTATATAAAAGTATATAACACTATTGTTGCAGTGTATTGTAACAGTAGCTGATGTTTATGATGTCTCTGTTATAACACACTTTTAGTTTACTGGTTGATTCCAGCTGTTGGCTGATTGTGTGGTGCCAACAGGACACTGAGGACATGACACAAGGCTCCACTGAACCCGTGCCACCCAACAGGACACGTGCGGCCCTAAAGCACCATGTTTATGTGCCACCCAACAGGACACGTGCGGCCCTAAAGCACCATGTTTATGTGCCACCCAACAGGACACGTGCGGCCCTAAAGCACCATGTGTATGTGCCACCCAACAGGACACTGAGGACATGACACAAGGCTCCACTGACCCCGTGGCAAAGATCCTGCTCAGGTCGTCCATCACGTTGTTGAGTTTCACTTGCAGATCCTTCAGGAAGTCGCTGGACTCCACGTTGAGCTGGAACACACAGCACGAATATGAACACTCTCACACACCCCAACATCAACATTAACACACACACACACACACACACACACACACACACACACACACCAACACGAACACTCTCACACACCCCAACATGAATATGAACACTCTCACATACCCCAACATGAACATGAACACTCTCACACTCACACTCTCACACACACCAACATGAACATGGACACTTACACACACACACACACCAACATCAACATGAACACTCTCACACACACACACACCAACATCAACATGAACACTCTCTCTCACACTCACACTCTCACACACACCAACATCAACATGAACACTCTCACACACCCCAATATGATCATGGACACTCTCACACACACACACACCAACATGAACATGAACACTCTCACACACCCCAACATGAACATGAACACTCTCACACACACTCACACCAACACCGACATTAACACTCACACACACACACACACCAACATTAACATGAACACTCTCACACATACCAATATGAACGTGAACACTCTCACACACACACACCAACATGAACATGAACACTCTCACACACACCCACATCAACATGAACACTCTCACACACACACACACCAACATCAACATGAACATGAACACTCTCATACCAACATCGACATTAACACTCTCACACACACACACCAACATTAACATGAACACTCTCACACATACCAATATGAACGTGAACACTCTCGCACACACACATACACACACACACCATCACCAACATGAACACTCTCACACACACCAACATAAACACTCTCAACACACCGACATTAACACTCTCAAACACCGACATGAACATAAACTTGCACTGCACAGAGTTTCACACACGTCTGCAACTAGCCTGGAAACATAACAGATTCAAAGTTGTTGCGTAGAAGTAAAAGACATGTATACTCCGTGATCTCCCCTTACATCTTTGCCTCCCATGGCTTCAAACATCTTCTCCAGCTGGACACGCAGCTGCTGAATGTTGTTTATCAGGATGCATGGCTGAGGGAGAGGATCAAATCAGGCTGTTAGATGTAGGCCATCAAAATTATCCGTATCTGGAGAGCAGGGATGAGTCATGGTACTGGGGCAGGGATGAGAGTCATGGTACTGGGGCAGGGAGAGCAGGGAGAGCAGGGATGAGAGTCATGGTACTGGACCACAGAAGAGCAGGGATGAGAGTCATGGTAACGGGGCAGGGAGAGCAGGGATGAGAGTCATGGTAACGGGGCAGGGAGAGCAGGGATGAGAGTCATGGTACTGGGGCAGGGACCACAGATACTCACCACTTTTTCTTTGTTAACATAATCAGGGAAGACTCTGGAAATGTAGTCAGCGTAGGAGAGCAGCACGTTGCTGATAGTCTGGTGAGAAAGAAATGGCAAAGTATTTAGAGATCATGAGCCTCAAAAGGACATAGGATTGGTCAAAGGAGGATGGGTCAAAATGTCAACCTTTCTTAGCCTGAGGAAAAGACTTTTGGCATTTTGGGACTGGTCAAATGAACAACCTTCATTCGAGTAAAGCTTCAATGAGTAAATCTCCCATTCCCTTTGTTTACAGAGGAGACTGATGTTTGCTCTGTCCTCATAATACTAATTAGACCAGTGAACGCTGGCACCCCACTATACGTCTGGACATTGGACCTGATCAGACTGATGAGGGTTACCTTGGCGAACCGCTTCATGTAGTGGCCCACGATCTGCGGGTCTGGACACTCCAGCTTCTTGATGATCTCGAAGCTCTGGTTGAGCTGGGAGAAGACGTCCACCACGGAGCAGGAGAACAGAGCGTGCTCAGACGTCACCTGGAACTGTGGGGAGGGGAGAAGGAGGTGGGAGGTGTCAGAGGGGCGACAAAACACACACACACACACACACACACACAGTCTGACTCCACCCATGTACACACGGATGCGTACGAACACATACACACACATACAAAAAAATCTGCACACACACACACACACACATACTGCTCCAGTCACACACATACTCAGTCAGTCATGTGAAACACACATCATCTATAAAACACACACACACACACACACACATACACACATACACACATACACACACAGGCTCAGCCAGACTGGAAGCTATTTGCAGGCAGCCAGACGTGGGCAGGTGGAGTGGAAGTGGCCCCCTCTGTGTCTCTGTCTGTGTGTAATTGGGCTGAGGTGAGTCTGGGCCGCTCCCCACAGGAGCTCTTGACTAACAAACTGAGGCGCTCTCCCATTGGCTGCGGGCGCTGAGGCGCTCTCCCATTGGCTGCGGGCGCTGAGGCGCTCACCCATTGGCTGCGGACGCCAGCGGGCAGCCTCGTTAATCACGGCCGCTGACGTCCACCCCGGGCCGGACTCGGAGCGGCCTCCTCCTCGCTCTGGGAATTCCTCCTCGGCTCATTTACCGCGCCGCCCCAGTGGTGTTTCTCCCTGACAGGCTGCGTCTCTCTTTTTCAATAGCGCTGACAAGCTAACCATTTAGCCAGAGAGGAGAGAACAGGGGGGGGGGTGTAATTGAACTGTAATTACCCCGTCCTTTTTGTCCCTCTCCAGGGCGCCGTGCAGGAAGTCTCGAGACACCTCCTCGTTCTCGTCCAGCCACTGGATGACAAAGGGCTCAAACCACCTGTGGAGACCCACGTGGAATTACTAGACACAGACCACAAACTACCACCTCATTCAACCAGCAGACAGCCAGAAGAAGAAGGCACTCCAGCTGAGTAGAGAGGCATTAACATTGAGCTACAATTTATTGACACTGACAAAGTGTGGATATTATGTGAATGTGTGTGTGTGTGTGTGTTTTTGTGTGTGTGTGTGTGTGTGTGGGCAAAGTGGGACAGGACAGCAGACACTCACGCTGGGTACTCGGGCACCCGGCTCTTGAAGAAAGCCAGGTCCTTGCAGTACTCGTTGTACAGCCACTTCACTTTGAAGTGCAGGTTCATGTAATCGGCACTCTTACACAAGCGGTTCTTCTCGTGTTCTGCGTGGCGGGGTGGGGTGGGGGGTGGGGAGGTATAAAGACAGTGATCGTAATTAAACAGATAGAGCTCAGAGACCTACCCCCTGACTCTCCAAGACTCAGCACCCAGCATCAACCAAAACAAACAGGATTCCTCCCCTCAAATAAAAAAAAAAAAACTTTGGATAAGAAAGCCATCTGTGCATGCAGTTTAGCAATCAGCATGTAAACAACTTTTACTGACGACACAGACGACAGGAGCTTATGGGTATTCTGTGTATGATGGTGATGGTGTTGCTGTGTGCTGGTGGTAGTGGTGGTGGTGGTGGTGTGAGTGTGTGTGTGTTGAAGTGTGTGTGTTTTAACTACCCCCTGTACACTCACCCTCCATTGCATACTTCATGTCCTGGGCAAAAAGGTTCCACATCACCTCTGCACTGATCTTGCCCACATTCAGCTCTTGAGGAAACCTGCAGGGAGGACAAGAATGATGAGCAAACCACTCTCTGGCATGCATAAGCTCTGCTTTAACAAGGTCACTGTGGAAGCCCTCACTGGTTAAGGCAGGGGGTGTACGAGTTCTTGTCCTCTTCAATAATGGACACGATCAGGGTGATGAATTTGGACCAGAAGTCCAGATTCTTGATGCTGGGGCCTTGCTCCTCGGGGGGAACCTCTCCTTTCTTTGCCTGCACACACAGACACACACACACACACACACAGACACACACATACACAGACACACACGCATACATACAGACACATACACACACACACAGACACACACACATACATACAGACACATACACACACACAGAGACACACACACATACATACAGACACATACACACACACACAGACACACAGACACACACATACACACACACACACACACACACACACACACACACACACACACACACACACACACACACACACACACACACACACACACACACACACACAGACACATACACACACACACAGACACACACACACACAGACACACACACACACAGACACACACACACACACACATAATGAGTCAAGACACAGCAGTTCTTCTCTAAGCTTATTAGCATGGAAGGAAGCTTACAGTAGAAGAAGCTACTCCATCAGCCTCAGGAAGAACATAACTCACTAAAACTCCCTGATATTACATCAAAGGGTGGAAGTGTGCAAAGTACTGCAGGGCTCAGAGAACTAATAGGATCTGGCAAAAGATTTAAAAAAAAATATTGCCAACGCCCCGAGGCGACATGTTTAATTCAAAAGGAAACAGACACTGGAGTGTTGGGGAGGGCATCTGAAAGCTCGAAGCTCTAATGAGACACAAACAAACACCCCTCAGCAACTCTGATGGAAGACCCCGGCCTCTGCAGAGAAACCCTGGCTGGAGGGTCTGACCAGCCCCAGACCAGCCCCAGACCAGCCCCAGACCAGCCCCAGACCAGCCTCTGACCAGCCCAGGAGACGTGCACCGCAGGTGGGGGGGGGGTAGGGCCACACTGCTCACCGGGTCGGTCTGGTACTCGCGGCTGTAGAGCTCGTGGCAGTTGTTGAAGATGTACTCGTAGGTGGAGTTGAGGCAGGCCTTCACACAGTCCTTCACCACCTGACTGGCCCTGGGGGGACTCTGCAGCTCCTGGACCTGAGGAGGATAGCAGCAAATGGCTGGCTTTAAGTCTCTGGCTCAGGCAACACGGATACACTTATATAGTATATATTCCCCATGAAATAATATAAAAGTATTTAAAGAGAAGAAGAGACAGTGATGATAGTGAAGAGAAGCTAAGTAGATAAAGAGGTTGACATGGAGTGGAGGAACGAGTACAGGAGAGAGAGTAGAGGAGAGAGAGTAGGGGAAGTGTGAAAGAAATATGCTATATAATTATTATCATGATATGTGTTGTAGTTTGTTATTAGTTTGTTAAATGGAAGTCTCAGCTGTTTCTTTATTCTGTTGAGAGGGATAGTGAGTCTGTGAGAAAGGGAGAAGTGGAACTCAGAGGTGTCATGAAATGTTTAGGTTAAGACTGATTTATTGTTGTAAGACCCAGAGTTTGGGTTTGGGGGTCTCAGGTAAACATTCTTATCTCTGGGAACCAAAGACCAGATGGTAAAACGAACTGGGATTGTTCATGTTTGATTTCTGTGAACATTTTCTTTGAATAAAGAGCAGGCATTTTTAGAAGAGGGTCAGTGTATGTTGAAGAGCGGTCTGAAACCACTGCACTCCTCTTTGCCAGAGTAAAAGTCTGTTATTTATTATATTCTTGGTTGTGTGTCTTAATTCTGAGGTTTAATACAGTCCTGGTAAAGGGTGAAAAATTCCCTGACAGGAAGTTACCTTCATCCTGAAGAAAGTGATACTGGTCAGCAGATCGACAGTGGACTTCAGATCCTGTAGTCTCTCGGGGCTGCTGGCAGGGAAGTTATTCTGAGGCAAACAAACACAGACACCAACCGTGAGCAGGGGGCACAGCACCTGTAGCACTGGACCTTCTAGCTTTACCTCCATACTTCTAATTCTGTTCAGAAACTCCTGTTGCTTCATGTCTGTGACATCTAGTGTGAGGCCTAGTGTGACATCTAGTGTGAGGCCTAGTGTGACATCTAGTGTGAGTTCTCCATCCAGTGGACCAACCCCACTAGTTCACTAGAGCCACATCTTCACTAGGCACTTTCACAGGCCCAGAATAGAACACTGCTGCATTAGCAGGGGCAAAGACAAGACACTGTACCCGATACATGGAGAGGTCAATCCTCAGGGAATTGTGCAGTTGGTCCAGGAGCTTCACAAACCGTTCTTTCTGTAGACACACACAATACGAGTATTAAAAAACACCTGAAGATATAATAGTGATAACATTTATTGGATTTAATGAAATGGCCATATACCACTGTTCCCATACACCTAGTGTTCTGGTTTTAATTAGTTTCACAGTTCATAGTTTTAAATCCATTTTCTGAAAGAAAGAAGTCTTAATTAAAAAAAAAAAAATTTGTTTAGAACTTTCTAGATCTCTGACCTCGCATGTGTTGTGAAGTCTGAGAAAATGGGGCATCGCAGATGGTTAGCGATGCTCCATCACGCTCGACAAGACAGACCAAAAATAGCAAAATGACGGCTGACACTAATTTGCTTAAATCAAATCAAACACACTGGGCCTTCATTTGCCTAACATGAGGCGGTGGACCCCCCCGCTGCGGCGACCCTCACGGCCTGTCCTTCATGCTGCTCACAGACCCCTGCTGAGTCCCTGGGTCTGCCTCTGAGTCATAGTTGGCCTGAAGGCCCCTCAGGCCCAAGGCTACCCACCCCAAAGTTGGAGGCGGCGAAGCGGTCAGAGGCGGAGACGTTGTTGGTGGCCTGGGTGGTGTGGGCGTAGTAGGCGTTGATGTTGGCCAGCAGGGTGCTCATCACCGCCGGGACACCGGGGCACATGTACTTCGACGAGAGGCAGGCGAAATGTCTGTGACGCAATACACACACACACACACACACACACAAGTTTGCATGCATGCACACACACACATACATATGCAATTGCACGAACAAAAACGCACACACTCGCACATACGCAAATAAACAAACAGACACATACACACACACAATTAGCATGAAATAAAACAAAAATTGCCCACACCCACCAGACGAACATTAACATGGTCCATCTGCCATCTCCTATGTTTCTTCCATATATTTCTCTTTCATCTGCCCGTGAGCGTCCGTATTCACGTCAAGGTGATTAGCGGTGTGGGTCTATTTTGACCCTCTCTGGCTGCAGATGCATCACGGGCAGCACATTTGGTAAACAAGGTCACAAGGCTTTCGTGTTTCCTCCAGTGATACGGTAACTAGGTCAAATCGGCACGGTCCGCGCTCCATACACTATACTGTATGTCTGACCGTGTTTACGCATGAGATGGGAATTAGAAAAGTGGCGCAGTTGGGCTAATGTGTGAGATCTGATAGCTGTGCTGTATTTCTCAGCATCAGTGGATGTGGAGATAAAGGTGTGTGTGTGTGTGTGTGTGTGTGTGTGTGTGTGTGTGGTGTGCAGTGTTGTGCACGTTCACACCTCTCATGAACTAGTTCAAAGTTCAGTTCATACAAGTAAACATGAATCGTTCACGTTCATAGTTCACCATTTAAATTCTGAACTAGT
>NC_045161.1:22608588-22613588 GCF_900700415.2 Clupea harengus
TGTGCAGAATCCTCAAGGACTTTTACAGAGATGTTTTCCGAGAAAGAGCCACAGCCTCAAGAGAGAAACTGGAGTATGAGAGCAACAGAAGGGGCTGAGAGCAGATAGCAAACAAGCAGTGAAGAGTGTGTCTGTGTGTGTGTGTGTGTGTGTGTGTGTGTGTGTGTGAGTTGGGGATAGGGGGGGTTGGATCCCGACCTTTTGTCTTGAGAGATGGATTGTGTTTGACACACATTTAAATTCAGTTCCAGTCAGCACATTACCTAGATGAGTCAGACTCGAGTCAATTTTCCAGCGCGTGCCACTAAGCCGGATTAACACGGACAAAGCGCTGAACAGTTTGGAGCAGTATGCTAATTTCTCATCTCGCCTTGAGATTCTGACGGCTCACGCGCACATGAGGGAGAGAGACGGAGATAGACAGAAAGTCTGTATAGTGTGTGTGTATATGCGTGGCTGACAGGCCTCTCTCTCAGGCTCCCGCCAGATGGATTCAGTTGGAGTTGAAGTGGTTTCCGCTCTGAGGAGACCGGTGAGCTGAGATGCTATCACACACACACACACACACACACACACACACACATGAACACACACACACACACAGTGACATACACACACACACACACACACACACACACACATGCACACAGACACACACACACACCAAGCAGACATTCACCGCATTCTCTGTGCTCAGCTCACCGCAAATTCATTACCGAGCCGACCATACTAGCCAAAATGAGTTCACTTCCCAAAGAGGGGAATTTACGTTCCTACTCCAGAGCAGCCATGATACTGCTGAGGAGAAAATAATGAAGCATGTTTTGTTTTGTTGGGGGCGGGGGGGTCGGGGGGCACAGATGAGATGCTCTTAGCAACGGGTTGGGTGAGCTGTGGTGTGCTAATGTTATAAAGAGAGAGTGACAGAGAGAGAGAGACCGAGAGAGACAGAGAGATAAAAAACGGAGACAGAGAGAAAGAGAGAGAGGCTGACTGGATGTGCACTTGGACGGAATTCTCTACGTCTCTCCGACCCGAGTGCCAGTCACTGAGGCTCTGAGTCACTCGCTATGGCAACCACTCACATCAGCCAGGCCCAAAGTGGGAGCTGGGCTTTCAGGTTTAGGAAATAAGAACATGCTACGATGTTTTTACTACTTTCATACCCTCAGCCTACTTCTTATTCTCCTGAGCAAGACACCTGTGGTAAGACTGCATGTGTGTTAAAAGTGAGGGAAGAAAAGCTTTTTCCTTTTACATTTAGTAGAAAAAAATAACCAACAACAAAAAAAATACCAGCCACGCTGAACCTGATTAACTGCAAGGCCTCTGAGGAAATCAATAGCATAACTTGAGAAATCTCGAGCAGTAGGGAGGGAAAAAACGAAGGCGACTCAGAAATTCAGGGCAGATTCAAAAATAAATAAATAAATAAAATAAACAATGAGAACAAACAAGGAAGAAGAAAGTGAGTGGGAGGAATATGGAGTCGGAATCAATATAATGAGTGTCTGAGATGTCTCAGCGAGGGGGGCTGAACTGGTTTGGAACGATCAGGCTGAGCACTGTGAGAGGGAATGTAACCACAGCTCAGTAATGGACTGAGGAAAGGGACTAACCTCGGAGAAGTACATTAGTGGAGTCAGAGATCTGGTGACGATAGCGCTCAATAAATCAAGAAAATGAGGATGGGGGAAAACACAGGAAGTTCTCTGGAGTAGTACTCTGGAGTAGTACTCACTACTCCACTCCACACGTATAAAGAGTGTGTGTGTGTGTGTGTGTGGGGGGGGGGGTCCTATGTCCTATGTAGTAACGCAGCAGATATGGCATACAGGGGGTGTGTGAAGTATGTATGGGGGTTTGGACTCCTCACGTATAAAGAGCGTACTCACAGGGTGTGTGTGTGAAGAGCGTACTCACAGGGTGTGTGTGAAGAGCGTACTCACAGGGTGTGTGTGAAGAGCGTACTCACAGGGTGTGTGAAGTATGTATGTGGGTTTGGACTCACCAGATCCCTGACAAGCGGCATGGCTTTCCTCTTGCGTAGGTCGGGCATGCTGTCTATGCTGTACAGAGCACCACCAAGCCTGAACAGAGCAGAAGCTCAGTGTGAAGATCACTGACACAACTGACACAACTGACAACAGAGGAGCAACATCAACAGAGAATGCTATACATATATATTATATATCCTCTTGGGAACCAAGAAAAAATAACAGAATAGCTCAAAAGACTTGTAGGGTATGCATGAAAAGCAAATGTCAACTAGAGAGGACATAAGTCTATGGGTTGGTTCTCAGGAGGATACAAACTGAAATGTGAAATTCTGTATGCATTTTAAAAAGTACTACTAATATCTCGACATTTGACACTGTGTTTTTGATTAAAGCTTTAAAACAACAAAATAACACGAGTTACCATAACTGTTCTTACGGTTGCTTTTTGACATGTCACTGCAGGTGGTATGGGGGGGGGACTTACCCTGCCTGTATACATAAAGACTGGATGCCAGTGGTCTCGCCTCGGGCCTGTGGGGGTAGAAGTGGGGCAACAGAGGAAGTCAGAGAGGATGGCAGAGCAGGGGGGAGCAGACAGGCACACCCTCACACATACGGCCCTAGACATCAGCTACGTCCATTACATCTGCCACTCCGCTACTTCCTGTGCGTTTAATGCCTGAGCCGTTGTATCAGATTAGAGACGGCAAGCCAGACGCACGGCCTCGGAGCCGACGTAAGAGCAGGGCCTCTGCACCATGCGCAGGGCTGCTCTCATTGACGTCAGAGGCAGGGCTCGGACGCTCGGGCACATAATGAAAACGGATTTGGAAGTGATCTTATCGTTATTATCGGCCCTCTAATTCCATTTTCCCGAGTCTCCGGATCGCTATTCTTCTCTCCGAGAGCTGGGAGAGACACGCACACTGACACATCATTCTGGCGAGTCACTGTTTCTAGAGTACACACACACACACACACACACACACACACTCACGCACACACCCCACCCACCTTTCTGAGGGTTCCGGCAGTGACCAGTCATGGGGCAACATGACAGGCGCCACCAACAGAATGACAAAAAACTGAGGGGAAAACAACATGAGGTGGAGAACAAACAGAAAGAAATTTAACATGACGAAAAATTCAACAAAGCAAAAAAAAACATACAACTCACAACAACTCACATGATGCTGAGACAGTTATTCAACAACAGGACAACAGGACAGAAGGAAAGGCAACAACAAGACAACAGGGCAGAAGGGAAGACAACAACATGACAACAAGACAGAAGGAAAGGCAACAACATAACAACAGGGCAGAAGGAAAAGCAACAACAAGACCACAGGACAGAAGGAAAGGCAACAACAGGGCAGAAGGAAAGGCAACAACATGACAACAGGACAGAAGGAAAGGCAACAGGACAGAAGGAAAGACAACAACATAACAACAGGACAAAAGGAAAGGCAACAACAGGACAGAAGGAAAGACAACAACATGACAACAGGACAAAAGGAAAGGCAACAACATGACAACTGGACAGAAGGAAAGGCAACGACATGACAACAGGACAGAAGGGAAGGCAACAACATGACAACTGGACAGAAGGGAAGGCAACAGAAGGAAATGACAGGACATGAAACAGATGTACGACAGAAACGTGATGAAATGAAAAAAAGAAGAAATGAAAAAAGAAATAACTGAAACAGAAAAAAATGTAAACTCAACCAAACATGTGGCCCTAGAACAGTGAATGGAGGTAGCCAGAGGCTGCAGGTGATAGACTGCAGTCGATAAAGAGTGGACAAAGACTGCAGCTGTAGTGAGTTATGGAGGGGAAGGGGTTGTGCTCACCTGTTGCAGCTGCAGGCGGACCTTACTGAAGATCCGTAGCCAGTTCTCTTTGGGGTTGCGCTTGGGCATTGGGGCCTGAGGCTCCTCAGCCACTGGTGCACTGCGGAGGACAAGGTGGAGTTAGCAATAACAAGGTAGAGTTAGCATTAACAAGGTAGAGTTAGCAATAACAAAGTAGAGTTAGCATTAACGAGGTAGAGTTAGCATTAACAAGGTAGAGTTAGCATTAACGAGGTAGAGTTAGCATTAACAAGGTAGAGTTAGCATTAACGAGGTAGAGTTAGCATTAACTAAGGAAGTGGAGTGGCATGAACAGAAAAGTACTACAGATTCTAGACAGAGTCATCATATGGATGATTATGTTTATTAGCCTGAACCAACTGGAAAATGGTTAGCTGCTTATTTTCCATGAAGACCTTATCCAGGTAAGGCTGATTCTTGGTTCATCAAGTGACTGTCGTGGATCTGATGAACTGACAGAACTAACTGATCTCATGGAACTGATAGAACCTATTACTTGTGCTGTTATACTGAGGAGGAGAACACATTAAACTCCAAAGCATGCATATACCCAGGGCAGGAAGGAGAGTGGGTGTTCACCTGTCGGGAGAGGGTTCTGTACTTTCGGGTGGGGTACTGGTCTTTTCGGGCAGGGCAGTAGGGGGCATCTCGATGAAGGGCTCGGGGTCGTCCATGGCGAGGAGCTCGTCTATGGGCAGAGGCTTGACCGCTGGCTCTGAGGGCAGGACAGAGGGGGCAAAGGGCTGGGCCTCTGGCCCCGGCAGCTGGAGCGAGGAGGAGGGAAGGGGCGCTTTGGCAAAGGTGTCCTGGTACGGCTCCAGCACCGGGGTCTGGCTCTGGACCCCAAGGCCCTGGAATGGTGGCTGGGCCTGTGGGGGCTGGCCCTGGCGAAGTGAGGCCTGTTTCTCCAGGGGGGGCCGGGCCGAGGGGGCCAGGGAGTCGGCGGGGGCCAGCGTGGGGGCCGTGCTGGTGGGGGTGGGTGTGTATGGCGGCTCCTGGTCCTCGCTGAGTGTGCCGTCCAGCGGGTACATCTCGTCCTCCTCGAAGGGCATCTCCTCTTCGTCTTCATAGCGGTACTCATCCTCGGCGGGCTCCTCGTAGTTGTAGCTCCCCCCGCCGGGCTCC
>NC_045161.1:22618588-22671088 GCF_900700415.2 Clupea harengus
GTGTGTTTCCTGGTACGTGTACTGGAACACATCAGAATATAACCATAATCATAGCTTCACATCAGAATATAACCATAATCATAGCTTCACATCAGAATATAATCGTAGCTTCACATCAGAATATAACCATAATCATAGCTTCACATCAGGGACGCAACGATCCCTCGGCTTCATGCAAGTTTCATTATTCCTGAGTAAGTCTCTAAAGAAAGAACGGCTTCTCACAATTAAAGATAAAAAGTGTGCCCTCTGGCACTATGGTGAAGTTTAAACACAAGAAAGAAGGGTGCGGTACTGTAAAGGGGAAGGGAAGTTGGCTTACATCCTGGTCCCTCATGGCATTGAGCTGCTCCAGTTTTTTGGCCCAGTAGCGAGCCTCCTCCTCTGGAATGTCTGAAGTGAGGGATGGCACACAGTCAGGCACAGAGGGATAATACACACACCTCACATTGTTTTTGTTTGTTTGTTTGTTTGTTTTTTAAAAAGCATGATATTCAATTTTAAAAGCTATCTTTCATTACATGTGTATTTATCCATACTATATGTTACATTCACAATTGTCGAAGACGAAACAAGACGAAAACGATTAACAAAACATATCATTAATGTGCATTTATTCTATTCACCCATCCAGTGCATTATAAAATAATACATATAATAATATAATATAATGAATGATAATAAATAATGAATCCACAGTGTGATGCTGGTTGTGGAACAGGTGAAGTGAGGGTTTAGTTTGTTGAGTGCTTTTGAGGATTTCGTTTGAAAAATGAGGGGCAGACACACTGCTGATGTTCAGCCTTCAAAGGAATAGGCTATAAATCACCACGGTCTCACCTAGTGGCAGTTCGAAGCGCGTGTCCAGGAGAACACGGTGGAATGTAGGGTCTTTGGTGCCGCAGATCTCATTTTCTGCCATGATCACCTGGGAGTCCAAGGTCAGCCACTGCCCCGGGCCCTCCTGACACACAGAGACAGTCCCAACAGAGAGTGTCACTCCAGGGGTCAGAGGTCACATCACACACACACAGCCAGACAAGGAAATAGACACCTGCCACAGTCATCGTGAACCCATGGGAGCCAACCAGCAATATGATAAGACAGAGAGCTTCCTCATGGGAGCCAAACAGCAATATGATAAGACAGAGAGCTTCCTCATGGGAGTCAAACAGCAATATGATAAGACAGAGAGCTTTCTCAATAACCTGCCACGTCTCACTTTCATAGGAAGATGCAAAAGATCCCAGACCCAGAGGACAAGGACGAGGGGAAGATAAACAGGAAGAAGACGCGGCATGGGAAGGAATTACATCCTCTTCTCTCTAAGTGTTTATTTCCAGAGAGTTTATTTATATAAGAAGGCCAACATTTCTACATGCTAAGCTCTAATTAAGACAGGCTTTATGAAAATGAACCCTCAACGGGAGAGGAGTGTGCCATTTTTCTTCCACGTAAAGTAACACACGTACACAGCGACTCGCACATACATAGCTCAGATAATACATTGGGTGGAAATAGTGGGTGTGCTCATGGGGGCTATGAAGATGCACCGGTTGGACGGCAGCGGAGCCATCTGTACCTCGTTGGACTGGCGAATGCTGCGGAGAGGAACCCACAGGGTGCCCACCATGGTGTCCCAGATCAGCCCTTTGTCCCATATTTCAACCGTCAGGCCCAGGTCCAAACGGTTGATCTCACTGAGGAAGACAGGAAGAGCCAGGGGTAAGGAACACGTAAAAAAAAAAAAGATACAGATTGCTTGTTTGGTTAGGATACGCCATCTGTCATGTCTTAGAAATGAGCGATAATCTAGTTCAATGGTCAAAAATATCACATTGCGCCCGGGGAAAGGTTACTCGGTCAATGAATGCAAGGACGTGCGTGTGAGTGGCCGACATGATGTCTGCAGAGATATATATCACGCAAATATAATAAGCAATGAATAAGAAAGAGGTGAAAGATAGGGTTCAGTCAATAAGATCTTGGCTTTCTGAGCTTCTCTGATAACACACAGCAGAACTATAGAAGCCTAGACCCATCTCTACAGAGGTAATGTTTACAACAGGCACACACTACATGTTTCCACAGAGACATACGAGAACTACATTTGAATACCCAATAGAGTGACAAAGCAGAGCTGGGGGATTTGGAGTAAATGTTCAGCCATTTGAAAGCATCGCAAAAGAACTGCCCTCTAAGAATGAGTCTACTAGAGCATGCAGTCTCTCGACTCTCCCTGGCGACTCTCTGTGTCTCCTTGCCCATCTGAGACAAGGATGGACTCATCTCCAGGGATTAACGAGATCAAAACATCACTGTTTCAAGATTCACAATGGCCGTGCCTAGTTTCATAACACTGGAGAGAGAAAGGAAAGATAGATAGATAAATAGAGTGATTGATAGAGTGATAGATAGATAGAGAGATGGAGAGAGACAGAGAGAGAGAGAGAGAGTGTGTTTGTGTGTGAGAGGGAGAGAGAGCTGAGTGCTCTCTGAATCAGGCCTGACACCACCCTCCAGGGTAACCCAAAGGTTGGGCCAGAATGACTCTGCATTTCCTCTCAACTGATAAATACCCCTCTGGATGATACAGCGCAGGGGCACTGCTATGTATCAGGAGGAGGAGGAGGAGGAAGAAGAAGAGGAGGAAGAGGAGGAGGAGGAGGAAGACTCACAACATGAAGTCCTGCTCCCAACATGGCTGGCTGCCACGCACGGCAATGGTGGTGCTCTTGACATTCTGCACCTTCAGCGTCACGTAGGTGTTGAATTTTTCTGTGAAATCAACAAAACACAAACAAATGGTCAGGAGGTTTGGGCCAGGAGAGGTTAGCGATGGGTAGATTAATGAACAACAGGGCATGTTGATGCCATCACAGATTGGCAGAGGTTCCACACTGTTTTTTTACCTTGAGGTCCATCAAGCTTGGCTTTCTTCACTGGAATACAGAGAGAGAGAGCGTGAAAGGGGGAGAGAGGGAGAAACATTAGATGATTTAGCAGGTAAATTGGAGGAGTTGTTGAAACCACATCAGTTTAATTCATATCTAAAACTGACAAAGCCTGAAAGAGACGTAGCGTTCAATCTGCCAGTGTTAGACTCAAGGGTCCTTTGGGACTGTCCTCTATTACTGCCAGAAGCAGCTATTCATCAAGAGTAATTCTGCTACATTACCTGAGCTCATGTTCCTCTACTAAATGTAATGAAGTTACTCCAAACCTATTCTACCAAAGTATGACTACCTCCTTCAGCAATATAGTGTGACAGACAGGCAGGGAAGGTGGCATTCATTTTGCCACACGAAGTACAACATATTCAATGGATGAAAGCCAAGATCTCAACAACAAAATGCGAATGAATGGGATGTGACGATCTATTACACGTCCTGGGTTTCTGCCGATGGGAGCACCTTAGAATTTAGGGCCAAGATGCAAGATAAAGAAAAATAATGAAATGAAACAATAGCCTAGGACAATGAAGCCTCCAACAGCGTAGCATTTGCCAAAAATGTGCCTTGGTTGATGGCCATGGTGTTTCTTCCTCTGGGGATGTCTGCAAGCTTGCTCTGCCACTTCCCTAAGCAAAGGAATCAAAAGCCTGAAAATTGAATGGTAGTATTCACATAAAAGAAACACTTGGGCTGATGGTGATGGTTATGGTGTCCATTAGGGCAGGGGTTTTCAACTGGTTTTGTCCCAGGGACCACCATTCTGACTAGAAAGTAATTTGCGGCCCACTGATGTGCATGCACACGCGTGGGTGTTTATGACCGCCGCTGCCACGCCCCCTCCCCCTGCACAGATATTCTGCCTATAACACTTAAATATGTGAAATTATCAGGGTACATCACTAGCCGCCGCCACGCCCCCTCCCCCTGCACAGATATTCTGCCTATAACACAATATTTTCACGATATTCAAGAGTAATCTGGAAATGTGTTGAAATATCAAAGCAAATTTATAAAAATAAAAAAATTCAGTGGTGAACTGATCAACATAGGCTCATGTCGCGGACCCCCTGCAATGCCGTCGCGGACCACCAGGGGGCCACGGACCCCCGGTTGAAAACCCCTGCATTAGGGGATGTCAACAGGCTCGCTTTGCCACTGTGACTTTTTAAAGCCCCTCTGACGTGGCCGGGGCCATTCATAATTCACGAACGCAGGGCTCAGTTGAAGGCGAGCTTCCCCCCCCGTTAAGGCTCCATTTAAATTCAAAGCCCCTGTCCTAATCCCCTCCAACGCCTTCTCTGGCTTCATCCCAGCAGCTGTGGTGGAAATGGCAGGCAGCATGTTGATCATCTTTGGCTTTTCTTGCACTAAATGAAGCCTACACAGGCTCCTTCCTTGGGCGATGCAAACAGAACAAGCCTTTAATATATCTACTGGCTGCTAGCGGTGAGAGGGGGCAGCTAGTTTATGGACTGGTCCCACTGCCTTCATGTTACCATGCCACTGTAGGGATGTGAATGTGACTTGATATGCACAAGAGAAGATATTGCATTGTTGCTGAGGGGAATGTGAAGGGAGTGTATGGTGTGAGCATCTACGCGATGTCTCACAGTTGCAGATGAAAGGGGTGTCTGAGAGCAGACTGGAGATGGGAGAGGCTGATTGTCAGAGCGCTCTCACACCAATGTTATTCCCCGAGGCGCAGTTCAGATGAATGCGTTAGAAACCAATGCGGACACCAAAACATAGGCATCATGCCCTCCATCACCCTGCAGATCTGATGGACCCACGACAGGGACCAGGAGAGGGGTCAGAGACCCGGCCGCCCAGTGCATCTGTCCGGGTCCTCCTC
The DNA here is from genome assembly GCF_900700415.2 of Clupea harengus. Classification (NCBI taxonomy): domain Eukaryota; kingdom Metazoa; phylum Chordata; class Actinopteri; order Clupeiformes; family Clupeidae; genus Clupea; species Clupea harengus. The sequence goes on from NC_045161.1 coordinate 22,623,395, forward strand.
CACGCCTCCATCCCTGGTCCTCCACGCCCCATCTCTGGTCACTTCTACCTAGGCACCCCCTCTCTCCCTCTCTCTCTCTTTCTCTTGCCACTATCCCCACCCACCATTGCCTGGATTCCCCCTCCCTCTCTCTCTCTTTCTCTTGCCACTAACACCGCCCACCACTGCCTGGATTCCCCCTCTCTCTCTCTCTCTCTCCATCTGTCTCTCTCTCTCTCTCTCTCTTTCCCTCTGCCTCTCTCATGCCTCCCTCCTTCACATGCTCCTTCTGCCATGTGGCTAGTGGGCACGTGTGCTGGTTTTCTATCTCTCCCCCTCCCGCTCCATTAATCTCACTGTGCAGCCGAGCGAAGGCAGAGCGCACTGCATTCCCCCCGCTAAAAATAACCACTTCACTGTGACAGAGAAGTATGGGAGGGGGGGTGTCTGTGTGTGTGTACAGGGAAGGGGAGGGGGGCTATCTATCCGTGTGATTATGAGGAAGTGCTGAAGATTCTGTGTATTTCTGTAATAATAAGGGGGGGGGTCTGTGTGTATGGTTGTACAAGGATGGAATCAGTATATATATTTGTGTGTGTGTGTGTCTGCATATGTGTGTATGCATGTGTGTGTGTGTGTGTGTGTGTGTGTGTGTGTGTGTGTGTGTGTGTGTGTGTGTGTGTGTGTGTGTCTGTATATGTGTGTATGCATGTGTGCTTGTATTTTTGTGAATACGGAGCATGTACTCTGAGTATGTTCAGGGGGTCTGCTGACAGCACTAAGGGACACTATTAAAACAGCTCCTGACTGATGACAGCTCATTATAAAATGCATGAGTAAAAGTTAAAACACACACGCGCACACACACACACACACACACACACACGGCAGCGCAAACCCTCTAGTGAGATCTTAGTCTGCAAATTAATTTGTTTTAGGGTCAATGTGTGCAATATAAACTGGCTGAGGCACAGAGGTACTGGTCAGTGGCTTGTTTTCATAAAATCTCTCTCGCACTCTCACATCACATTTCAAAGCACACACAGATCAGAAGGGGGAAGCCACAGCATCAGAAATGGTCTCCACTGCAGACCAGTCATTAGACACAGCATCAGAAATGGTCTCCACTGCAGACCAGTCATTAGACACAGCATCAGAAATGGTCTCCTCTGCAGACCAGTCATCTGACACAGCATCAGAAATGGTCTCCACTGCATTTTCAGTCAATAGACACAGCGATTGTGGAAAAACATGGGTGAGAAAAAGACCAAAATCTGCGGGGGGAGTTGGGGTGGATCATGAATCACGATTTTCTATATCCCACTAAAACTGAAATCCAACCCATGCAATGCTATAATATGGGAGTGTGGCCAATGTCATTTCATTTTGCAAAACACAATAAATTACGGCAGAAAATCGATAAAACACCACCTGCATAATTCAACGACACAAAACAAACAAAACATCCATTCACAGAGGGCAGTACGCCTTCAATTATTTATCAGGGGAAAAGGCTTTACACACACAACAGATGTAAATGAATGTAATTTAATACCGGATATAATTATATGAATAGCAGATCTCATAGCCTGCAGCAGTTAAGAGCAAAACATCATTAAGAAAACACTGAAAATGCTGCTAAATCTCAGTGATGTTTGTGACTGATGTGCCATTGAATTAGCCAGCAAGAGAACAAACTCTACAAAACCAATTGCTTCATTTTTCATGGCCAATTCAGTCTAAGAAAAAGATCAACTTCTGATGGAATATTTGTTTTTTACTTTATTTCTTTACTAACCTCTTAAAGTGCATGTATTATTAGTATAGGTCAGCTATATGCCTTCTATCTGTTTTGAAAGAATCCTATTTTAAAGAATGCAGCTGAGTATGTTCGAGGCGAAAGAGTTAGTTAATAAATTAGAGTGCAAGTGAAACATCAGACTGATTACTGCTGACTACTTAGATTCCGAGACAATCCTACAACCACCACTGAAGCCATGTATATAATATCAACATCTTCACCTCCTCTGAAACATGTTTTCACCTAATGGTCTACCAGGCAACTAACCAACAAGAACTGCAATATAAAAAAAAACACGTAAACACAATCCCAATGTGGCACATAGAAGTGACAAGAAAAAAGGTTGCTGTTTTGGACTGTGCTACAAAATTTTAACGATGAACAATAACATTTCATGATTGATAAAGGCACTGCTTAGACACCTGTTGTGAGGTGAGCCTGGGAAAGCTCAGGCATAGTTTATGCATGCCTCTCAGCTGTAACCCTGAAACATTAGGTCTATTGCATGCCATTAAGACAGACTGCATTGAACTGTGCAACATGCACTGTTGTTACTCCTACCTCTGTAATATTATCTAAGCACCAGCCCACATGCAACTCAGCTGGCACAAGAGCACACTAAACATGATTACAGGCCTGTAGCTCAGCAGAGACCGTGGCCAAACTGTCTGTCTGCATCCTGGTAATGTGGGATACAGTCCACAGCCCCTTTACATCTGTGCAGGCTGGATGCGTGAGCCTGCGAGGAGTCAGCCCTGCCTCGACACACACCCACACACCCACTGTCACTTTCGGGTGCCAGGGAGAAGGGAAAGCACATCTCTGCCTACTTAGTTACAGAGTGGCGGCAGACATGGTGCCATAGGGTGCAGGGTGAACGTGTGTGGGTGTGCGGAGATCGTGCGTGGCGAGGTTCACAGTATCGACAGCACGATCCAGAAAACTTTTTTTTTTCAATCAGCATTTTCTCTCTCTGTTGGGTAGATGGACCGGCACAAATGTATACAAAGCGGAAGCAGAGAGAGAGAATGAACTTCATATAACCAGCTCATGACATTATGTGTGTAATTAGGAGGCATATTAGAAAAGGCAGGAATCACAAAGCATATCTCCACATGACACATGCATTTGTGTGCAATATGGAAAGTCTCTGTACGCTGTAGTAATTATATCATAGCAAATAAGTCTTTATCATTACAAAATGTCAGAGAAGACGCCATTTAAAGAGGTATTCAATTAAGTTCGTAAAGAAGGTAATCAAATACATAGATAAATCAAAAGGACAATCATCTACTGATGCTTTGGAAGGCAGTCGCTGACAGGAGCGCCAAATATTATCATCCAACCCTTTCTGGATAAAAGTGAACAGTAGAATAAAGATTTAAGCAAGGAAACCGCGATTGAAAGTATTGTTTATGACAGGAAGTAATACGCACACAGCCTCTTCGCGTAAGGTCGGGATTGGGTTCAGCATACTCTCAGTTACCAACAGTTATCTTTGGAAGCTGAACTGCACCCACCCCTCAGCTGTCAAAGCTACCGCTCAGCCGCGTCTCCGAACCGCTGCAAATGTGTGGGGGCTCGGCGGTGATGGATGCATTGCTGACATAGAATAGACTATATAGTGCATGTCAGTTATGTTCGTGTCGTGACATGTTGTGAATATACGATAACTGTTTTCTAAGATATATAATGACATTAATGGTCGTCACTGCAAATTGTTACACCACTGTCATTTGAATCGGCAAATGAGGGATGTAATTACAAGTAATAAATGGAATTTCAGAATAAAACGGGATGCAAAGGACGTGAGCATATCGGTATAAAGAAACAGTGGCAACATGGAGAGTAAATTACAAATTGATATCAGAGGACCCCCCACTACAGTCACACACACCCTCTTTCAATAGTAGAAGCATATGGTTCACTTACCTCCAACACACAGCAGTGACATCTCTTTCAATGACAACGAGTTCTGAAGGATGTCCACTCCCGGCAAACCGTTGTCTGAATTGGGGATGTATTATCAGAGCAATATTGGTTCCCAAAGATTTACCGAAGAGCGCTTGGGGGCTGATGCTGGCTTGTGCAATTCTTGGCTAAACAAGAGCAAAAAACACACACCGAGGAAAATAATACAGCTTGTCTATTGGGCAGTGTCTCTCTTTTTCGTCGCTCTCCCTGACTCTGTTATTTGGACAAACATTTGATTACTAGCTCCCTTTTCAGCTTTCCGCGAGCCGAGCTACAGCCATCTTGTTCAGCACCGCCGTTGTAAGGACAGTTACAAACGTGACGTCACGTTAAAGATGAACGGCAGAGCTCTGCTTGAAACAGCTGACTGAAGAAGCCTCTCCCTGTGTGGCCTTTAAACCTGTTCGACTACCTGCAGAAAACGCACCTGTACATTGAAACATACTAATTTTTCAAGGCTAAATAAAAACGCATAATATTTAGTATAAGGGGGTGGAACTATATCATAAAAGCCTAGGGCATCTGCTATTCTGATCTAATCTGATGGACTGACTGTCAGTTATGGGCCTATTAACATCGCTGTATCAGTTTGAATGCATTATATGCTAGGCTATGTTATAATAAACATGCTTAGCCATAGAACAGTGCTGAATGCATCAGCTTTGCATTATTCGTCGTAGGCAAGTAGAAATATGTCTTTCCAACCAACCTACTGTAGGCCTGTGTTCGGAATCTGGGTCACCTTTAGTCTGAAATAACCAGTTGTTTCTTAGGGTTACTATGAATTTCAAACATTATCGTGGACTTAACTGCTCAGACAGTTTCCTGAATCTGTCACGAAGATGGCAAATTTGAGAGATCTTTTACATTTACTTGAAAGACACTGCCCTCTAGTGGGAAATTATCCTCCTGTATGTTGCCACGACACAACGAAATTATTCTTTAAAATTATCAGTCATACAAAGTCAACACATATCTGTAATAATTCAAGTAAGGTGGGACAAAATACCCCCTTGCCACTAGAATGGAAATTGTATTGGTCCTTACTGAGGAAACTACAAGCCAAATGCATTCTCAAAACAGCTTTACCATCTTAGTGTGATTAAAATAACAACAACAACAATAATAATTATAATTATAATCAGAACTGCACACGGAGGACTATGGGAATCCCTACCATGGTGGGATTTCTCATTAATTAAAACTGAAAGGTCATTTGCAAATTAGATGCCCTCTGGTGGAAGCTAATAGTCCCATGCATCGTGATATTACCCAAACCCCATAATGTGCTCCCTTTCCAGGTTAAATTAACACTGGCATTTTCAGCTTGGCCAGAAGGAAGCATCAACGAAACAAGCTAGTGTGTAGCACGTTCTCCATTATGGTAGGCCAACCTATGATTTCAAGGCTCCTCCGATCTGTGGCAAAGCATATAAAGTCCGACAGTTAAAAAGACGTGTGTGTATACATATGTGCATCTCATGTGTGTATTGATGTGGGGTCATGGACTGTGTGTTTCCCCATGCCGGCAGGCTAACAGTAGCAAAAGACTATTAACTATTGCAAGTTTGTCTCTCCTCCGTCTTCCCAATGGGCGTTAGTTCCACCTTTCTTCTTCCCTTATTAATCTGTGCTGACTTTTAAACATTTATCATGAAAATTCCATATAGCACACAAATGCATGTGTCATGTGGAGTTATGCTTTGTGATTATTGCTGTTTCTAGTATAAACCACACTCACGAACGTGCATGCTGGCTATCATTACCTTTTTACCCCATAAGACGAGGCTTGTAAACATTAAATCCAGCGCATAAGATCTTTAGCTTTCTAACATTAGCTTGTTCAAAATGGGCGTTTCTTGCCTGGTACGAATGCAGTGCGTCAGCTACAATTCCAGTATTTTAAGAATGAACACGTTCAAACATAGGAGATCACACGTAAGAGCGTCATCTGGCAGTTTTTTCTTTTTCTCGTCGACTCTGGTGGCCTCTCCATCATGACTTTCCTGAACTGTTGCCTATTGCTTTCATATCGTAACCATGTGGAGGGCTAGTCCGGCGCAATCCAAACTACCAACAGGGAGCGAGGAGGTGGCACCACAGTCCTTCATGTTATTATTTCGATATTCTTTTAGCCCATACTGCTTTAATGGTGAAGTAGTCAGAAAAGATAGAAAAGCAGAATAGTATTATCTATTTGAATGCATTTTTATGTATTTATTTTGGTGCCCCTTGTTTCACTTGGTGCCACACACGCACCACCTGACAGGAATGATAGATGAGCCGAAAGTTTCAAGCTGAATCAGCACATACTGGTGAATAGCAGGTCATTTCTCACTCAACTGAAAGTGGGTCACAAAGCAAGGCTAGCTGTAAAAATCGAAGGATGAGGAAACCATGATAAAAAATGTATCACACAACCAAATATTATTTGCAGGGACATAAAGCCATAAGGAACTGGCACAACATTGACATTTCTATCAGTAGTGATGCCTTGAGAAATGCAATTAGCTGAAGGGCATATCATTCTCGCACATATAATGTTGCATTATCGCTAAACAGTGTTATTTTCAATAATTTCTATAAGTACTATTTTCATTCTTTTGTTAGGTCTTTGAAATAAAGTTGCATCAGTACTCCTCACAATTATATCACAGTCAATTCACCCCAAGGTGTTATAATGTCATAGCAGGATAACTCAGTCATTCTGTGTAATAAATGTATGTGACAAAAAAAATACAGCATTTTTTTTTTATTCAAACAAAATCTTGCATATATGTAACAAATAATCAGCAGTATGACATAATTTGTTAACAAGAATCTGTATCTCATTTTATATTTCCTTTAGTGGAGACAGTTAAAACAGAATGAAATATCATACAAACAACTTAATAAACTCCTCAAAAACTTCGACATGGATATTACTTAATGTTTAATCACATCATATTTGACCTGGACACCACCAACTAAAAGTCACCTCACATCTTCTCACTGTGAAAAAAAAAAACAGACAAAATATTATGAATGATATATGTTTTGACTGTCAATATGCATACACATAAATAGATGAATGGGTATATCCATCAATGGCACTACTGTTAGAGTAAATCACTCATAATCAACCACACAGGTGGATTTCACAAAACACTGAATAAGTCAAGGCAAGTCAAATGTATTTATAAAGCACATTTTAAAACAACTGACGTTGACCAAAGTGCTGTACAATTAAATCACAAAAAAATATCAAAACAAATAGAATAAGGTAAAGGAGGCAAGGCATTCATATGATATTGATCTCTTACCTATCTAAGTGGGCGAGGACGTCCTGCAGCTTGATCAATAAGGCACGGTGCTCATTGGGGCTGTTCTCAAGCACGTTACTCAGGCGACTCAGGTAAGAGTCCAGGGTGCCGACTGAGGGAGTCTCACCTGTACCTGAGGCAGAGATGACTAATGTGATTTAAAAGCACATCCCTATACATATCTGAACTTGTGCAGCGTTAACTCAAGCAGTTTCAAATTGTCTAGATTGGGTTGATTAAATTACAGATTACTGCGACTGAAGTGTCCAGGAGCATTAGGTTTCCATTTTCACAGAAACTGAAGCAGTGGGAAAAGTGTGGGTGGAGGTGAGCGCTAACTACAACTGTATTTAGTATACTGCCAAAATCAGGTTGACTAAACCACTAACAAGACAACTTATTTATGGTCCCGGAATATGGCCTGGCGTCCTGTGAGATAGAAGTTTCTAGTTATTGTGTGAGCTCCCTAAATACTAGCGCAAGGAATGTAACATATCCAGTATCATAGTGAGCAGGACTGTGTACAGCAGGCTGAGAGGAACGAGAGGGCCCCTGGGGGTGGGGGGGGAGCTCACAGACCTGGGAGGGGCACGCCGGAGAGGCTGCTGACGAGGGTCTGTTTGAGGGCCAGGAGGTGCCTCTGCAGGGACTGGGTCCGCTGCTCGTCCTGTCCCAGTTCGGCCTCCAGGCGCTCTTTGGCTCCGTACATGTTGGCGATGTGCTTCTGCAGCACTGCGTTCTGCTCCTCAAACTCCACGTTGGCCTTGCGTAGCCGCCGCAGCTCGGCCTCCCGGGCTGCAGATAGGAGGAGAAGAGAAGAGGGTGAGGGGAGTGAGTCTGTGGTAACAGAAAATGGGAAAAAGGAGACTATTAGAGACGCAATTTAACCTAAAAATGAGGTGTCTACCTACCTTTATTTTGATCTAAGAACTCCTCCGTGAAGATAGGGATATCAAATCCGTTTGAAAAATCGGAAGACTAGTGAAAAAATAAAAAGAGTTAATTACTACAAAAAGAGGGCCATCTTTCAATATTATGTCAGATTGTTCTAGAAGATAGATATGAAATAAACAGATATGAATACATGCCTTTAACCCTCCTTGTCCAGAGCTGTTGGAATTGATTATTACTGATGATAACTCCTCTGTAAACAGAGAAACAGTAGTGTTATGTAAGAGACAGACTCTCCCAAAATCTAAGCAAGATTCCCTTCTTATCCCCTCTATTCAGCATCTGAAATGCTACAAATTGGAACAGATATTTGTCGAGGTGCATCGTCATCCAAAACAGGTTGGTGTCACAACAATAAGGCCATGATACATCTGACCATCAATCCATGACAAACATTTCGGTGTGAACTCACTAAAAGAACAACATATTGTTGTACTGTATATATATATATATATATTTTAACAGACACACACACACACACACACACACATATATGTACAAAGGATCTAAAGGACTTGGCCCGAGAGGCCCTATATTATTAGGTCAAACACAGAGCAGAGAGATAGATTTATCACAGATTAGAAGGAACTCCAAAAATCAGTTCTCATTAAAGAAAAACTATAAACAAAGCTTCTAGGACTTCCACTGTCTCACCAAGGGCTGGCTGTGAGGACACAAGATGAACGCAGAGCACCAGACAAGTGAAGGGACAGTTATATATCACAAAAACCAGAGCTGTAGAAAGCTTGTGAACAAGACAAATTAAAAAGTGGTCCAAGAGGACAAAATAAGCCAAAGTGATGTTTGATTGTGCAACACGAACACACTAAGCAGGAAAAGACTATCGATGCAAAATATGTCTCCTACAGAAAATAAGGACGGCTGAACAGTGAAAGTGAACTAGGAGGATGAAAAGGAGATGGACAAGCAGTTAAAAAAAAGAAAACAAGAAGGCCACAGTACTCAAACTGTGCAGCCTTGGCTGTGAGCTCTGTGCAGCCATCAGTCCAGTTCTCTTCAATGACCCTGCACACAGAATCCTCCTGTGTCTGGCTCCTGAGATCTACGGCATTCACCACACACGGTCACAGGTACGACACAAACAACGTGGGAATTGGTCCTTCTGAGCCCCATTGGTAACTTGACAATCACCCGTGATTCAGGTCGCTACAACCCTGTTTCTGAACTGACAGAACCTGGGGTAGCACATTGCTGTATCACCTGCTTAAAGACAGATGCTACAGCCTTCTCCCATGCCTCATCTGAGCCAACCCCAAATCTCACCCTGTTCGTTATTGGTCCAGCTACTGCCCAAAAGGTGGAGACAGAATGCCTGGATGGGCAGTAGTAGATCAAAAAGGAAAGCTGGTTACCAGGGGAGCAACAAAGTAAGAGCACAGATAACAGAGGTAACTGCCCTAAAGCAAAACTGCCAACGTTTACACAGACTCCCAGAACGCCTTTGGTGTGGTTTATGATTTTGGACCACTTTGGCAGAGAAGGTGATTGATTACAACAGCAGGAAAACCAATCCAGCATCAAGATGAGATCACAGAACTTATGGAAGCACGAGGCCAATTCAGAGTCCAGGCGACAAGTGTCGCTCGACAAAAAATGATGTCAGAGAGACAAAATGATGGTTTGCTAGGGTGCCACAGAGCTTCTCGCGTACATACACACATTTGAAAGGGCGCAGACGTTGTTGCGCAGTCAGATTGATTAGCTTAAAGTTCTACATTCTCGCGTGTTGCCGTGGTCACAGTGTGCGGCTGTGTCTACTTTGTCATTTCGCGATTAGATGCAACGCCAGGAATTGTAAACAATGTATGTCATCATACAAGTTGTCATAGAAACTACAGATGATGTTCTATTCTGACGTTTTGTCTTTGGTACAGGACTATTAAAGCCTACAGTGCCGAAGAAGAAACGTTCTTCTCGAAAAGCTAAAATTTCAGGAGAAGCTACAACAGCTTCGGGGTGCACAAAATCCTGGATATCAGCACAAGAAAAATCGAGATCCATTGACAAGATTTCTGTAGTTATGCTAACAATACAAACAAAGGAAGTTCTTGATGGCATCTTAGATGCAAATTGTGTGGAAGTGGAATCAGGGAAAAGGACTTTAATCCTTTGGTGTTTGTAAGGTTTCAATCCTTAATCTTTAACCTTCACTTTGGTGTTTGTAAGGATTTTGCAAAAACCTCGTGTTTTTTTTACCAAAGCCTGTATCGCTGCTTTAAAGATGTAACATCAATATACATTTTGTTCAAACTAAAAATGCTTTTAGGACCACAGCAATGTCGCAATTCCTAAAGGCCCATAAAAAGGGGTTACTTTCTATTTGAATAAAGTCTAGTTCTACATCTTGTTTCTAAGTGTTGTCACACATATCCAGTAAATAGAAAGCTCCTGACCTCTCTTTATCTTCTTGTCCTGAACTTTAGCGGTGGTTATTTGGTAAGCCTCACTCTGCTGGTATTCTCGTAGTTCACGGGCATACTGCACTTTCTCCCGCTCAGCCTCATCCAGGAAGCGCTATGAAACACATGAAACACATATCAACTCACACACCATTTCGAAGATATGTTATATAACAAATGTTGGATAGTTATATAACAATATAACTAGATAATTTCCACTAACTGAAATCAAGTTTATTTCACGTGTGTGTGAGTGTGTGAGGAGCAGCCGCTGTACCTGCTTGTCATGAGGGACCAGTCTGCTCCACTCTGCGCCCAGCCTCTTTGTGATCTCTGGGAAGGGCAGGTCCGGGTGCAAGGCACGGATCTGTTCCCGGCGTTCGTTCAGGAAGCGCACATAGCCCGTAACTGGGGCCTTGGGGCCGTTGGGAAGCACCTTCTTTCTCTTCTTTCCTTTTGGCCAGCCGCGCTTTTTCACAGGCTGAACTGATGACATCGTCACAGTATTCTGTATGGATAGAAACAGAAGGTGTCAAAATATGTGAAAAAAAGATTATACTAAGGACAAATTATAGGGAGAAAGTCCTGCTTGAAGGGTTGTCAAAAAAAGAGTAATACACATGTTCCTAAAATAACTGTTCCCATTCCCATTTACAATGAATGACTTAAATACATCCATAGTGTTTAGGAGGATATGTAAAATGCCCAAAGCCTTAGGAGCTATGAACTTATTAGTAGTTCCTAGTAACTGATGTGTGGGAGAGAGTGGAATATTAGATTATGAAAAATCACATAGTTACCTCCTCGTGTGCTGATTCTGAAGGATGATGGGTACCTCTGTGCCCAGGCGCATCACTCACTTCCTGCTTCACACCCATGGCATGGAATCTTCCAGTGCTATTTCAGAAACAAATAACACCGAACGTCAGGGGGAGGCAATCAATTGACATGATTTTTTGCAGGTTTCTCTTTCATTGATGTACTCACTCATGCTGGGTGTGCTTCGTGTTCTGTGACATCTCCGAATAAGGGCACGGGATAACCTAAAGAAAATACATTTTGATGCATGTTCTTTTACATGTTATGTTATTTCAGTTTTCCATCTGTCAGCAACAACAATATGTACGCCAACAAGAAAAACATGATCACAGCCGTTAGCCAACATGTTGTGGTCTGGATTCATCATCTTTTGCACTGCACGTCAGGTTTTACGGTTATCTTAGAAAACGAAAGCTCGGCTCGACAGCATCAAGATCACATTCGCTTTCCGCTGTGCAAGTACCCAAGCTCAATTATCTATCTTCAGCTGGACAACAGAACTGTACACTTGTACAAGGCTAACGTTAGATGCAGGTTAGATGCTTATGTTCCTGGCTAGCTTCCGACTCTGAAACAAAGAGATACAATTTCCGAACTACAGCTTACGAAATGAAGAAAGACATGAGTTTGACATGGTTATTTCCATACCGTAATTATTTTTTCCAAATATTTCTTCCAGTATCGGAGCTTTCTAATATTTAGTAAGAAAACTTTGACTGATTGTAATTATGAACACATAGCTCATCTTCTTCTTCTGTTATGAGGAATTTATAATAAACTGTGTCTAAAATGTAGAGATGTTTACCGCCACCTATTGTTTTGGAAGTAGAAATACCTCTTCCTTTGGAAATAGTGGAACGACCCGAGAAAGCAAACCAGATCGCTTGTTTTAAATTTCGCATTTATACATATCTGTCGTTAAACTTCACATCACAGGGTTATTTTGAGTAGGTGTTATTATTTTACATGTTGTATTTTGTAACATAACCTATATAGGCTACTTATATGATTTTTGGACCAGCCAGTCTGCTCCACTATTTAATTATTATACAATTATTAGACTAACATTAACCTATTAGTTTAGTAAAACTATAGGACTGGGACAGTTTTTTCCAGGGAAGTGATCAAATATGCATTCGTAAGGGCTGTCTTTAAGTTATGGGTTAGGGGCATCACTGGGCCACAAGTCACTGGAGACAATTACGCATCATATCTTATCAGCTTTATGTTGAGTTTCAGTGGGTCACTGCTCACTTCAGACCAGTTAAAACCCCCATAGTAGTGTAATTGGCCTACTTGTTAGAGCCTTTTAAAAGACATATTGTTTGAATTCAATTTTCAAAAAGTATGAAAGTGAATTGTCTGTCTGGAGTTGGAGTAATGTTTGGAATGTGTCTTGGCCTTACTACTCTGGAGACTCATTAGACTAAGTGCAGCCTATTAAAAATCCAATATAAATAGGGTGCAATAAATGTAATCTATTGAAAATACATAAATGCAAGTGAGATATATATTTTTTTAAATCAAACTTTTTCTTTTCAGAAATACTGCCAACTTCATACTGCCCTCTCTTTCCAGTGATGGAAAGCGTTTCATTTAACGTGTTTGAGGGTATGCGCCGTTGTGTGTATTTATTCAAGCAAAGCCTGCGGTGTTCTCCATCCAAGATGGCTGCGGGTGAAAACAGTAACAGAGCGCCATGCCTAAATTTCCCAAACTGCGGACCTTTGGGTAATGCTCAGCCGAGCAACAGTGCCCATTCTTCGCCCACAAGCAACGGGGGTTCGATGGGATCCACTGATGGGGCGTCTAGGGCAGCGGGGAACGCAAACACCCATTCAGGCCCTGACGCTAGTGGAGGCGCCGATGTTGCAGTACGAGCTTCGCCGATTACACAGAACTCTCGGCGGCAGTCAGCAAGTCAAAACGCCATGGCTGCGCTTGCGCCAACAGCCGTTGGAGGAACACCAGCCTCTGCATCAAATATGACGGCTACATCAGCCGCCACCGCATCCTCAGTGGATACGTCCGCAAGTTTGTCCTCGGTTCTCAACAGTACAGCATCCTCTGCGTCTGTGCTGGTTTTTCGTGAGCCTGTTTACAACTGGCAGGCCACAAAAAGTACAGTTAAGGAAAGGTTTGCTTTCTTGTTCAACAACGAGGTCCTCAGTGACGTCCATTTTTTGGTTGGGAAAGGAATGGGAGTGCAGCGAATACCAGCGCACAGGTAGGCAGTATATACAGTTGACGTTAACGAAACACTGTAACGAATGCTTGCAGTAGAATTTCGATGCGTTAGTTGGCCCGTTACACTGTAAGCTTTTTAGCTTCATTAATGATGCCATGACAGGTCTGTTTGCAAACGAACATAGCCCATTTAACGCTAACGCATTTTCATTATGCATGATTAGGATCGTCATGAAGGGAATTTGTCTTAATGTGTCAGCTGTTTCATTATGTCAGGGCTGGTTCCATTTCTTATGTATGTTAATTTAGGATTTAGGTCAACAAGACTCTAGTCGTCGCCGAAGGAACGAGTGATTAGCCTGGTCAGTATTTGACCCTGATTACTCTCATCTAATGTCTCGACAGATTTGCTCTCGCCGTGGGAAGTGCCGTATTTGATGCCATGTTCAACGGAGGCATGGCCACCACGTCGACGGAGATTGAGCTTCCCGATGTAGAACCAGCTGCGTTTCTTGCCCTTCTTAAGTAAGGGCATGACAATGCCTTGTTGGTTCGGGGGTGCCTTGGTGTTTGAAATATCACTATGTGGGGCTCTCTGCAGAGTCCTGTAATGTCCTTCATATGTCCTCAAAATCTTTTGTGCTCCTGCGGTGTAGTAGAGTTTACAACACCCTTCGCTTAATTGCAGCATAGGTGACATTTACAAAACAAAAAAAAACCTCAAGGTTACGTTGGTTTTTCACCTGTAAGTGATGTTTCACTAACATTATTCAATTCACGCCCCAGGTTCCTGTATTCTGATGAGGTACAAATAGGTCCAGAGACGGTAATGACAACTCTGTACACGGCCAAGAAGTATGCCGTGCCTGCATTAGAGGCGCACTGTGTAGAGTTTCTCAAGAAGAATCTACGAGCAGACAACGCTTTCATGTTACTAACGCAGGTGGGTCATGCGCTGTATAGACGGATACATTCCATTGTGATTGATATTTCTTTCTATTTTCGTATAATTTATGTTTCCACTGAAGAAAAAAAAACAAGTCACTGTGTGTTATGTTTGATAAGTTCAATGATGGGAGAAATCACTGTGTTGTAAATGTCAACACCTATTTTTAGGCAAGACTGTTTGATGAGCCCCAGCTGGCCAGCTTGTGCCTGGAAAACATTGACAAGAACACTGCGGATGCCCTTGCTGCTGAAGGCTTTACTGACATTGACCTCGGTACATATCATACTGTGTAGTAAAACAAAACAAAACAAAAAAAAACATTTTGATTTCAGGTAGTGTTAAAAGGTGCAGTTTTTTTCCTGTTTGTTGTTAGTCAGTGAAAATCATCTAACAGTAAGGATGTCATTTTGATTCAATAAGATAATGTTTTCCAATATGATGGTATGTTCTCCATCTTGACTCTATGTTTCAGGTACTCTTAATACATTTGTCAGGATCTCTAAAAGCTGAATGAGAGAGCCAGGATGCATAGAGTGTGCAAGGATAGTAGGATGCCTTGTTGGATCAGGCCCTTCGAATCGTCATCCTTGGTCTATCAGCATGTTTGTTCACTGACAAAAAACTGCTAACTGTATTGTCATTGAACTATAGGTTAACCACAAGTCCATCAACCAAAAATATATCTAAGGGTTGATCTAAATAAGTACCAGAAAAGAGTCTTAAGTTGTAATGTACATTCATACCTGAGCATATTTGGGGTCTAAGAAAGGCCAAGTGATTTATCAGATATGATAAACGCCTAAAACATTTCTCTCTCATCACAGACACCCTTGTAGCAGTTCTGGAGCGGGACACCCTGGGGGTGCGGGAGGTGCGTCTGTTTGCGGCCGCCGTGCGCTGGGCCGAGGCGGAAACCCAGCGGCAGCAGTTCCAGCCCACCCCAGAGAACAAGCGCCGGGTCCTTGGCAAGGCCTTGTCTCTCATTCGGTTCCCTCTTATGACCATAGAGGAGTTTGCTGCAGGTAGTGTCAATCACCTGCTCACCCCCATGGTCAAACACCCAGCAGGCATTCCTCCTGTCTTTTTTTTATTTTCTTTCTTTTGTGTAAACCTAACATCTTAATGTGTAAGTTAACTTTGTGGTCAGGTAGTCTGCTCTCTTGCATTCTTCATTTTTAATCTTTTATTTTTTTATGTTCTTTTAACTGTTTTCATGCTCTTTACCATTTTTGTATCTCTTACTTTTCAACATAGTCTTTTATCTGCTCATGTGTAAAGCACTTTGAATGAACAATATGTATGAATTGAGCTATATAAATAAACCTGCCTAGCCTTACTGAAAATGCTTTGTCTGCCTATCAGGTCCTGCTCAGTCGGGCATCCTATCAGACCGGGAGGTGGTCAGTCTGTTCCTGCACTTCACCGTGAACCCTAAGCCTCACGTGGACTTCATCGACCGACCCCGCTGCTGCCTAAGAGGCAAAGAATGTAGCATCACTCGCTTTGGCCAGGTAGAGAGCCGCTGGGGATACAGTGGGACGAGTGACCGCATCAGGTGAGTTTTTCATTTCTGTTTTAATGTTTCATTTCTAGAAGATGATTATTAAAAAAAGGCACATACATTTATGGATGACTTAATGTGCGTATGTGTTTTTTGCAGCTTATCTGTAACCATCTAGCACTCTTTCTCTTGAAAACATAACAAATAAAACAAATCTGACATGGAGATCAACCTGCCGAGTGTGTTGTAATGCACTGTTGAACAAACTGCTCTGCAAACAATCCTTTAGGTTCTCGGTGAATCGCAGAATATTTGTAGTGGGATTTGGCCTCTACGGATCTATACACGGCCCTACTGATTATCAAGTGAACATCCAGGTACGATTTGACACCCACTGTATTTGTATACCCCACGAAACAATGACGTCTTCGTTCGTTATCATGTCCATTTGTTTGACTGCATTTGGATTGATGAGTTCCGTTTCAATGTAGATCATTCACACCGACAGCAACACGGTGCTTGGTCAGAATGACACTGGTTTTAGCTGCGATGGGTCACCAAGCACCTTCCGTGTTATGTTCAAGGAACCTGTGGAGATCCTCCCTAGTGTCAACTACATCGCCTGTGCCACCCTCAAGGTACAAGGCTTCTATCCACCTACCTTTTATCCCAGTACAATAATAAAGAGTACCTCTTTGGGTCAAAATGGTTTCTTATACTTTTCAGTTATAATATTGCTTAATGCTTATTAGTTGTAATTCTAATACTGTTTTGACTTCTCTGACCCAGGGACCAGATTCACACTATGGTACCAAAGGTATGCGTAAAGTCACCCATGAAGCCCCAGCCACGGGCACCAAGACCTGCTTCACATTCTGCTACGCTGCAGGCAACAATAACGGAACATCAGTGGAAGATGGGCAGATCCCAGAGGTCATCTTTTATACATAATGTTGGATTTACTGTTCTTTAAGGAATAACAATTCATTCACCATCATGCTATAATTCGATGTACTTCAGGCCTCCCAGGAGCGATCAGTGACCAAAACAGTATTTCATTTCTTTTGTACTCTGCATTGATTTTCTTGCTACGTCATCTGCAGAGCATGATTTGAAGAGTCCGGTTTGAATACAGATGCTGCAGTTTACGTTAGGCTAGATCCTGAAGTTGCAGTTGCAACTGCCGATTTGTTTTAGAAAGTAGACACTGTATGAACAGAAGAAAACAGCAATTACCATCGTTTAAGACATCAAAAGGTGACGAGCAAACTATTTGGTAGTACAAACCGAATACCGTTTTGCCTCAGAAGTGATATAGTACTTTGAATGATAGCACTTAAGTCCCAACATGAAACCTAAAATCAATTCCAATTACTACTTGGGAAGTCAATGTTCCAGTTTCATTGGATGCACTGATGCACTTTTGGGCAAGTCTTACTTGGCAAGCCATGCATGTTATGGCATAACCATGCAGGAAAATACCATGATATTTTCACTCAGTTGTTTGCATTATAAATGAACTGTGGCATACCTCTCCAAAGACCCTGCATCAGGAATGTTAAGACACGACAAATCTGTCAGATCAGGATTATGTGGGCCATTCCTCTGATGGTTGTTTGCACAGGACATCTTGGACCATATAATTTGGCAACTTTGTTGTTGTGCGGAGTACTTTTCCCTGTCTTAGACTCTTGCTCATTCAGATCTATGTAATCATGAGCTTGTTGATCATGTACTTGAGGGTGAACTGAGATGTTAGGGTGGGGGGGGGGGGGTGTCGGGAAACTGAATGTACAATTACCTATTTGCCAATGTACGTGTTACTGCTGGTACTTTATACATTTTGAATTCAGTTAATGTGAGCACCTGTAAATAAACATGTTTGCATACATGGACTCAAACTACCAAAGTAATACTGTTAACTATTTCCTTGGACCACATCTAGTGTGATTTAAAATGGAAGTGTACAATTTCATGGAATTTACATGACAAAATAAAAGATCAAAAAGCTCTGTGGCGGTCTTTTCCAGTTGCTGACTGAAAACCCAAAGCCATGAATTTGCTGAGGCAAATTGGTTTATTGAATGCTTTACTCAACATGTCAAAGATGCCCCATCCATGAGCACTGAAGATTCACTTCAAGAAATCCAACACATGATGCATATAGATTCAGCAGTGTCCATGAAGTCAAGTCTCCTTCAGATCTTCCCCAACAAAACAAACCCTCTAAAACTAGACACAGGCACACGGTCCAAGTTTGACTGTAGGCGCTCAAGTGCAATGCTACAATAAACTCCAATGATGTTCAAGAGTCATTCAATTTTTATTTTCCTTTATTTATGTTTTACATTTGTCATGTGGAGATACTTAAATCATTATTTGACCATAGTTGACCATAGTTTTGGCAAAACTTTAGTGATTGTGTGGTAATCTGTACAGTCCAGTCCCTCAGAGCAGAGGGGGAAGGGGGCTTGTGGAGACAGCTCTACAATTTGTCCAAGTAGTTGTCCAGAGCAGGGATACCCTCCTTCAGACCCTTGCGCTTACGTGTCTCGGCAACGACGCCTGCGGGCTTGGAAGCAGCCTCGAAGGGATCGCCGGGGAGTTGCTGCCAATGGTCGAACACGCACTGGGGGAAGGCCTGGCCACCGGTGTTGGAGCGCAGATCAGCTGTGAAGCCTTGGGGGAAGAAACAAAAGAATATTAATGGCCATTGCTAAAATAGAGACGAAGCAACACACGTCAACAGCTGGTAAGGTTCTGTGCTTACCGAAGGACTCGTTTACAGGCAGGTAAGCCTTCACCATGAACATGGGTGTTCCCATTACATGGGTCTCCTCAAACACATGCCCACGTTTCCTGTTCAGCACACCATAGATGCCACCAACCACTTGCTCAGGACACTGAAGAGAAGGGGGAACACAAGTCAGTCATATAGTACTCATTCCCATATGACTTGGCACACCATTTTGTTTAAACCATTCAGTATCTGTGTTGGCACCGTGCTGTACCAGTACATTTAGTCATTTAGCAGACGCCTTTATCCAAGGTGACGTACAAGAGAGAACAATCACGCTACGAGCAATAGAGGCCTAAATACTATTTTACATAAGAAAAAGAAAGAAAAGAAAACATGCAGGAAAGTTACTTGCAAGTAGAAGTGCAAGTTTGGAAGGGAGGTGCTCTCTGAAGAGCTGGGTCTTCAAGAGCTTCTTAAAAGGTAGAGTAAAGTCCAGTACAAGTGGGCAACAGCAAACATAATGAAGGTCAGGAGGTGATGGGTACCTGGATCTCCACCAGGTAGATGGGCTCCATGAGCCTGGGCTGAGCGGTGAGCTGGGAAGCGTAGATGACCCTACGGGCTGTGGGAATGATCTGGCCACCACCACGGTGGATGGCATCAGCATGCAGGGTCACGTCATGGACATCGAAGCGGATGGCACGCATGTTCTCCTCACACAACACACCCTAAGAGGGGAAAAACACCAGGTCATTACAGGTCAGACAAGTCAAGCTTACTTGAGTCTAGACAGGGATTTATCCTAGCAATCCTAGCTAATGCTAGCCAGAGAGCTAAACATCCTAGCAATCCTAGCTAATGCTAGCCAGAGAGCTAAACGTCTTGTTCTAAAGCTGCGTATCTTATTTCCTCCAGTTAAATCGGATTTATTCATACCTCCTTGGAGGCCCACTGGAATCCAGCCACCACGCTGTCCTTGATCTCATTGAGGTACTGCACTCCCTTGGTCACATCCACCAGAAGATTTGGTCCAGTACCGTCGGGTCCGAAGCACCAGATCTTACGGGCTTCGGTGATCTCCCATTCGTACTTGTCTACCAGGTAGCGGGCACGGGTCTTCAGCTCCTGTCTGTTAGAGACTTCGCCCTTGTCGATGTCTTCAGCCAAGCCATCGGGCATGGGACGGGCCTTCATGTACAGACGGTTGTGCTTGTTAGGGGACTTGGACAGGCACATCACGTCAGACTCCTCACTCACTGTCTCTCTGTAGGACACAACTGGGTCAGATTTCTGTGGAGAAAAAAAATTGTCAATTCAGTGTAGGACAAACTTCTTGTACATGTACAATTATGTTTATGGTCCCAAGAAAATTGAAGATATCACAAAAGACAAGCGTGTTCTTGATCTGACCTTGATTGGAATGCAAGCGTGGTCCTCCTCCAGATCCTTCAGGCAGATCTCCAAATGCAGCTCACCAGCTCCAGCAATGATGTGCTCACCAGACTCCTCAATGATGCACTGCACCATGGGATCAGACTTGGCCAGACGCTTCAGGCCCTCCACCAGCTTGGGCAGATCAGCGGGGTTCTTGGCCTCAACAGCCACCCTCACGACAGGGCTGACGCTGAACTTCATCACCCTCATGTTGTGGGCCTGCTCGTAAGTTGTAATGGTCCCGGTCTTGATCAAATACTGGTCCACGCCTACCAGCCCAACAATGTTGCCGCATGGCACCTCCTCAATGGGCTCGGTATAGCGACCCATCATCAGAATGGTCCTGGAGGCAGGAGGAAATCAACCCAAAGTCAGTCAGGTGCCTTTATTGGATGTTAGTCTAAAAAAATTCAGTTAACTTTATAAACTTGCAACTACTCCTTCCCCCCTCCTGCAAAACTGAAAACTACAGGCTCACCTCTGAATTGGTTTCAGGTAAAGGTCCTCTTTCTTGCCAGGGGCGAAGTTTGGTCCCATAATGCGCACCTTCTGACCAGTGGACACAACGCCAGAGAAGACACGGCCAAAGGCATAGAAACGACCCTTGTCAGTGGTGGGCACCATCTTGGAAATGTACATCATGAGAGGAGCTTTGGGGTCACAGTTCTTGATTCCTGAAAGAAGAAAAAAACTTTAACTACATAAACGTTAAAAATCAATTTAGAAAGCTGCTTCAAGACATTTGACCAAGTCTAAAGGGTCCACTGAGACCTTACCCATGGCAGCTTCATCATCGCCGGGTCCTTCGTAGAGCAGCTCACAGCGGTACCTCTGGGCGGTGACGGGAGATGGCAGGTGGATGGTGATCATCTGAAGCAGGGCATCACCGGCTGGCAGCCAACGACGCATCACGGCCTTCAGCAGGGGCTTGCCCTCCTTGTCCTTGTCCTCAGTATCCAGCTTGATGTCCAGCTTGGCGATCATCTTGGCAGTCTCCTCCTTCTTGAAGCCCATGATGGCATCGAACACCTGCAAGCGACAGGGTTATAGACCTTCGAAGTGCAGTTGTGACAGAGCAGTGTAGGTACTCAAGCCTGCTTACAAGACTAGTCACGTACACAACTGTTTACACAGCTGTGCCCATCAGACAGAGTAATCTCATCACTGAACAATCAGGTCAAAGTGAAGATTGTTAAAGTCATCATATATTTGCTAACCTCTTACAGGAAATGGCAGACAAAAATAGGATGACAAACACTTTGAGTCTTACCTTGAAGATGGGGTCAAGGACCAGCTGGGCGAAGGTACGGGGCAGCCTCTTGCCATCAGGTCCATTGGCAGTCTTGCTGAACTTGCCAGCAGCAGGGTCGAAGTACCTGAAGGAAAAGCAAACAAAACCCTTCAGCAAGACTCAGTATTAGGTTCAATACCACTCCACCCATCAAGTAGAGACCAAGCACCTTCATATCAGGCCCACCACTTTATTGATGGCAAAGGATTAGGCAAGGACAGGAATTTGAATTTGTTTAGCCAAAATAGAGTTATAGGCCAACCTTATAGGTTTATTAAAACTGTATTACAAAGGGGGGGACGGTGGCGCAAGCCGATAAAGCCCCCCACTTACGGGCTACATTGCCCGAGGGGACACAGGTTCAAGTATGGCCTGAAGTAATTTCCCAATCCTCTCCCCACCTCACTTCCTGTCACAACTTCACGGTCCTATCCAAATAAAAGGCATAAAAGGCCAAAAATACATCTTAAAAAATAATAATAAAAATACTCACTTGTCACCCCACAGCTTCTTCATCATGTCCTCAACCTTCTTGCAGCGCTCTGCTGGTCCCAATTGAGCAGCAGCATCACCCTTGGCTGCGAACTTGGACACGTACATCTCAGCAAACTGTTTCAGGGTGAAAGCCCATCCATGGAGTCCAGATCCAAAGCCAACGGTACCGACGACTGGATCAATCTGGAGGAAACAATCACGTTTAAACTTTCCACACACATGTAGAAGACTGTACCAAGCCATTATGTAATAATTCATAAACTCAATGGATTTCACACACCCAAGAAAAAATGTGCCCAAATAGATTTACAGATTTGGACCTACAATATTCTAGAACAGCCTTACAGTAAATATGCAGTCCAGTAAATGCCACTGTTACTAATACAATTTTTTTTTTTTTTTTAAACAAGTCACACTGACCATGATGTTTCCCATTGGTCCATCTTCCACTTCACCATAGGTGGAAATGATAACGTTGACGTTTTCAACGATACGTTGGAATGTGTTGTAAAGGTCCTCGGGTTCCAGCTGCAGCTCGAGCAAGGCACGGTCCATCTTGTTCATCATCAGCACGGGCTTGATCCTCTCAGCGATGGCCTGTCTCAGCACGGTCTCAGTCTGGACACACACACCTAAAAAAGAAGGGCAACAGAGTCAACCACATGCACAAGCCAAGTGTGGCTACAGTGAAATTCGAAATGAAGAGCGATCGAAGGCCTACCAGAGACGCAATCCACAACCACCAGGGCACCGTCAGTTACACGGAGAGCAGCTGTCACCTCAGATGAGAAGTCGACGTGGCCGGGAGAATCGATCAGGTTGATCAAAAACCCAGAGCCATCTTTGCACTGCTTAATGAAAGCCAAGTCGGATTCTGCAAGCTCGTAGAACAAGGAGATGGCGCTGCAGTAGAAAACATTATATTTAAGGATACAGCCAATGATCCCAGTCACCACTGAGAATTTGTTATTTCCATATTCATTTCATTAACAATTCCTTCCATTAAAAAGTGGTCAGAATGTTGTGGTAGTAAAATTCATTAGAGATGGCGGTTCCAACATATACTACAAATAATGTAAGTGTTAAGATAAATATGTCCTTCTACATTTGTTTATTTGCCAAAGTTCAACTACCAATCATGCTTTACTTGTCTTAACAAGTCCAGGACGAAAGCCAGATCCAGGATTACTCACGTTGACTTGATGGTGATACAACGCTCCTGCTCATCCTTTCTTGTGTCGGTGAAGCGGGTTTCTCCAGCACGGGCAGAAGCGATGATGCCTGCCTTGGACACCAGTGAGTCGGTCAGAGTGGACTTCCCATGGTCCACGTGCGCAATCACAGACATGTTACGAATGTTGGACTTTTTGTCCATGATGGCACGGATCTGGTCGACGGTGAAGTTCACCTAGGAAAGAGAGAGGAGGCTTTACTTTGAGTTGCTACATTACAACAGCCATGTTACAAGTACAGTTCCAGGTAGACTAAATGGTATTTACCATCAGTGTACCTAGTACCCTAATGCATTATCAACACACACCTGTTACATCACTTCAACTAGTTTTGACGGCAGCCATTTCCCACTGATTCATCTTGTATGGTGGATAACAATATGCCACGGCAGCAGGGTGGCACATGCCAGTGAATTAAACTGCTGACGCACCTACACCGGGGAAAGCTAGATAAGCACTGCAACGCCGTCACAGCGTCAGCTGCCATACCTCCACATAACTAGACCAAACAGGCCATGTTACGTCAGTTCTATGAAATGGCCCACCCATGAACTACCTATTCATTATTTATGCTAAGCAGTGCAGCTAACCGTTTCGTCTGCGCAGCATCAGGCCTAACGTTATCCAACCTAGCAGTTAGCCAATTAGTCAGCCAACATTGCAAAGACATTCGGCGCCACTAAAATATAAACGATACGATGTAACGTTACTGAAATTACACTTTGACTAGTTAACGTAACCTTATCATGGCAATTTGCTTTCAATAGATATCAATTCCATCTAACTGCAAGCATGACTACAGATGAACGCGCAAGGGACTAGCAAAGCCGGCATTTTAAGCCACGTGTAATGATGCTAGCTAACAGTTCGGCTAACATCGGTGCGTCACCACTGCCCCGCAATCAGACAACACCCTATTTACCGGCATCATATAACCATCGAACTAGTGATGCCAACGTTACCATGAAACATATGTCTGGCAAACATTTGTACTGTTAACACAATGCTCGACTCTGGAGCACGACATATTGCATTCGACGGAGAAGTACCAGACCCTAGCATAGCGTTCTCCAACCAACGTTAGCCAGTTGTGTGACTGATGTGACAACTACAACACCGATACAATTTGGTTTGGATAAGATACGTGACAAAAGGAAGTCCCGTGTGGAGATATTAAGACGAATGCGTTACAGTCTGAGAGACAAACATGATCCATGACTTGTTTTAGGAATAACAACGTCAGAATTCTCATGAAATCGACAGACAGGGCGGTAGCCGCAAAACAAAAGGGATGCCATTTTGATGTAACATTATTGCGTGTATCAAATGTCTTATATTTCTAACAATCACCGGGAGACTCCTAGCAAGATTTCAACTAGTGCCAATATTAGTGAAATTGGGATCTATACAAAGAATTTTTATGTAATATTTACTTACCATGATGACGGATGGTTTTGGATTCGCTTCGAGGAGAACCGCACAACTTTACACTGCCCACCTCACTAGGGCATAGGCAGGGAAGAGACTGGTTACGTCAACGCGTACCTAATATATAGTGGACGTCTGGCGTTGTTTACGTACAAACGTAAAACGTCAGTAATAACAAGGAAGTGATCCAGACCCCAACTGCAGGCTACAGTGTGGTACAGTCATCATATCTGAGATGGGGGAATTCGTAGGCTTTATAACAGGAGTAGTGTCTTTATAACTATATGCCTTTTGTATTTTAAGCGCACGTTGCTAAAAGGCACTGACTTCTATTTAAGTTATGAAGTTGAGGTTACATAATTGCATTTTAAAGTAACTTTAGTAATCTTTTACCACACATTAATAATCGGTTTGAGTCTCGACAATAATATATAAATACAAATATTTTTTTCGTTTAGATTTGTGTAATGAATATCGCATTGGCCAGGAGGTGGCGACAGCACACTGAATCTTAGGATCTAGTAATCCTACCCCTTCTCTCTGGATCTTTGTTTATAGTAGTAATCCTTTTCATTTGAAAGTTTACAGAATAATCTGAATATAATGTCTTTCCTCAGCAGAGAGTGATCTTTTTTTTTAAACCAAGGAACATGTGGACAAATCGGACCTAATCTAAAAGGCCTACAAATGAACAAGAACAGAACTCTGTATGGTTGTGTTCCCTATGAATGATGTCATCTTGATAATAGATCCACGTTGTTTGCCACTCTATACCCCAACAGAATTCTAAAGCAATGCTCCATATCCTACCTTATTTATACAGTGAATCTGCAAAAAGATATCAATCAGGTAATTATGTAATTTCACTTGAATAATACTGTGCACATTTAGAGTGACTCGTCAATATAAATCTTCAAGACTTTGCACTTTATTGTTAAAATGTTATCATTAATGTTCATGAACTCACACATTCATCCTATCCACTTAAACGTGCCACTCAGTAACTGTAACAAATGCGGTATACTCCAATAACAGTAACCAAAGTGAAAGCTAGAGGCTGTCTTACAACAGACTGGAGCGCTTGGACATTATCTTTCAGTAGAAGGAGATGAAAAGTTAATACATTAGAGAAACAGGCAGGAGAGAAGAGATGGGCATGGACAGAAACGTTGTTATAGTTCTAATAACTCTGTACATATGGCAACAGACAGAAAAGATATGTACAGGAAAACTTTTGAGATGTATACCACATATTTATTCGAAGACACGAGCCTTGTCAATTACTTGAAAGAAAAGATGAAAAGACCCTGCAATTTTGCCACACATACATATTCAAATGAAATTGCACATCCCCCTCACAAGAAACAAGTCTTGTCTAGACAGCAACAGAGAAAATACAGAATTCAGTTCAGGGATGGGAGAACACCAAAACTGGCAAATAGGAAAAGTAATATCTTACTAATATATACTAAAATACTCTATGTTCCTTGTGATACAGATGGTTACACAGGGTCATGTTTTCACATTCTGACCCCTGTTTCAGTTTGACATGGATAATAAAAATAGAAGTGACTTACCTTGTTGTATATGGTTATTTAAAAAAAAGTTGTTGGCTTTTTTTGACAAGGAACTAGAATCTTCTTAAGAATTCAGACTCATTCAGCAGATTCTGATTTAAATACTGAGTTCTCATTCTCAGATGACATAGTATAATTGATTCTAAAGAATCTATAATAAATTATATGATTCAAGTTTGTGTCTAGATTGTGAAGTATTAGAACTAAAACTAACTTAATACAGAATTGTGCAAGTTTCCTTGATTTAGTTTAGTGGAAGGCTCTTTTTTATAATAGTTTATTGTGGGCTTATCAACATTTTCATATACTGAAGTGGAAAAAGTAAACTGAGGTTTACAGTTTTCAAAATTACCCCAAAACCTAGAAAACAAACAGATATCTCTGAAATCTTGAAAAAGATCATACAAAAGATTTGAATTCAGTGTTTTAATATTGTTTAGACATGTAGTTATATTCATGCACTAACTATTGTTAGTCAGAGTCAGAGGTCATTATGCAATGATCTTGTGTCATAATTGTGTTGTAATGGTAACTGTAAAATAAGGATAACCTTTGACCTACTAACAAGTGGATGGCTCTACTGACTGTAGGGAGTGTTTCCTGCCAATTGTCTTTCTTGTTGCTATGCTAATTAGCTAATTTGCTGGTAGTGCCTGTCAATCAACCACAGTTTACAAGCAGCAGCCAGTGGTGAGTTAATCTCTTGGCTGATGATATGTGTCATGTTGGAGTTTGAACTTTGACCAGGCACAAAGACTACATGGGATAAGTTCACTTCGCTAACATAGGACAGAGACTTTTGCGCTGCTTATTTATTCTCATTTCAAGAATAAGCTTTTTGAAGGTTGTTCATATTTTGCCAGTCTTCGGCTGACAAATGGAGCATTACTCAAATCCAGTAAGTATCTTTCATTGTGTGTGTGACTTTTCCATTGAGAAACGTAGTCTTAGTTATTATCAGAGAGGTAAACGACACTTGAACAAAGTTCAAAAAGCTGTTCTTACTTTATATTCTTCCACTGTTATCTGCCTTCTTTAAGATGTCTGTGATGATAAAGTGAAAGAAGGGGAAAATGTTATTGCTTCCATGTCTTAAAAAGTCAAGGGGGCTTGGCATGTTGTGGTAATTGTAACACAATCTATTAGAATCCTTCGAATTATCATTACAATTTGTCATCTTGAATTTGTTTCATGAACAAGTGGTGACATTTAATGTACAGTCCTGTACACTCACAACTGCTAACCACAACTAATGAGCAATACGTACTGTTTTTGTCTCCCTTCATATCTCTTTATATCAGTCACCTATTGCCACATGCTACTCTTTTAACAACCTCATTTCACATATATGTAACATTCGGTGGCTGAACTACCTTGTTAATGTTACTTAATTTTGGTTTTACCTTTCTGAAAAGAGGAATGTTGTGATTAAATCATGAAAGTATGCATAAAACTGAAGTGGTCTGAGCGAAAAGTTAATAGAAAACACCTATTTTGTTTAAGGGTTGTGATGGCATTGACTTGTTGGATTTGCTGTTTGATAAAAATGATGGAATCCTTCGTCATGAGAAAATAGATCGCAGCAACCAACCATTGCCTGTTGCGGAGCCTAGTGTAAGTGTCTGCCTCCACACAGTTGTCTTATTCTGTAATGAAACACTTTCAATTTATTCATGCCTTTGGCAACTGTGTCATGATGTGGATCTTCAGTGTTTTGTTTGGGCTTGCCTCAATAGCTGTTGATCCAATCACAAGGCACTGAGGACTTCCTGAGTGCTTTGTTGAGTGGGCCTGACACGGGGTCCCCCCAGTGGTCCCCCTCTCGTAGTGATAGCGGGATCAGTGAGGATCTCCACTCTGATCACATGGACAGCCCCCTGCCACCTCAGAGTCCCCTGCTCGAGTCCCAGTACATTCACCCTCTACCTCATCCCAAGCCCCTGGACCCTATGGAGACAGATCTTCCCATCGATCTGAGTGAGTTACTGATAGAACACATTTCACGGGAACATCGCACAAACACACATACACAGGCATGCACACTCACACCCAACTACAATCCACACAAAGATGTAGATGCAACTATTTTTCAAACTGCATAAAAATAATGAACCAAAACAAAGTATTTTCATTCATCTGTTGACTAAAATCCTCTTTAATCGGTTGCTGCATTGCCAGAGTTGGGCACGCAACCTGTGCACTCAGAAACTAAGCCTCTCACCAATCTCTGCAGATGGCTGGGAGACTGGCTTGTTCCAGGGTAAAACAGACAAGATGCTCCATGGGTCTCCGGAGCAGAGGAGCCAGCTGTCCTCTGGTTTTCCCTTGAGTGTGAAGGATCTGCTCCTCTCTGGCAAGACTGAACCTGTGAGCTTACACTGCAACATGTAGCTTAGCATTTGGGTGTCCTGAGTGGTGAGGCAGAGGACATGTTAAAAGACATGGTGACAGATATGCCCTTCTGAGTGTTCATTTGAAACTGTGGGATGCCAACATATCTCACCTGAACCTCAGTGATAGAACATTTTCAAATGACTGTTTAACTGTCTAACGTTCTTCAACATTGATATTTCAGAATTGCTGTCAGCAACCACAGGCCTTGCAGCAGTCCGTTCAAGAGCTGATTTTGAATGAGGACGAGAGGAAACTGCTTGCCAAAGAGGGCATGATGCTACCTGCCCAACTTCCTCTCACCAAGGTACTTCAGATTGAGTCCGGCAATTTCTACACGTGTTACCCGGCAGATTATAGGTTTCATTTTCTATTTCCGTGTCTCGTTATTTTCCTTTCAGTATGAGGAGAGAATTCTGAAGAAAATAAGGAGAAAGATCCGCAACAAGCAGTCGGCCCAGGAGAGCCGGAAGAAGAAAAAAGAATACATTGATGGGCTGGAGAGCAGGTACTGACTGCCAAGCTAATTGATGTGCTGGAGAGAGGTACTGTCTGGCAGTAGAAAAAAAGTGGAACTGTTCCTATTAATTACCCAGGGCTAGATTATATCTTAGACCTCTATGTGTAACCCAGTGAGATAGGGCAATATTGTATAATTCACACAGTGGTTTAATAAAAATAAATGAGAAATTCTTTTGAGCGTAAAGAATTCGTATTGGAGCCTGTGGTTGAATTTAATCAGTGGAAATGCGAAGCTCAGTGGGAACAAATCTTTTTTCTGCACAGGATGGCTACATGTACTGCACAGAACCAGGAGCTGCAGAGAAAAGTCTTCCAACTGGAGAAGTGTAACATGTGAGGGAATTGCTTATTTTATATTCCTATGAGCGCTGCTTTTAGAGAGCTGTTTAATTCCCCAGAAAAGCAGGAACTTTTTGAACCCCTATCACTTACACAGCCTCTGTCTCCCAGGTCTTTGATGGAGAAGCTCCGGAGGCTGCAGGCAATGGTCATGAATGGATCTAATAAAACTGCACAGACTGGTACATGCATACTGGTGAGCTATTGTACACACACACACACACACACACACACACACACACACACACACACACACACACACACACACATACACACACACACACACACACACAGAACAAACAAATCACACATGGGAATCTGTATACATTTCAAACCTGAACCCAAAAACTGCAGAAATTTTACAGAATATTGAAGATGCATTCCACAATACATCAATTGTTTCTGTTTCATATGTTGCGCCACAGCTCCCCCATAATATAAGAACATGTTTAACTGTATCCGTAGCAACCATGACCTTCAGGAGTAACTGTGGTTTGACATGCAAATGATCCACACTCAGCCTCAACTTTCTCTCTGCTCCTCTTCCCTTCTCCCAGGTGCTTGTTCTGTCCTTCTCACTCCTCCTGTTCCCCAGTCTGAAGCCGTTCTCCGACAGCAAGGTCAGCCTGGAGGAGGACTTTGGCCCAGTAAGGGGTGAGTCAGTGGGCTGCTTCCACACAGCACGTAAACATGGAGTTTCAGCACCGAAAAAATATAGATAGGTACAGAGAGAGAAAGAGTAAGATAGAGAAAGAGAAGAGAGAGAGAGAGCAAAGGAGTGAAAAAGGGCAACAGAAAGAGAGAGAGAGAGTGGAACAGATAGACAGAGAGAAAGAGTAAGATAGAGAAAGAGAAGAGAGAGAGAGAGAGAGCAAAGGAGTGAAAAAGGGCAACAGAAAGAGAGAAAGAGTGGAACAGATAGACGGAGAGAGAGAATTGAGAGAGGGAAACGGGTTAATGGAGCAACCACGCAGGCTAGCCTCCAGAAATGTCCGCACCCATGTGGAGCTGCCATCTAGAGTGCTCTAGGTTTCACATAGAAAGTGCAAAGTACTGATTATCACGTAGGCAAATATGCCAAAACTCACATTCTTACTTTGACATTTATGGATGTTATTTAGAGAAGCAACAACAGCTTTCAAGGTGGAAATTGCTTTAATGTCATTTCTAGGGTGAGTGTACTTTGAGTGCAGTTTCCCATTCCAAACTTGCTGACAGTCTTAAGGAGAGAACTGAATTCTTTTCCGAGTTAATGCACACATATATGTTGGGGCACTTCACTGTCGCTTAGGCTACATTGTGCTTTTGGTGTCACATTTGTAATACTCATTCTAGTACCTGTCAAGTCAGTCACTCACATCCTCTTTTCCCATTTGCAGTTCAGTCAAGATCCTTGCACAATATCCATTCCTCTCGAGTGATCTATGCACACGACCATCACTCCCCAATACCAGAGGACACGGTGATGCTGAAACCGCTTCCAGGAAACCAGCAGGTGGATAATGTTCGGTCGTTCCTGGAGAAACTCACCATAGGACAAAGGCTGACGGATTTCGACACCATCCCTCACAACGAGAGCCTGCACGATCATCACCTCCATCACCATGGAGACCCCATTACTGGCCATACAGCCACGGTGACCTTGCGGGCTGTTGCAAAAATCCGCCCGCATGCTGATGACATGTGAAGACGAGACATGTGAAGCCGTACCAACCGCAGCGAGAGAATCACAGAGTCATCGGGAGACAAACACAGAGGGAAAGAAGGGAGGAATGAAAGAAAAGGAGACAGTGAATTCTTGGTGTATCTACAATCAGCAAAGTTATTTTTCTGTTATACAGTTATTTTGTTTCATTAACTTTTTTCACAGCTAAACTAGTTGAATTGAATTTTAATTCAGAGGTTCATGTAATGAATTTCTGAAGGAAGGAGACAAAATTATGAGACTTAATTTCTTGCTACACAAATTGTCTCATAT
The DNA here is from genome assembly GCF_900700415.2 of Clupea harengus. NCBI lineage: Eukaryota > Metazoa > Chordata > Actinopteri > Clupeiformes > Clupeidae > Clupea > Clupea harengus. Next base: position 22,654,705 of record NC_045161.1, read on the forward strand.
AAATGGCAATAATGAATCCAAATGGATATTAAATGTAATCACCTGAAGATAAAAGAAACGCATGTTGAAAATGCTAGGCATTTTAAATTAATGTATGTGAACCATGGTTGACCAAGTCACTTAATAAATAATTTGATAAAGAATTGATGTGAGAGTATGTCTTAACAAAATTAACTGAAGTCATTTCTCTGCTCAGATATTTAGCCAAAGGATTATTAAATCAGTGAATCCTCAGACTGGATTGTCACTGTGTTAGTGGCTTCCCCACTTTAATCATCAAGAGAGAGTTTCGGTGTCCACTTCGGCATCTTTAATCAGCAAAGTCACTTGGCACTTTGATTCTCAATCTCAATCTCCCGCAGGTGCACAGCCCTCAATCTGCACTGGCCCTCCCTCTTGGGGACAGCAGCAGGAAAAGGTGACTGAAACTGTCGAACTGATGCCCTCATTTAATCTTCAAAGGAAAAATACACTTCCACTGTTCCACTATGCTCAGTGAAAGTGTGGTGTGGTTAACCAAGGTGAAGGACAAGCCAGTCTTCAGAAATCTGTTTTTATGAGTTTTTTTGACTGATAATTGACTGGATAGTGTTAAAAGTCTTTGCTGGATAGATATTTTACCCTGAAGGCCAAACAATTGTGCAGTTGTTTTTATTGGCTGACGGTCTGTAGGCATATAGGTTTGGCCACAGGCAACCTTATTTATATTCTTCAAATTCGCAAAGTTTTAAGATGTTTTTTTTTTTCAGTCAGTAGAATCATCTTGAGGCATCAGACAGTCAGAAACCTGCCAAACTTAAGCCTGAAATAACGAACGAGTTCATTCTGACTCAGGAAAGATGTTAAGAGAGGGGTTTATTTAGATAGCTCTTTTGAAAAACTAGTTGGGAAAACTATTTGAAACCACATACAACCCACGTTACTATGTTATTCCACGCATCACGAAATCATTAAATCATCCTTGTCTCTCATGTAGAATACTCGAATAGCACCTGCTGAGAGAGGATGTAAAGTTTGTTGTAGTGAGTCACACAGAATCCGGGAGAAGCACGAGTAACCTGAGGGAAACACACACACGACTTGATTTGAAGACGTGATTAAATTCACAAGGCATTTAGAGTGTCATAATAAGCCTTTGACTGACAGGGTTGATATATTTTGTAGTCTAGTCTACTTGGGAACACAGGTAACGTTAAGATGTAAAGCATTCTAGGCTATGCTTTATAGCCTATGATATTCAATTTACTTTTAAACATAGCCTAACATTAGGCTACTGCTTACAACGCTGTCTCTCTTGTATGATGAAAATATAACTTACCAAGAAGTCCTTTCATAAACTGCCACTAAGAAAAAAGTGATGTTGCCTACTGCTGAAGTGGGCTCGAGCCAGAGCTTTGCGCGGGCACGGGCACCCTCAGTGTATATAACACTGAAGGCGCGCGGTCAGAGTCACTCTCGCGCCAGAGATGAGCTACAGACGGTAACGGAAGAATTCGCTTGGTCCACACAAGAAAAGTTTAGTTCAGGAAACCGAACGGTATGTTGAATTCTCTTTATCTTTTTTATTTTAATTTATACTAACCTTGGATCTCTCCCGTTACGATTGTCAATTTGGACATGACTTCACATGAGTGAGTAGCCTACTGAGCCATGTCAAGAAACGACAGCATCCAAACTCTGGAGTCGGGAGAATGTGAGAACGTGTTGGAAGACAGCACGTCAGTAGTCAACAATACTGAAGGGACTCTGAATAATCTCTCTTTACGTTGCTGGCTCCATCTCCTGTCAAAGGAATCTAGTTCAGAACTGTATGGCGACGGCTCCAGCACTGCGGTGCGTGTCTTGATCGCTCTGGTTTACTCAGTAGTGTGCGCACTTGGTCTGGTGGGGAACTCTCTTGCCTTGTATTTGTTACACTCACGCTACAGGCAAAAGCAATCCTCCATTAACTGTTTTGTTATGGCTTTGGCACTCACTGACCTACAGTTTGTCCTTACTCTGCCCTTTTGGGCTGTAGACACTGTTCTCGACTTCCGCTGGCCTTTTGGAAAAGTGATGTGTAAAATCATCAGCTCTGTCACCACCATGAACATGTATGCCAGTGTTTTCTTCCTGACAGCCATGAGTGTGGCACGTTTTTACACGGTAATCTCGTCCCTGAAAATGCACAGCCACCGGGTGTCTGCGGCTGCAGCTAAATGGATATGCCTGGGCATCTGGATCCTCTCGCTCCTGGCCACTTTGCCCCACGCGATCTACTCAACCAACGCCCAGTTCCCAGGCGAGGAGCTGTGCCTGGTGCGCTTCCACAAGACTGGCAGCTGGGACCCCCAGTTCCTCCTGGGTCTGTACCAGATGCAAAAAGTGCTGCTGGGCTTCGTCATCCCCCTGGTCGTGATCACGGTGTGTTACCTGCTGCTTCTGCGCTTCGTGCTGAGCCGTCGCATCAACGGCGTGTCGGACAGTGAGCAGGGCCGTCACCAGCGCTGCTCCAAAGTCACCAAGTCCGTCGTCATCGTGGTGCTCTCCTTCTTCCTCTGCTGGCTGCCCAACCAGGCGCTGACCCTATGGAGCATGCTCATCAAGTTTGACCTGGTGCCCTTCAGTGATGCCTTCTATAACGCCCAAGCGTACGCCTTCCCGCTCACCGTCTGCCTGGCGCACACCAACAGCTGCCTCAACCCTGTACTCTACTGCCTCATCCGGCGCGAGTTTCGTGCGGGGCTCAAGGACCTCCTGCTTCGGGCCAAGCCGTCCTTCTGCAGCCTCAGCCACCTGCTGCCACGCAAGGCTAAAGTGGCAGAAGCCCCAACGGTCCTGGTCCTGGTGCCAATGGAGGTCTGACAAATGAAAATGAACCGGGTGTAGTGGGGGTGCAGGTGTTTTTAGGCTTGGTTCTTAAGAGGTTGTTTTGAAGGATGTGAAATTTGGAGCCCACGGGTCAGGTTCTTCCTCTCGGCTCTCTCATTCATCTCATTGCAGTTCATCTCATTCATGGCTACCACATAGCCTATCAAGAGTTTGTATGCAAAACCAGTTTTGTAAGAATGTATATGGTTGTCTAATGAGGGACCTTTGTGAAGTTCAAGACCCTTGGTGTTGCTCTGTTGCGCATGAAAAAAATCACTAATGTCTAATTCGGCATTAGAAGGTATTCTAGAGAAACACTAAATAATGCATTCATTCCCAATCCTTTTGAAGCTTTGTGAGAAAAAGGTTGTATTTGGAACAACATCAGGGCATGTCATCTCCTTTAATTATGTAGAACATTTCTATTTATGAGTAATGAATGCAGCATAGTTTTACCAATGTGTAAACAGTTTAGTCAGCACTGATTGTCTCTGCTCATCAACAATTTTTCTAATGTAATTACATGTGCAAAGTCTTTATTAGGCATACATTTATAAAAAATGAGGTGAATTGTAATCAGTAAAACGATACAAAGGTAGCAGGGCAGATCTTGAGTAGACCTTGTTCAATATTAGAAGCAGCACTTGTTGCCAATGTTATGTAAACCACACATTTTCATTTGAGTTGAAGTGATGTACAATGCCTGCATCCTTGAGCCTCTCATTCATCCACAGTGTTATGTGTGCCAGTAGCTTTTTCCAAAGAGGACAAAGCTATGTTTTATGTGCAATAGAAGTTACCGGAAATGTGCAAACCTGTCAGGTATGCGACATGTATGAGCAGTGCAACATGTATGACATATGAAGAGTGCGTTACAAATAAAATGAATTATTATTATTATTATATGTGGACATTACAGATGCTTTTGTGACATTCTACATTGGGGTGAAGTAACATATGTGTATGTATATTAGTGGAATTCTTTGTTACCATATTTATTTGGCTTTTGCATTAAAATGTTCTAAAATCTAATTTGCAGTATCAGTCCTGTGAAAGGCTTTTGACAGTTAGATGAAAAAACTATAACATAAAGGAATTTATGAATCCTCAAAATAAAAACAAGTGCAACCTTGTATGTAAATGTGACCAAGGCACAACGTGAGAGAATGAGCAAGAATGAAGTGAAAGAACAAGATATTTTCCGTTCCAAGAAAAGTGTGTTATCTTGAATGATGACGTTTCTGGCAACAGTGGACTCGAAGGCAGTCTGATATCTGTTGTATATTCAGAATGGATGTGGCAGCTAAACTGAGTAAGTAGCCTTGACTACTGCAACGCCCTCCTAACAGGTCTCCCGGCAAGCGTGGTGAAACCACTACAGATGATCCAGAACACGGCGGCACGTCTGGTGTTCAACCAACCCAAGAGGGCACACATTTGCAGTGCCCTCTATTAACGAAATTTCACGAAAGTTGGCATGCGTCAAAAGAATGTGGTGGTGATACAAGGTGTCAAATATCGTGATGGTTGGTGGTGTGCTAGATCTTTGCTTTGATCATTATTCACTGGGTGGCTCCACTCCACAAATGAATCGTAATGAGCCAGGGTAGAGGCCAGCTTGCCATAAAATTGTCATCATTTTGGGCAAAATGTTTTTTGATCTATTGCCCAATAAGTGCTTTGACTCTACCCCACTTCAGGGGGTGCAAGCACACTTCAGGGGACGCTAGCGCAAAGGGAAACACACACACCTAGGGACTCAAACCTGCTATTCTGTATCAGCCATGAGGGGCTACAACCATACTAAGTTTCATGTAGATTGGTGCAGTCTACGTATGCGGAAATGGTGGTAGTGTGCAAGAATTTAGTTCATGGTTGTCAATAGATGCGTGCCTCTTGACTGACAGTACACATCATTCTTAAGTACCAGTGAAAAGAAAATGTTTTCGGATATGATTTACCTTTTATTTCATATATATCCGACTGAAAAAGTGAATGAATAAATGTACATAAAAATGCCTTAAACACAGAATGAAGATCCTGAGAATCCACAGGGAGTATAACATACGTGTTAGAAATATGTCAGAAAACTGGAAAGATTTTTGACAGGTGCAAATGTATCCTTTAATGAAAGATGAATTTAACGGTGCATCAAGTTCACCACACACTTTAGACACTGAAGAATCTTCATCCAAGGAGGAGCTTCCATATGATGTCAGCTTACCGGATGCACTGTTAAAAGAGTGGAGCTTGATAATCGATCAATAGAACCATTATAGGACATTAAAGATCAAAAAGTATTACAATGAAGTACAATTTAATTAATTAGGATTATTTCCAACATTCGTTTCATGACATGTTATCAAGATGTTGTCACATTGCTTTAGATTTGTACCCTTACAAACAGCATATGATGTTAGCACAGAGTAACTCACAATACAATACTTACACAATACGTTTCCCACGGTAATGATGGTACCACCATACAGCGATTATGCGATACTTGATACATTGCATGAAAAGCATCTATGATACATCACAATATCTGTGTAACTGAAAACGAAAAAATCCCCCTAAAAAAGCTAAAAGCAAGAACGATGTATTTATTCCCGGCATTGTGGTGTCAGTTTCACAGAATTGGACAACTGAGATGAAACAATGTACAACAAAGTGCATAGAATCTTTGTGCCTTTTTGAGAGCACTCTAATCCAAGCCAGTAACTGTTAAACGCTCATTTTGATGAAATGTTTTCTTAATGCCAGTTATAATTGTGTTTCCTTAACCCTGGACACAAGGATGGAGGGTAGAGATGCTCTGAAAAAACAGAATGGGTAGATGAATAAATTAGTTAATAACGTCCAAAAGTCTAAAAAAAATTATCGATATTTGGTGTCTGTGTATTGACAACATATTGCTGCCAGAAATATTTCGACATATCAACGAATTTATATTTTGTCCCACCCTTATTATGGAGTTGACAGATTAAGACTGAACAAGCATAAAGTAATTGGTCCAGATTCTTTAACTTCTCAGTAGAGGCCAAATACAATTCTCAAAATAGCCTTTTGTTTTTCAACATCAATTGATTCTTGGCAGGTCTCGTCAGCAATGGCATTTCACTGTGTGAATGTAACAGTAGGCCTAGTGTTTCAAAGGACCCTGCTTTATTAACCCCCTATATTATTTTCCTAGTGTGCCTTTGATCGATACTCAGATTCAATTGATCAGACAGGCGGCAAGGATCTTAGAGAGACTCCCACTCAGTGACCTTTAAGAAGGGCCAAATAATAACTGTGAGGATTTGAATTGTTAATTATTTCTCATTAGCGAGAGGCTTGGAGGTGGAATGGGGTATGGAAGCTTAGAGACAATCAAGACCCTCCAGTGTTTCCACTACAAACACAGACAAACAGTCATAAATGATGGAGGAGTCGCTCCTTTCAAAGAAGAACTGAACCACTCTAAAGTAGGTAAGCTGAGGAGTTTCACCAGACAGTTTTGAGGACACGTACTCCACCTTACCATTGCTGTGATGTTCCACCTGGATGTCAGGGTAAAACTTTATCTGCACTGACCCAGCTCTGCCACCATTTTCCCTGTGTGATTACTTCTTCAAGCGGAGCAGAGCACAGTATTTTCAATATGCACCTTGCATGATTTCGCCTCTTCCAGGCATTCGGTGACACAGAAATACACATTTGGAAGTCCACGAAGAAATTAAATTTAGCCCTTGTTGCAGGCTACAGAAAGTGTTTATCCGTGCTTTAAGATAGAGTCAGAAGTAATGAATCCCACTAATAGTCCCGACTCTTCCCATATTCCTCCTCATGCTGTTTATCTCAGGGCTGGCTGATAGTATGAGAGAACTTTAAATTTAACCTCAAATGGTTATAGTAGTGGAGGCTGAAGCCAAGCTTTTTCACCTTCATACCCACACTTCATCCAGGTGAGGGAAAAAAGCTCAACTTTCGACAAAGCAACATGACTCATTCTGTGTTTGATACCACAGGAATACAAATAAAAAATCTCTCCAAGCTTTGTTCTGGTGAACTAATTCCCCGTAGAATTGCGCCATGTTGCAATGAACTGATCTTGAATGGGAGAGAAACTCTGAGAGGCATAGATTCCACAACTCAGCCTTATACCGTTAGTTCTAAATTCTAGTGGTTGTGTGTTGGGATTTGGGGCTCTGCCCCGATGATACTGCGTTCCTCTTAGAAAAGAGGGCTGAATATTCTGAGCCCCAGGACTAGCACTCCGGTAATGAAGACAGACAGACGTATCGATCGATTGCTCAGTGATGGATATTCAAGCTGACTCCTTCTGGCTCCTTTGGGTGAGTCCCAGATCTTTTGAACAAGCCGACTCAGGCACAGAGCTGGTCCCGGTTTGGGTCTGCACTTGTGTCAGTGTCATCTGCTAATGGTGTTTATCTGATCATCACCAGCCTACATGTTTGTGTGACAGGGACCGGCAGGTATTACACACGTACGTTTTGCATTCAGTTTCTGTGACGTGCTGTCACACGTCCTGTTTTCATCCCTGCAGTTGTGTTTTGGCGTGACCTTTCTTGGTAGACCTTGACAACACTGATACTGATCACTTCCAGAGGGTGAACAATGCATGGTCTGAAATACCACATTGGGCTTCAATGTTATCAGTCACGATGCAAGTCCCTGTGTAAGTCACCACCATCACGAAAAAGCAGAGGCCAGACAGTGTTGTCTTGTCCTGCATAAGAACAAAAACAAACATGATGCTTTTTGTTCAACCTTACAATGTAAATACTGTGAAAAAGTAAATACTGATGATACAGTATAATGCACTATAACTGTGAATACGTGAAAATTAGTGTGAAAATTCTCATTTAATTAATAAAACATAGAAATTACAAATCATATAATAAGGGCCAAAGCGTGACAGTAAGAGCCAAGGTGAAGAGTGCTCAGCACTAACACTTTGAAGGAGTAAAGGAATAATAAGACTACTTTTTTTCATCATACTGTAATTTCTTTCACATATGAAATCTACCAAATAACATGTAAATAAGATGCAAATTGGGTCAATATTAAAACCTGGTCATAGATTTTCATTTCACCACTTGAGAGGGTTAAAAGAAGAAGCGTGTCACATAAAATAAAAAAATTCTCTCAGTAGGATAGATAAGCAGGTTACGTTTGAGGAATAACCGTAGTGATTTCGCATCTGTTTTGTGGTGGACCGTGACACATCTGTGGTTTTTCAGAGTTTAGGAAAGACATTTCTGTACTCATGAATAATGAATTTGAAGTTATAAATTATAAATCACACCAAATCCAAATTAACATTTCCTCACATGCTCCAGTCAGTGATTTCTTAATCTTTCGGTATTCACACATACACATTCACACATGTTGGATGAGGGTTAGGACATGTAGGCAAAGACACAAGGGATGCTCAAGGGATGCTCAACTCACACTGGCATACCTCAAAGAAAGAGGACACATCTCGCCTCTTCCATGTAAAACATTGGGAAAATCTTGATTGTAGTCTGTGTGTTGTGTGTTGATCAGTCTTATAGCATTGGGGTAGAAGCTTTCCTTTAATCTTGTTGTGTGTGTTTGTGTGTGTGTGGATAGCTTGTGTGGATACCTTGCTTGTTGAATTTTAGCAAGTCACATCGGGAAAATAATGAGATATGGTCCCTGACAGCCCCATCTGAAGGCAGCGGAAAAGTCCCTGATGAAATGCTGCAAACTGCTGACAGAGAGGCAGATCAGCCTCAGTGACATATAGCTACGGCACACTGCACACCGCAAGACACAGGAGAGCCACGCAAGGTTTCTTTGATTGGAAGCAGATTTTTTTGTAATGGTAGGAAAAATTAATAAAATATGCCCCCAAGTGGATGTTCATATGCGACGCAGTGTCAGTGTCTGTGGTGTTTGGGGTGGGGGTGGGGGAGGGGGAGATTTAAGATTTAGTAATTTGGGTCATAGTGAATCTGATGCCTTTCAGTGGCAAGCTATTCAACAAAAAGACACACCACATAGTATATCTGATGCAATCCTCCCACAGAGCTCACTGTACAACTTCATATCTACAGTTGTACTCAACAAATGGAGTCTCAAGACTCCTGTTGTGCTCCTTGTCAAACAATGCTGAGTGTTGGCATAATTCCCATTAATAAAATTAGGCTGTAGATGATTAACATAAGTGTCAACATAACTATATTACAGACCAGATAAGGGGAAGAAAATAAACAACTGTGTGAAACAAGTCAGGCTTTTTTTCACTTCAAATGACGCAAGCTGATATCATAAGCCTTTGGTAACACGTCTCTGTGAGACTGTAAAATCACGCAGTTTATCTGACCTGCTATTTTGCCATAGTGGAATCACTGACAGTCCAGTCACATACTGTATGATTTATATACGTGATTCATTCACTTTCAGATGGCAGGTGGAGGGTTATTTGATTGTTGGAAGGGGAAATCGGTGATAGGCTTAGAGATGCAGACATTGTAAACCCTACAAAGCCACGGTTAAAAGCCTGTGGTGATTTGGGGACTGAGAGGGGTGTTGCTATCCAGTGACACAGAGAAAATTGAAGGAGGGCCAATGCCAGACTATGAGCTGCAGTCACACTAGTACTACATAAATACATAAAGGAGGTTGCCTTCCCTAAGCCCGTCGGTGAACTCCAGCTCTTTAGTTTTAATCTATATTTAAAGGCACAAGATAAAATGTTCCAGAAATCACTCTCTTATTGTATGAGATCGATTACCTTTTAGCATCGATATCTTTAAGCAATGTGGACTCTTACCCGATTGACAGTCCTTTCAAATCAAGTATTTAGCATGGAGTGACTGAGGCAGTCTCAATTATTCTGATAGAGAATTTTTTAGTTTTTTCAATAGATAGGTCACTAGAGAGAGAGAGAGAGAGAGAGAAAGAGAGAGAGGGAGACAGAGGGGGAGAGAGAGAGAGATCAATTTGACTACAGAACTCACAAATACTGTGTCATTCCATCTGAATGACATCTGATCCTATCTGACCTATGCAAGGCATGGCAGGGATAAAATAAATGTTCCTGTTTGTGCGGAGGCCTAATTAATATAATACCTTTTGTTTACTTTGGTTAAGCTGCAGGGGAGATGAGCAGAGGAGGTGAAATCAAAAATAGGTTGGACAAATGTATTGATAGAAGAGGTGAAGTTCACAGTATATTCTGAAAGTCCAAAGTACAAAAGGAAATAAAAAGGAAAAGCAATTATTATGAAAGGCATCTCCCGCCCTTTGTGACCCATATGGTTTACAGTGAGGTCAGTCAAAGGAAGTTCAAAGGAGGATTCATTCAGTTAGCACCAACCACTAAACATTCTTCTTCAAATCAAACTAGTGTCGAGAAAACTGACAATATAAGAATGGAAACTGAACTTCATAACCTCGGCTGCACTATTATTAGGACATTAAACCACCAAGGCCTCAAAAATGAGGTGAGGAGAATATATGAGTGATGAAATGAAAAATAAATGTGTTGAAAGCTGCTAGACATCATTGCATCACCACACCTCCACACATGATGTAAGGGCAAGTCAAGTGGTCATGTGTTTGGTATTTTTCATTAATTTGTTTGAATGTTACATGGACAGGAAAATGTAAAAAAATAAATAAAGGAAGGAGAGGCCTTAAACAGAAGACATATTGGGAAACATTGTATTGTCATCATTGCTTTAAGCCTTTAAGGTGATTATTTCTACCAACAAAAACCATGTTTTAAACCCACAGACAGCAGCAGGACATGACAAATAAGCCTTGAGAATATTTTAGCTTGTAACATGACTCTATGGTGTGGGAATCTCCAGGCATGGGGATGTGAATGAGCAGTACAATGGTGATAGTGGCTGACTTCACAAAAAACAACTTCTCAATATGAACTTATGCAAATATGTATTAGATTTGTGGTGTGAAGAAAGCACTAGAAATGATTGCAGATAAATCCCAAACATTTGATTCATAGCACGGTGTGTCAGCGATCACAAAAAAAGTATCTATCTATCTATCTATCTATCTATCTATCAAATAGCTGAATCACCATAGGGGACAGTTCAGTGAAATCAATAAGCCTATTTATAAAATAGGGTGATATATGAATTGAATGAAACCCAAAGAGGACTGTATTGCTGGTGTACTTGAAATAGGTGACAATCGCCACAGGTCTGTCCGGTTAGAACAAGAACGGATGTCAAGTCCCAATGATGATGAAAACACTGATGTTTATTGAAAACACACACTCAAGCCTTGAATTGATTGATAATGGACTGTGAATATGATTATCCGTGTAAAGGACTCATATCCACACTTGAATCCGTGAATGACAGTGAACTGACTGATAGAATCCGTGGTTTCTATGGAAATAATATATAACAAATATATACAAATATTAACAAGTATATAAACAACAAGAATGAATATAGTATAGCCTACATGATGAATATTACGGCTATAAATGCGGATATGTCCCTTTAATACCGTGCTGCGTAACGGTGGACATTCCAGTATCTCCGTTACCAACGGTAAATCTTTAAAGTAGCATAAATGAGATCTGACAGTGGATGCTTCCTACACAAATAAACGTACATATATGATCTACACTGACATGAAACAGACTTGCTACTAAACACACATATGACAACAGAACACTCACAATCTTATCGACGCACGGCAATGATGAAAGTGAATGTCTCTGATAATGATGTTGAACAGTCCACCGAACTCCTTGATGATGACTTTCTCCAGCTTCTTCTGACCCACAACTGGCCAGTGGTGGCCCAAGCTTATATAGGCCAGAGGGGGGGATGAGAGGGCATGTTCAGACCTGCTTTGGAAACCCAGCATGGGGTGACCATCTGGCCAGTGAATTTCCACTGTGCACGAGCCCCACGGACTCCTGGGATCAACTGATAGGCTGACCTCTGCCTGGACCCCAGGTCCCATGAGTGGCCTGCACAGCGGGGGTGCACAGCTGGAGGCAACTGGTGAGACAGCCCTTTTTAACAGCCGCCCCAACTTTGCGTAGCAAAGTTGTTGTCCATGAAGTGAGCCAGTTGCATCCTGCAGGAATGATGGGAGTCTGATGGCAACGGGCCACGTGTAGGTCCGGTCCTCAACCTGGATCTGCGCTGTCCGTATGCTGATGAGGTGTAGTTTGAAGCAACCACACCTGTTGAAATAGAATGCGGCCTGGAAAGCCGCAAGCTGGACGTTGAAAAGTCAGCCATTCTGAGGATGACTGAGTTGCTGCGCCATCTTCGGCACTCAGCACAGCCGTGCTGGTGCTTCCTGATGGCCTGTCTCCCCCCCAAGATCCAGAACCGTCGCCTTAGCTCAGCAAACACCCTCTCCGGGCCTGGATGCATGAGCCGGCTGTCACCATCCTGGATAATAAGCTTAGTGATGGGGTGATGAGGATCCAGCACTATGGGGTGCAATGCGTCCTCCTCCAGGGACTCACACCTGCGGAGCCGCCCCCCCACACGGATCAGCTGGACCCCTGAGTCGAACTCTGGAGCCAACGTGTGCAGTCTGCTTGATGCAGGGACAGGTTTCCCTGTTGAAAGAAGAATGAATTCCTCCGGGAAGCAGTCTCTCTGGACTGTCCGGAGGAGAGCAAGCTCAGCTTGCCTGACGTCCTCTGCTGCGGGGTCTGTGGGTGTGGCCGCCCCATGACATGCTCTGATAGAGGCCTCCAGCAGCTCTTGGTAGCTGCTGAAACCTCCGGGATCGGGAAGTGACTGAGCAGAGGTCACAGAGACGTTACCACAGAAGAATGACTTCCGCAGGTCAACAGGCTCGTGGAAGGATGACCCGTCTCTTCCTGCTGGCTGTGATGACTCCTTTCTGTCTTTGCTGCTCCGTGCCTCTGCATGGATGGACTCCTGACGCAGCCGTTTCCCAGTGCCACACCGGTGGCCAAGGACGGACTGTTGGAGTTCTTGATGAGGCAGGCGATCCACCTTCACTCTGACTGTCTTCTCCTCCTGTGACCTGACAGTGGCTGTGTCCTGCTTTGACCGTGTGATGAGCTTCACATTCGGGGAGGGCAGGACATCCATCTGCCAGGGCTGAGCCATGTGATGAGGCAGCTCAACTGTTGGAGGATGAGTCCCAGTGAGTAGACACTGAGGGGTGGAGGACTGATGCAGGGGTACCTTGAACGGGCCTTGCAGTGTCCAACCCAGGCGTGTGTTCAGTGCAGCCGGTCCACCTGGTGGGCCTAGGTGCACTCGCTCAACTGGGGTGATGAGATGAGGGTAGTCAGACCCGATGAGGAGCAGTGGTTGGGCCTGACTGAATGACTGCAGGGGCAGACCTCTGAGGTGATGATAGGCCTTCTGCAGGGCTTTGAGCGGGTATGAGTGGGTAGAGAGGCCAAGCTCCGATGCGGTGAAAGCTTGCTCTATCCTGAACCGCTTCTGAGGTTGACTGGCTGATGCCACGGAAAAGGAAACTGACCTCCCTGGCACAGACTTGCCGTCCTGACGGATAGTCCGGAGTGCCAGATCCTCCTTTCCTTCCTTGAAGACCCAGTTCCTGAGCAGCACTGTGTAGCAGCATTGTGCGCTCGGAACCGTCGTCCAAGATGGCGTACGTCTCCATCTTCCTGTTGCCATTGTACAGGCACACCTTCACCAGCTTCAGCAGCACACTACTACCCCTCCTGGCAGGATCAAGGTAGTCCGTCACTGGCTGATGAATGGCGGGGGCTGGCTTCCCTGGTCTGGCGTTCACCTCGTGCAGCACTTCTAGATGCGTCAGATTGCATGTCTGACATCTGGCCTTGAGGTAGCACTGCACTGTTGGATGATCTCTCCCACACCTCCAGCACCGTTTCCCTGTCTGGATCCAGCTGACCTTCTGATCCTTTGACAGCACTCTGAAGGCTGTGCACTGGTTGAAGTAGTGCTGGCTGCTGTTGCAGAACGGACAGTACTTCGGTGGCTGCTCTGGCTTCCGTGGTGAGGGCTGTGCTGTCTTGGTGGGCTCGACTGCCTTGACAGGGGAGTCACACCCAAGCAGGACAGTGGTGGAATGCACGGCTGGGCTCTGATTCGCCCTGACGCCTCCCTGGCGGTCAGGTGGCTCTTCCAGCGGTGCTCTGGAGTGGATGAATGGCACCTCATCCTGCGGTGTTGGTACCTGAGATGGCGGTGCGTGAGCAGTCGGGCTGTGCCCTGGACCGATATGCGTACTCCGCATGTGGTCAGTCAGCACAGCCACAGGCTGTTGAGGTGGATGATGTGGGCCTGGCACTTGACACGCCGATCTCTGCTCAGCCGCACTGACCATGTCGTGGTATGACACTGGCGGAGGTGGTGGCGGGAACGTGTCATCATCTGGTTGGACCACCAGCGGAGAATGATGAGACGCAGGCCACGGCACACCTCGCAGGTCATCCACTGGCTGAATGAATGCCTGACTGGTTGGCAGCGGCGTGGATGAGAAGTCAGAGATGTGAAGACTGGCCTTGGATACCCCACTGTCTGCGACGTGGAGTCGTCCTGATGGTGGAGCGAAGCTGGTGGTTGGAGCTGGTGGTGCATCTGATGCACGCGGTGAGAGGGCTTGCAACATCTGCAGTAAATCCATCCTTAATTGATGGTTGTCATCCTGCATCTCCCTCAGGGCTGAAAGGAATGCCTCTTGGAGGTGACTTGACGATGTTTGTCCAGCAGGGGGTGCTAGAACGTCTTCATAGCTGAGTCTGCTGGCTCCAACGGCTTGTTCATGGGGTGCGTGTATTTGAAGTGGATGAGGCCTCGAGAGCTTCACCGAGTAGTCATCCAAGCAGCGGGGCTGATGACCATCACGGCAAGCATGAGTGTTGTCTCTTGGCATTGACATCCTGAACTGTGGTAATTGTAATCTCCGGCTCGAAGGACCATATAAAATAGGGTGATATATGAATTGAATGAAACCCAAAGAGGACTGTATTGCTGGTGTACTTGAAATAGGTGACAATCGCCACAGGTCTGTCCGGTTAGAACAAGAACGGATGTCAAGTCCCAATGATGATGAAAACACTGATGTTTATTGAAAACACACACTCAAGCCTTGAATTGATTGATAATGGACGGTGAATATGATTATCCGTGTAAAGGACTCATATCCACACTTGAATCCGTGAATGACAGTGAACTGACTGATAGAATCCGTGGTTTCTATGGAAATCATATATAACAAATATATACAAATATTAACAAGTATATAAACAACAAGAATGAATATAGTATAGCCTACATGATGAATATTACGGCTATAAATGCGGATATGTCCCTTTAATACCGTGCTGCGTAACGGTGGACATTCCAGTATCTCCGTTACCAACGGTAAATCTTTAAAGTAGCATAAATGAGATCTGACAGTGAATGCTTCCTACACAAATAAACGTACATATATGATCTACACTGACATGAAACAGACTTGCTACTAAACACACATATGACAACAGAACACTCACAATCTTATCGACGCACGGCAATGATGAAAGTGAATGTCTCTGATAATGATGTTGAACAGTCCACCGAACTCCTTGATGATGACTTTCTCCAGCTTCTTCTGACCCACAACTGGCCAGTGGTGGCCCAAGCTTATATAGGCCAGAGGGGGGGATGAGAGGGCATGTTCAGACCTGCTTTGGAAACCCAGCATGGGGTGACCATCTGGCCAGTGAATTTCCACTGTGCACGAGCCCCACGGACTCCTGGGATCAACTGATAGGCTGACCTCTGCCTGGACCCCAGGTCCCGTGAGTGGCCTGCACAGCGGGGGTGCACAGCTGGAGGCAACTGGTGAGACAGCCCTTTTTAACACTATTCATAATGACCTGTAGAAATGAGCCCATTCTGATTATAGAAACAGAAACACACACAGGCAGTAGTGAATCATTAGTTGAACGCTCACAAAAGTAAACAAGTAAACAAGATGACAAGTTGTTACTGCCCGCTAGGCCTTCTGCTTGTTTTCTGATCTGTTGTCTGCAGGTGTGCCAGGAGGCTGGGCTTGTGCACCTAATCGCTGATGACGCAGTTGTCTCACCAGTTCAAAGGGCTGCTTCCTGTCCTGTCCTGATGAGGCCATTTTTGAGACTCATATAAAACAGCACTAACCAGATGTTTCTCATGACAACATTCTTGCATTACTGATAACTGACTTGGACCCACCTCCTTTGTTTGTCATGTATTTAATAAACCATTTTGGTTTCAAATCCAACCTCTCACCTCCTTCTTGTCTTTGTGACCTTGGCACTGGGTCATAACAAAGCTAAATGCTTCATCTTTATGTTTCAGGCATCACAGTCTTTTGATAGCATTGCTACTGTGGTTACTTTTACATTAACCGGATATATACTTGTAATTATCAAAAGTACATTGAATGAAAAAAAATAAAAAAATAGTTTCCTTCTTGGACGATGACAAAAATCTATTTTTAGATATTACACTTGATAGTGGGGAAGATTGCTTTTGACTTTCAGCTCAACACAGAAAAGGGA
>NC_045161.1:22676088-22696088 GCF_900700415.2 Clupea harengus
AAACCGTCAGGTTCAACTTTGTAGCTCAAGACACAAATGGTATACGACAGCAACTTTGGTAAAATAATATTGCATGACTTAGAACTGTTCATGCACTCAAGCCTGTTGCCACACTGATTTAGGTGCATTAATGTCAATGGAAACATCCTTACATCAAAGTCCCTTTGAATTGTGCTGTAGACTGTTTTCTGTCTGGTTTGTAGGAGACCAGGTAGCGACACCTGTATGATGAGTGCACAAAAGAGAGATTGCCTTTCTAAATAAAGTTGACTGCTGCTTGGACAGACAAAGCATCTTCGCCAACAAAATGCTTCATTGACTATTTCTGGCAGTTACTCCCAGTTAAATCTGTAAAGATCCATCTTCATTAAGACTTATTGAAGTCTTAATGAAGATGAATCTTTTAAGATTTTACTGGGAGTCTTATGATAGTGAACCCCATGACCTATTCCCTTTTGGAGAAATGAAACATAGCCCTGGACTAAAGAACATTATGATTAGAGACGGTTTACTAAAACTTTAACACTGGAACTCTACTCTAAGTTTTCAACCAGTGAATCAGGGGCCTGGAAATAATCAAATATGGATCCAACCGATCCTTCAGTGCACTGTTTGGCTCTTCAACTTTCTATGTACTCCTTTTCGATGGCACATTCACAGTGCCTATTTACTTAAAGAGCATCTGTAGTTCTAACATCAAGAGAACTTACCGAACAGCACCTGTGCAGTTTGTGTCTCATGAGCCAAATGTTTTTTTTACACTGAACACTTAATGTATTCTGAAAACAACATTCAGAGACAAGTTAAGATCCTTATGAGTATTTTAATGCTACGTGTGTTGGATTGGGCAGCACAGCAACATGTGTCTGAAGAGAGAGAGAGAGAGAGAGGCTGTCTCTCCCACCTCATGGGCAGCTCAAGGTCAGTGGATCCTGACAGGCAGAAACTGATATGAAATATTAATTCCGAGACTGTCTGGAAGGCCAGGACAGCTCCTTGACTCGCTAAAACCGAAGTCAATCTCCGAGCCATCACGCCGCCAATGAATTCCTCATCCATCAGACAAACACAGACTAAATAATTAGGCACCATCCATCAAAAAAAAGGAAAAAAAACAGGGCTGGAGGTAAAGAGTGTCATACCATTGGCTCTTTGCCATGATGAATTGCTCTCACAAATCAGTGGTTTAGGAACACTTCATTTGTTGCATCATGGGTGAGATGTTTGACTATTTAAATGTAAATATAAAATATTGTACTGTATTGAGTGCAGGTGGTAGCGCAGCTTCTGTATGTGTGTGTGTGATGAAGGTAGCTCCCAGAATTCCACATGTTCTATTTAATTGTCTTATTATGTAATAATTGTTAATAAGTGTTCGGTTTTGGAATGTTGTTGTGTCTCCCTTTTTGTGTTAATGTTAGTCCCCTTGATAGTCGGCGTGTTTCTGCACCCTCACCGTCTGTGTTATGTAGAAGACTAAACCCCCTTTGTGTTTTCCCTATTTAGTATCAGTGTGTTCTGCCTGTTTGTTGTATTTGTATCATAATAAAAGGCTCCATGCCAAAGGAGCCTGTGCCTGGTTCCTGTCAATGTTGTCATTGGTGTCAGAAGTGGGATCTGGGGCTGACCACAATGGAGAAAATCGAGGCCTAAATGTCTCTGGAGCCAGCACTCCCCGCCTGAGGCTGTGAAGAAGCAGCAAGACAGTGCTGCCGCTCAACCAGAACCATGTCCTGCCCTCCGCCACTTAGCTGGGCTCGGATGTGGTGACAATGGAAACACCTTGGCGAAGAGTGATGAAGCTGCCCTGCTACAGTGGATAAGGCCTGCTTTAGATCTACCTCATCCCAGTCCAGCTAGCGGCCCAGTTCAACGCCTGGTTGGCAGAGGAGACGGGAGTCCAGGTCGCTCTGTCCTTAGAGACCTCCAGTTGACAGAGCGGGCAAGCTGGCCAACCATCAAAGGGGTTTTACAGCGGTCCCCTGGCGTGAAACACTGAATGAGCCAAACCGACTGGTCGTTCGTTGCATCTGCATCTGCAACAAGGCTGCCCTGGTCTCCTGCTGGGCCTTCTGGCTCTCACACAGCATCAGCACCAGTTGCTCCATTTTGGTTGAGTGTCTTTTTTTCCTGAAAAAAGTTGTCAAACCTTCACTGTCTTCTCTCCCCATCGTCCACACTTAAGCCTGTGTTGTCCCTATACCCGCATTCTCCACCATATGTAACAGGTTTAAGGGTGGGGCAGTGCAGTTTAACTTGAAATGCCACACCTATCCACCAGCTGGCCCCTCGTGATGCCACAGTATGTACCACGGTGCCACTCCACACTGCAGGCAGAGGGGCCCCGTCGGCCATGAGGCTCTCCATGCCCCCGCTGCCTGCTCCGGAGAAGCCTTCGCCTCACCTGAGTCATCGCAAGCAGAATGGGAAACTGCTGTAGTGCAAACGACAGCCCAATGGTCTTCCGTACCGCGACCGCTGGTTCCAGAGCCATTCGTATCGACGCAGCCTGCCCCTGAGAAGCAGCCCCCGCAAGAATTGTCACCGGGATGGCCGTCAACCATGCCAATGCAGATGCTCTGTCCCGAACGACCCCCGAGTTGGGCAGATGAGACCAGAGTCCCGGGTCTCCCGGGTCCAGGCGCTCCAACGACCACCCTGGGCTGCCGCCGTCTCAGCACTGGATACTGAGACCAAGGATCTCCACTCGCAGTGGACCTGCCTCGCCGGCCAGCATGGGCTCCTGCATCGGCGCTAGCGGACCCCTGGGGTGGTGGTGGTGACTCACTGGCGGCACTCCAGAGCCCTCCGGCTGGTCCACGGGCCATTTCGGAATCGCCAAGCCACTTCACCGGCTACCTCTCGTTCATCGCTCCACCACCATCCAATGCGACTCAGCATGTCCCCATGGATGCGTGTGGGTGCGGACATCCACTGCAGAGGAGTGGACTCTGATCCGGGCACACAGGTATGGGTTTTCAGTCCTGAGCACAGGAGAGGGGTTCCCATGGCTTGTCCGGATGGGGGCACAGGTGCTGAGACTTCTCTCACCTCTACCCCCATCCCTTCGCCACAAGCCACTGAAGGCCTCAGGGGAGCTCTCAATGGCAGCCGCAGCTTCATCAGCACTTGGTTTTGAATGCTTGGGTTGTTGGAGACAACTGAACCGCTAGGTCGGGGCTGTGTAGCGCAGCTTCTGTATGTGTGTGTGTGATGTAGGTATGAGTGTCTGTATGTGTGTCTGTATGTGTGTGTGTGATGTGTGTGTGTTCTATTTCATTGTCTTATTATGCCTCTAAGTGTTTTGGAATGTTGCTACGTCTCCCTTTAAGTGTTAATGTAAGCATGCATTACATCACTTTTAGGCCGTAATTCGTGTTAAAATCCCTGTGTGTTAGTCCCCTTGTTAGTTAGTGTATTTCTGCACCCTCACCGTCTATGTCATGTAGAAACTAGACCTCCCTTGCGTTTTCCCTATTCATTATCAGTGTGTCCTGCCTGTATGGTGAGTGCATCACAATAATAATAATAATAATATAATAATAAAAGGCTAGACATCAAAAGAAACCTGTGCCTTGTTCCAGCTCAACATAACAATATACTGAGAAAGGTATTGCACATTAGTCAGAATGAATTTAAATAATCTGAAAGAGAAATATGTTGAATGGAAAAAGTGCTGAATCCACGTGCATATAAAGAGTACTTTATAGGAAATATGAAGTGTCTTTGTCTAAACATCAGAATACTAATGTGACCAGTATATCGTTAAAATGGTTATTGTCTGACACATAACTATTGCTTTTGGAAACAGAAGATATTAAAAACCGTGAATCTTAGAAATGAAAGATTAATGAAAGTAAAGTGCCATCTACTGGTGTTCTTGCAGTAGTGCAAGCTAGACGTGGCACTAAAATAAAGACCTGTTAAAATGTGTGTTTGTGTGTGTGTTTGTGTCCGTGTGCATATTCATTTGGCCAAGACAAAAGGTTAGTCCTTTAAATAGTGGTCATAAAATGCATCAATCTGAGCAGTGTCAGAGAACGAAACCCTGTCCTGAGACCACTGTATAGTTCAGCTCCTCTCAAATACATTCAGAAAAAGCATCTGGGCAGAGACAGCACTGTGGACAGAAAGAGCTCTTTGAAGAGCAAGAGGCAGACAGAAGCTAACACACCTCGTGCAGAATAACAAACAGGCTTGAGTGTGCCCAGTAATGGCAGAGAGAGGAGCATGCAGCAACGCTGAGAGCTTTTTCCGAGCAAACAACAGCAGAACACAATGAAGGAACAGACACAGCAGCTGACTGTTTCTCAGAGTTCAAAGACCGGTGCAGATGATCAAATGTCCCCTGGCTTTCAAGCACTGATTAGTCTGTGATGCTGATGTGACAACATGGATTCACTCGGATCAAAGATCTCTATTAATTTTCTTGTGTTACCAGGACATTTCTGCTTCTTTGTTGCTATCAGGGATAATCTCATTTAGAACGATATTTTCCTTCAGTATTCCAGCCAATTGGAATTGGGAGAGCTCACATAAATGTAGTGCAGTTCCTTGAGTACAATGATATTTTTCTTTTTTACATATAGACCACAGATTACATTGGATGTAAGAAAAACTGAGTTATGTATACTGTGATCAGAATCGGTTCCTGATATTTATTAGATTGATGTGATTAATGTGTTTCGCACTTTCTTTGTGTTAGGTTTCAGTTACAGTGCAGAGAAAGGTGTGTTTTACAGTTGGGAGCATGAGAATTAAATTGCCCTTGTCCACTTTCAAAGGGGTAAAGACACTACCTCTGTAGCGTACTGATGGATTTTTATTTGCTTTTGTGCCACAGACAGATAATTTAATTTATTTATTTAAATTGAATTTGAATCATAATCATCTGAGATATGAACAATTCAGTTGACAGCTCTAATGGTCCCCGGGGGAAATCTCTTGGCATTCCTGACAGCCAGTCCATCCCACATGATGGACATCTCACTGGCAGGAACCAAATCACTAAATCTGTCTTAATCGCAATCTGAAAGGCCTGCAAACAGAGCCTGTCTGTCATCAGCTCGTAGCGTTAGCCTGCTCCATTCACTCCATGAGCAGAGAGCAGATGGTGAGAGGGTTTGAGTAACTGAGCCCCTTCCCTCTGTGGCCTAATCTGCCTGTTTCTCTTCAGGAGGCAGACACCTTTCCCACCATCATGTCTGCTGTAGGCTCAAAACTTGACTAACATCTTTACCACACCCCGGGGGTTTAGGGATGGAGAACTTCTCCTTGAGTTGTTTTTGTGGATAAGAAAGCCTTTAATGTTGCCCTTTTTCACTGGTACAGGCTTTGATAGCGTTTCTCTGCTATATGTGTCTTACTGCCCTTGTTTCCTCACTAGTGGGCCTACTGAACCATACTGGCTCAGACAGAAACAGCATACTTTACAGCCAAAATATATAATTCATCCCACTTTAGAATTCTTCCCCGTTCAGTCACTCTTGTCCCCTCCCTCCCTTCTTTAGCTTTTATTTCAAACGGTGGCAAGGGGTGGTTTGCTTGTAAGATTGTGTTGTGAGTGTGTGTTTGAGTGGAGGGATGATGTGCATGAAATCACAGACCACTAAGCAGTGGGCTTTTGTACAGGTAAACAATATACTTCCTCTTCCTAGTGAGTGTGGTAAATTTGATTTACTAATTGTCTCTGTTTTTAGTTTACATTGATATGATCTCAGTGTTTGTGACGTGAGCTGATTCAATCGCTGTCAATATAATCTGGTTAGATGCTCATTAGCTATGCCCAATTGGAAAACCAATGCAGTAGTTCCAGACCACAATGAGAAGAACAGTGAATGCAGGTTTTGGCAGAGCCGGGCTAAATCATTCATGGTTGCCATGGAGAATATAAGTAACATGACACCTCATTAAAAAGGGACCTTGGAGAGGGGGCAGCTTTTGGATGGGGGCATTGTCTCTACTAGCCCTCCAACCTTTAACAACCAGATTTTTGTTAAAAAGGGGCATTGAAAGGGAGTCCCTAAAGAGCACATGCCCCCCCCCCGACCCCAGCCCCCAAAGGTAATCTAGAGATTGAGTACAAAGCTTGCTAGTTTTATCTTGAAGTTAAATTCACTAATTGACACCTTTGCACATTTTGTTTGTAGACTGAGAGGATGAAAAGGCTTCAAAGAAAAGGTTGTGATACATATAAATTATTTTTTATTAAGTAAAAGAAGATGAGTAGATCTAGATTGGTATGAAAAACATTCATTATATATTTAGGAAGCATCCTCCATGCTGACTTTTTGCAACTGTTTATGGTTCGATCAGACCCACAATGTTTGCATTCCATTTAAACAGCCAGGATTGGGGCGAATAATGTTGTTTTTTGGAGCGCACACACTGAACGGACAGCTAGAGGATCGTGAGGAGCATTTTGCTGAATTTGAGAATTATACACATGTAAAGGATTTTTCTGGGGGAAACTATACTGACAAATAAAATACTGTGAAAAACTACAAGTTGCATTTATACTGGGCGAAGTAGGCCCATGCTCTCTTTAGTTTTCACTATATATGAGCTGCCATGGCCTAGACATAAGCATGTTTAAATGTCACACACACGTGTTGAGCGTGTGTGTTAATGTGTGTAGAATGTGTGCATGTGAGTGACTTTGTATGTGTCAGACTTTTGAGACCGTTATACTGTATGTTTTCTGTAACTAGCGCTGACTGGAGTGTGTCTTGAAGCGATTGCAGGACATTAAGTGGCTCCCTCAGCTCTTTCCAGAGCCCCTTGGGCCCCAGTCACCACAGACCATAAAGATTAAGCTCAGCTGCCACCCTGCGCTGGCTGCACAGCTAACAACCTATGGCATTAATGCTAGCTCGCTAAACTGTATGTAACTTTCTTTCCTTCTCCCGTTTTTTTTTCCTGATCCATTCACACTAACAGTACTGGTCATATTGATTTTCCTGTCTCCCCCTTTAGCCTGGCGAAATACTAATGGCAATGGTCAATAGAAAGCATGAACTGGAAGTTCTCGCTTTGTCCTCACCCCATCAGGCTTGGCTCTAAAAATAGCCGAGGCAGCATCACTCCAGGCCTGTGACAGTACTACTGCTGTGTCTAATGGGAAGAGAGCTATTTGTCCTCTTGTTTCTCTGCCGTGCATCAGGAGGGCCAAGGTGTCGAAACTGCAGCCAAATCTATTAGATAATATCGACACACCTGTCATTGCGTAGCCAGGTCTCGTTGTGGTATCCAAATAAATACCTTCAGAATTCAATAAACGTCTGCGAAATGTCCCCGACATAAAACAAATAGTGCTTATCTGGAAGTAAATCAGAATATATTGCTTTGGGAATACATACGCCACTGGGGACTCTATGGCTTCCAGGGTATATCATCACAATCAGTCCTGGAAATTCTTGGATGCCATGAAGACCTAAATTAATGTTTTGTTATTTTGAATTGTTTCTGTTTGTTCCCAAAGTAAGAACTTGGGGAGGTGGACTTAATATGGTCATCATTAAAATATCATGCCTATTTGTTAAACTCTGCTGTAGGTCTGACTGTGAATGCATCACTGTGGAACCAATAAATTGGGGTCATCCCAGATATGCACATTGTGATCCCAAGTCTCTATCTTCACCCACAGTCATCTTGTGCAGCAGACAGATGCTGGCATTTAAGCAGTTACATGCAAGATAAACTGATAGAACATTAGAATGTCATGTAATTACATTTACTGATAGGCTTAAGATAATGCAATGTAGCCGCTGTGCTAAGATGTTTAAAGGGGACATATTATGAACATTTTACTTTTTTCCACATAACCAAAAGCACCATGGGCAACGACTCACCATAACCATGACGATCATCTGTTATTTGGAGATAAGTAAAAGTGGCACGCAGGTCAACATTTCACCCTACAATGCTACAGTATGACTAGACTTAAACAACAAGCCTACAAAACAACACACAATCCATTTCAAATGAACTACAATGCTTAATACACGGTGGTGAAGCAGTCATCGCTCTAAGGCCTGATCCACAGGATCCTAGGAGTCCACTCATTCACTGTGTCTAATGTTAAAGGGGTGTGGCGGATTCAACTATTTGATATAATGGGGTCGATATGATGGCCAGGGTGGTTTAAAGCTGGACTGGGAATTCGGTCTGGAAACAGCGACAAATGTGTCTGCTCTCAGTACCACTGAACTGGCAGCCAGCTAGGGAGAAATCATCAGGAACTTTGTGTTTCGTGTCTCACCCTTGCCTTTCTGGGCCTGGTCCACTCCTATTACTATTAGTGCATCAGGAAAGGTGTAAAGGTCTTGCTTTAAAGAGAACTCTGCTTTACTCTCTTCAAAGGCTCATCATTAAAAATGTGTTAGGTTCATACTGACTATGTTCTAATGTTTGGCAACAATAATTAAAGCGATTTAAATCCATATTTAGCCTTAAATGTAACTGCATCTCATGTAATTCTGGCAAATTCGATCGAAGAAAAATCTCTGTTTGTCATCATACTATTAATTTAGGAATACGGCGCTCTGCTCTTCCTTGACATTTATTGGCTTTCCAAAATGTTGTGAAAGTTGTGAAATGACACCAGTCTGTTACCAGGATATTCTAGACGAGGACTTTACTCTGCCAAAATTTCCCTTTAAGCTTCTTTTGACACACAATATTCCTGCTTCACCTCTTACACTCCTCCCCCTCCTCATCCTCCTACTACCAATGTAATGATAATAATATAATTTCGTTTACTGTCTTTCAGGTGCACACACATTGTAATATGACTCAGATAAAAAACAACAGCAACAAACAAAAATGCATGGAACACGTTCTTAAGGCTTATAAAAATAAAAAATTTCCCGTTACAAAACATTTTTTTCTCACCACTATAACGCCAGTTGGTGTCGCACCAGAGCAGCAAACGGAGCATTTCTATTCCTTATTCGGAACCCCCCCTTTCTTTTATTGTGTGAGTGTGTGTGTGTAGTGTGTGTGTGTCTCTGTGTGTGTGTGTGTGTGTGTATGTGTGTATGTGTGTGTGTGTGCTTGTATGGTGAGTGTCGGCTAGAAAGTGAGCCTGGCTTTCCAGCTGAGTGCTTGCTCTCTCACAGTGTGTGTGTGTGTGTGTTATTATTATTATCCAGTCTGCTCCCAGAAGCTCAGAATGGCCAGATTCACTCCGACTGAAACCAGAAGGCAGCAGCAGCAGCAGCAGCATCCCCACCAGCCCCATCCCGCTCACACCAGCCTGTTTCTGACCGGACCGGGGGCACCACCGACCCAACCTCCACTACTACTCATTCCGCACCAGCACCAGTACCCTCACACCCCATTTTCTAAACCCATGAACGGGTCAGAATCCATCTCCATTCATCCGGAGAACGGCACCATGAAAGACCAAGATGCCATAAAGCTGTTTATCGGGCAAATACCACGGAACCTAGAGGAAAAAGACCTGAAACCTCTGTTCGAACAGTTTGGGAAAATCCACGAACTGACAGTTCTGAAGGACCGTTACACCGGCATGCACAAAGGTAACGAGTGGACCCCCCCTCATGGCTAAATAGTCTGGCCTCATTTAATTAGCTTTATGGCAACGAGTGCAATCTTATTATGTGTCAGCCACATTTGTTTTGTACATTCAAAAGCTGAATTGTATGTTAAGATGTCGGACTGGTTGGTGTAAACAATTTTCCAACTATGGTGATAGAAGGGTTAAAAAGACAGCGTAGTCTACATGCCATTTTGGCAAGACGGGCATGCCAAATAACCAGTGTTGCTTAAATTTCACTTTTCTTTGGCGAAGCTGAAATTTGTAGTCCGATTAGTCGTGCGTTGACATTTTAGGAAATTAAAACATTAGCAGGTAGCGTAGTTTGTTGTGTATTATTGGTTTTCCGTAGCCTACTGGACATATTTTTCATCTACAAATGTTGTGTATTTGTGTAGATTGTAACATGTTCACGGGAGTGTTCTCCGACATTTGATGGCACTGAAGTGCAACGACGTACAGTCGTGCAAAATAACAATATGCGATTTGTGGTTAGCCTATTTTTATTTCGCTGTTCCAAAATTTCTGAAAAGGCGGTTAGCGGATGCATTTTTAAACATTCTCCCCCTCGAACATCCCATCTTTTTCGTAGGGGATGCATCATTTATTTATCCCGTTGCTTTCTCTACACAGAAACATCACAGCATGTGAGGCTGAAATCCGTGAGCCGAACGCTACTTACTCACGCTGCTTGTACAGATTGTCTCTAAAACAGGGCACGATTTAAATATATTACAGGCGTGTGAAATAACGATGCCATTCATTTGATGTGAATACGTAAATATGAAAACACACGTTATACGCAAAACATATGAGATAGTTTAAATATGCTTACTAAAAATATGCTTACTAAACCTACTTATAATGGCATGGTGGAATCTGTTACGGTCTTCAGTTGAGGGTATATCCAGGTTATCCCTTACTGTTGTAGGCTAATAAGAAAAAGAAAATACACCTATGACCTTAAAAAGTTCGTCAATTAGATTTTTGGTAACTGATGTGGGTTCTATCTCACTCCGCGATGATATGCAGGCCTCGATTTCCAACTTGGCTCTAAACAGGCTCAAAACACAAAATACCTCACTTGTTAATTTTCCGAACTATCCTTAGCTATCACGTCCATTAAGTTAAATTACAATGGACATAAAGCCATAAACCAAAGGTAATTACCGTTTTTTAAATATATCGTGAAAATGCTCATTCGTCGACTGTTGGCCCTTATATTGAAGAGGGGTCTAGCTTAAACTGTAAAATTGCTAGTTTTTGTCTGTGTGGCAACATGGCTCTAACGAGAGCCCTCAATTATCTCGGTTATTCACACATGCACACACATATTCTTTCTTACTTTCTGTCTCTCTCTCACTCTCTCTCTCGGTGACACACACACACACATACACACACATTATTTATTTGGGAAAGATGTAAATACCACTTTCTTCAGTTTTGTCTTTTAGGAACAATGAGATAAGGTCTTTTGAGCTGTTTTAACAGGTTAGATAGTTTCTCCTTCAAGATTTTATTTTGATATTTGCTGTAATAGTCAACTGGATATCCAGGAGAGTTGAGTAGGCCCTTGCATTGGCACAGTAAGCCAGGACATCTGTATGTAATTGAAGTCAAAATTAGCACATGGTGTAATTGTGACCAGATCCTGTACTAGTGATTTGGTACGTGATCAGTTCTCACTGTTAGGCTGGGGACCTTCTTTAGTTGGTCTGGAATTAGAATGGTGCTTAATAGTAAATCAGTCAGTGCTGGCTTGTGATATGTATTGCTTGCTATAGTTTGATTTGGTAACATATTCACTCAGTTTAATGAAAAACATCACAACGTCTACCGTCTTGTGTGAGGCCCAGTGGGAAGCTCCACAGTTAAAATGAGTCACATCCATGGTGAAGTTAATAGGTGTGATCAAAGTATAGAAGGAATCTTAAGTTTTTGTCATCTGCGTCATAGGATAGATTTGACTGTTTGTGCAAACACATACAAGGTTAAAGTAAAGCTGCATTTTGGAAGAGAGCATATCTGAATAGAGCATACAAACCCATGAAATCAGTTACGGTGTATCTCTTGGTAATGAAAGGAAGCATAACAGCCTCCTACGTCATCAGAAAAAAACAGCACATACATATAATATGCCAATAGTCAGTCACAGAATTTCTGTGACAATAAGGCGAAAGGTTGAACTATTTTCTGTGGATTTTAGCAGGTTCTGATTTGCATTTCTGTTTCATTACATTTAGTCCTTATTATCCCTTTGGGTCTACCTGAAAGGTTTTATTTAGATTGACAGACTGTGTATTTCTTAAATGTTTGCTAAGTTGATACATTATCCTATATACTGTGTTTGTGTATACAGTGGAGAACCCTTAAATAGTTTATCTATTCCTCAACAAGCTCTGCAGAATTTAATATTTAAGTGTGGTTGTATTTCTTCAATGTTTTCAAGGGTTTGTTTGTGGGCTGGGGTTCCTGATAATGGTGTCTCTCAGCGTTTTACGAAGACTTGAAAGCCTTACCTTGCTAAAGTTGTTTACTTTTCTTCGCATGTTTCCCAAACCATCTCAAGAGTTCCCCAAAGAGAACCATTCCTACGCATACCTTAAGAGGCTGAATCCATGGTTCTGCCATCGATTCTTGTCATTTTCGTAGGTTTGAGCCTGCGTGAGATGAGTATGATGGGCATGACTCAGATTGGAGCGCAGGTGATCATTATTAGAAAGAGCATCGACAAGAAATACTATGCAAGTCAACATTTTAAAAGTTCCCAAATAAGGACGGCTGTACTCATAGAACTGTATTCAAAAGGGATGAAAAATGAACAGCTAATTAATTTATACCAATTTTGTTGTTATTTTTATGTAATGAAGCACAAATTCTAATGCAACACATATCTTGGTCTTACATTGCAGTCAGCCAAAATGTTTTGGCTCTGAAACGTTTTTTTGTTTTTTTTTGTCTGAAAACTGAGTTAAGGTTTAGTTAAGAGTGGCCCAGACCAACCTGATGAAAGTATCTCCTATAGACCAACCTGATGAAAGTATCTCCTATACGTTCTAGAAAACACCTCGAAGTGTGTAGGGTACAGCTTAAGGTATAACTTACGAATGACATAGCGTTAAGCAGTCTTTGTAGGAGATATTCTTACAGAGAAGAGCTATAAGGAAGATCCTCTCTGAGAGCCTTGTTTGTTGTTTCATACCTTCTTCTACAGAGGATTCAGGATTTTCTCTGCCAATTCAATATGTGCAGGGATGTGATCGTGGCATGAAGACAAACTCGTTTTTTTCCCTCTTGATTTCCTCTCTCTTGCCCAGCTTGGACTTATTCGGGCTTCATGCTCTTGAATTTGCATTCGTTCACGAGGCAAGATTGTTGGTAAAAGGAAAAACAGCCAAGTTATGTAGTCAGAACTTAAGACTCATAAACAATTTACTACTTCATTTGAATCCACAACATTTCACAGTTAAACACACACTCTATTACACACACACACACACACACACACATACACACGATCGTTTTGGTTATGATTCAGCACGTTGGGTGAGCAGCACCACCACGACTGCTCTCATAATCCGTCTCTTCACTGGCGTATCAATACGAAGCCAGTGTCCGGGGGATCATTGTGTTAATGCATTTATAAGTGGACTAGAGATATTGCCAAAGAACTGGCAAAGGCAAGACACATTAAATCACAGGAATAATCTAATGAAATATTAATGCCAGTTTTATTTTTTTATTATACCATACGCTGTGCACTGGGGTGCCCATGCATTGGGAGGGAGGCTAGAACACGCCACGGAGTAGCATTACTATGGGCTACAGACCCACGGAAATCAAACGAGCCAGATGAGGTTCAAAGCTGCTCGCGCGGCGGCGCACAGTGGGAAGACCAAACTAATCTGTGACCTTCTCTTCCTCAGATCTGACACATTATGCAAAGTTCACATTTATACAGTGCAGATAGCACTGCCGTGGCTGCCAGTCCGGGAGCCGCAGGAACAGGGCACTGAATGCATTTCAGATGACATTCAACATTTAGTACCACTGTGTGTGACAAATTCACATTCCGAGCGAAAGTGAAAATCTCCGAGAGTGATAAATAAGCCAAATGGACGAAAAAAATGACCACACTTTGTTTTTGGTCTCCTCTCATTTGGTCGCCCTTGTTTAGCAAACGAAAAAATAATCAGTACATTACACAGACACCAGTTTCTTCACCTGCAATTCCCATTCTTTTTTTCAATGGGCCTGCTGTTACAAACACAGCCTATGATTTATGCAGATGAAGTGATATCGCCTCCTGTCTGGACTGTTAGGCCACCAGACCCTTAGAATGTAATAATAAACCTCAATTCACCAGAACAGCAGAATGTCTGTAAATATTGTAATAAGCAACAGGGTTTCCTCATAAAAGATGCAGCACTTCACCAGCTTCTGACAGGAGCTATGGGCCTGGACTTCAAGATGAGCTCATTTCGGCTCCTCTGGGTATCTATGCTGTGGGGGGACTTGTTTTAATTCCGACGGTGAACTCAAAAACACGCTAAACGAGCTTTTAAGACTTTAAATGCCAAGGTTTTTCTTTTTTTTGACTGATTTTCCGAGGCCACCGAAATCCATTAAGAAGTGTTCTTGCTATCTCTTAAGACAGAGGGTTAGTTAGTAACCTTTTACTAATATGGCCTAGAGTATGCTCATATTAACACCATGACACTGATGGGCTTCTGCAGCCTGGCCTCTCCTGAATGCAAAATACGTGTGTTGCTGTTTCTGTATTCTGGGTGATGTTTAAATGAAGCCTTTAATAGATACTTTTGTAGCTCTTTTGGTCTTTGTCTTGCAGTTTTTGTCTCACCACAGATACTTTTGAAGAACTGATATTCTTGATATACTGAAATACAGTTTGGATGATCAAATTTGTGAAATTCAGGGTTGAATATATCCACTCAATTTTGTGTATTTTGGTAGATGGAATATTTTCACATATTATTATTTTATCTGAATCCTAATTTGTTAGGGGAAATCATCATCATAACTTTTTATCTTTTGTCTGAAGTATTTTTTTCGAAAAAAATGGACTGATCCCTTTAACCAGTAATAGAAAAAAAGGCAGTTCTCTAAAACACCTAGGGTACATGCAGAGGTGCTTTGTGGCAAGATGGCTGGACTTCATTGTGTAGCTCGGGCAGGTCATTGCAGTGTCAGTAGGCAGCTGTGGCCAAATTGCTGTTTCAGGACCATGGTCAGGGACATGTTAGCATGGCTAAAACACAGCACAGTCAGATGTGCTCTTGGTCCTGCACTATACACCCACCATACAGCATGCCTGGCCTTCAGAGGATTCAAACTCTCCCTAAGTCTAAACTGTCAAACAAAAGAACCGAATCCAACTCAATACTCCATAATCTGCAATTTTGACATGGGATTGCAGACAACATAAAGACAAGTCGTTGAACAATCTTTGACTGATTCATATTGATTGTCGTGTTCGTTTAGGGGGATCGTAGTTATTCCCCCTGATGTTGTGCTTGTGTGAATACGAGTCTTTTTTATTTTATGAGTTGAGCTTAGAGATAATGCTTTCACCTGATGGGAGACTGTGCAGAACAAAAGCGGCAGAGAGACAAGAGGAAGATAAAGGCTTGGGAGGGGTTTCGACGGTGCTTTGAGAAATACTCTCTCTTAATGTTGTGTTTGAGGTCGGCTGGGCAGAAATTCATTTTGAGGAGAGCCAATGAAATAACACTAGCGAGGAGATTTTATTGTAATGTTTGCAGTAATCCCTCTCTATTTTGGAACGGTCGAGGGGAAGTCATGCGAGAATGCCTCGATGATAAAAGCAGCACAAAATAATAAGATAACCCGTTATTTTTTCATCCTTGGTCTTGTTGTTCTGTTTAGAGCAAGACACAAACCCTATTCTCATTGTGCTGAAAAAAAAAACCATCATGGAATCAGTGGAGCCTTGTTAAGTTTTTCATTTGAGAAATGCAAAAAGGAAGAGCTCCCATGACAGATGCAGAGTGAAGCTTGAGAGTGTGTGTCTATTGTGTGATTCAGGAGGGCTTGAGAGTGTGTGTCTATTGTGTGATTCAGGAGGGCTTGTCAGCGGCGGACTCGGTGGCTCCCGAGCGTTCAGCGAAAACCGAGTGGACAGGAGAGAAATGACAGACAGACACACGGGCGGGCAGGCAGGCAGGCAGGCACAGTGGATGAGCAGAGCGCCAGGGATGACGTGAGACTGTCAGAGCCGCTGAAACAAATGGTCGCCTTAATCTGGAGGTGCTCGAAGGAAAAAACAAAGGGATTTTCACGTGCAGTGGGGTTTGTTGGTGGGGGTTGAGCTTGCAAGAAGGCAAGTCTGGTAGATGTATAACATAATCACCTCCACAGAGCAGCGTAAAGGAATGAAATAGGGGTTCGCAGGGGAGGTAGGCAGGTCTACTTCAACAACGTTGGCAACGCTAGCTACACCTCTGGCGCTTCTGTTTTGCAACGTGCACTCGCTGGCGCTGTAATATTCACGTGGAGTCCATTAATGGCGATGATTATGATGCTTTGTGACAAGGGAAACATGAGGAGGTGAGAGAGAGAGAGGGAGAGAGGGAGGAAAACACGATGAAGAAAAATGGGAGTGAGTGTGTGTGGGATCCATCAGGGATGCGAGGAAGTGTGCGCTGCTCAGCGCGGTTATAAATAGAAATCTGTGGTATTTCCGAAAATAGGTTAAGCTGCCATCGCTACTCTGCTGGCATGACATCACTGATTGCCTGCCAGCACCCCCCGAACCCCCCCTCCCCCCAAAGACTGCTCCCGCGCTGGGGAGCTGGAGGGAGGGAGGGTGCGAGCAGCTGTCACCCACAGTGGGAACTTCTCCTCTGCCACCCTTTGTTCTGCCTCCTCCTCCTCCTCCGTCCATGCCAGCCTATTGAACGTGAAGTCAGGCACTAAACGCTCCTCCGCACACGATAAGGCTTCGCTGCACTCCTGCCATTCTGATTGGCTGGTAAGTAGTGCAGATGTGTTATCGCACATAGATTTGGGCAGCACATGGAAAAAGACAAGGATGGGAAAAGGAGGAGGAAGTAATTTTGCTATCGTTCCACGTCATTTTCTCCCAGACACAGCCCACTGCTGAAGGCCCTGCTGTGAAGTCTGTGTTCTTAAATGGAGTTTTACTCACATTTCTCCAATTAGACAAGTTAGTGATTGTACAAGCTTAACTGACTATTCCGATTAGCCAGATGAGGATTTGGGATATTTATAGGGGCTAATGTGCTTTGACAAGTCCGGAATATTGTTTGCCCAATTAATGACTGACTCTGCCAGAAAAGAAAAAAGAAAAAAAATATGTTCATGTTTCACTGGTCTTGTAATTCTTCTTTTTTTTCTCTTTAAGAAGAAAAGAAACTGGCCTACTTACAGTGTCTTAATGGCTGTCTAAGTGAGCTTCGCATTGATTTTTACATAAATCCTTAACCATCCGTGTGAAGAAGTGGCAGGGGACAGATATTTTCTCCCATTGTCCCCAAACTGATGAAAATCCAAACAAGGCCCTCTTTCAATCAGCGTGGTCCATGACTGAGGTCTGAATAGACCTCTGGAAAGACTCCCACCTATAGGGCCCTTAAAGCCACAACGCATAATCATTCCATAGGAAGTAAATTTGATCGAGTCATTATTCCCAAGCACATTTGTCACACTCATCATCATGTGATCATGCGCTTCCAAGCTCATTTGGTGAATCATTTCAATGCGGAATTTCCTGTTGGGTCGTCACAGGCCATTTCTCCCGGAAGCCGTGTTCCCGTATAGATCTGTTTTCCTCGCTCCCAGAGGTAGTCTATAGGTGGATAGTGGGGAATCAATCAAGGCAGTCTGTAGTGCAGCCAGCAGTGGGCAAGTGGAGGTCGAGAGAACCACACTTAGTCACACTTCAGGCCCGGTGACTCAGACTTAAAGGCTCAGCTCGTGGGATGGAGGTTGTGCTCGCTTAAAGGTGCCTGACTTAATTAAGGTTTACAGGTTACGCTAGAGTACTGCTTATATTACAAGACTCATTACAAGGTAATTAGGCTGGGGCAGGAAAAAATATTGTTGTTGGAACAATGAGTGAGAGAGCGATGTGGGGAGGGTACCCATTCCCCATTTCTTTTTCTTTATTTGTTATGTCTGAGTAAATCGGAGTTTGGGGACTTGGTGTGGGAAGTGGGAGTGATTAAGAGCGGTAAGGACTGCTCAGAGACTGCTTTGATTATGCCTCATGTCCAATCTAGGCAGGCCTTAACGCGAGGCAGGCAGGCGCCTGGCACAGATTCAGCTATTAGGCACATTGTGTCGTGGCCTGCTGATGATGTGCATTTGGGCTTAAAGCGTCGGAAAAGCCTGCAATTTCTCTCCCCCCCATCCTCCACAGCGTTAAATGAGGTAAGCAGGTAATCTAGCCCCTCGCCGATGACATTTTCTGCCGGGTGAAAATGAAGTGCGAGTGTGATAGGCAGGCTCTCTGCCAGCCAACTCCCTGGCGCTGCTTCCTGCTACCTTCACACTTTTTTGGGGGGGATCGTTCTGGGGGTGGGGGTGGGGGGTTAGCACATGCCGTGGCGAAGGGGAAGTTCACACTTTTTCATCGCACCAGGCCAGGCTCCTCTGAGAGATGGAGAGAAAGAGAGAGCGCGAGAGATGGAGGGAAAGAGAGAGAGAGAGAGAGAGAGAGAGATGGAGGGAGAAGATGGCACAGGAGGGTGTGGTGACAGGAGGTGAAAGGAGGAGGGGATGAGAGAGAGAGGGGAGAGCTGGAGGTAAGGCTCTTTGTATTAAGTGCTGAGGCGAGGAGAAAGGAAGCGGAGAGAAAGAGAGAGAGAGAGAGAGATGGTGGTGGGGGGGGGGGGGGGGGGGGGGGGGGGAGTGGGGGGCATAGTCATGGATTTCTCCACAAGACCTCCTCTACACTTAGAGGGAATTACCCACACTTCACAGATCAGGGCCAGAGGTGGCGGAGCAGACACACTGTTTCCGTAGCGCCGGCGATGGAGGTCCCTGTCTGCAGTAAATAAGCCAGCAAATGGCCGCTGTCACAGGTAGCGAGAGCGGCACCCTCAATTTGTGCTCCTTAATTACTCCCACATAGCAGCTCAACGGATCCAGAGGGGCCCAGATCGGGGCCAGAACCGGGCCGGGTCCACCCCCGGAGGAGCCAGCGTCTGTCCAAGCTGCCTCCCCACCCCAGTGCTTTTCATCCATCCCCGGCGCTGCCCAGCTTGGGCTCTCTGTGGCGGTCTGCTCTGCAGGGCTGTTTGCCTGCACTGTGGCGGCTTGTTAGGTGAAACAGAATGTGCAGAAGAAGACGGGGGTAGGGAGATGGTGGAGGGGGGGGGGCTTTAAGTGTGTATTGGGGGTAGGTGAGAGTGAGAGTGGAGGGAAGCTCTGCACAGAGTCTAAGCCCATAAGATGTAGCGCTGTTAGATTTTTATCAAGCGATGCGGCAGATCATTTCCTTCCTTACACTGGTTCGCCGGCTGCTGTGTCAGCAGGGTCTTGTTACAGTTCCCTTTTTGTCGTGTTTCAAACAATTTCATCATGCTCACATTTCTACACTTGGTATGCAACAGAGTGCCGGCAATTTGTACGTGTTTGGATTCCAATTATGAGCCTGTTACAGCGATTGCCTGTGGGTTGCAAATGCACATTCAGCTGTACATTAAAGAGGGCAGAAACTGTTTTTTTTTTCTCCAAAATGAGATTGTGTCTTTCTTCGCGCACTAATATTATTGCGTTTACTAATTTACTCTGTGTGTAGCATGGTTGAATCCAATTCGAGACGGGCTTAATTGGAAAAACAAAGTATTCTGCGTGTATGGACAGCGGGGGGAAATACGTTAATTGCGTTCGAAGTGGCAGAGTCCCGAGGAGACACACTGGGCAAGAGAGAGAGAGAGAGAGAGAGAGAGAGAGAGAGAACGAAAGAGAAAGAGAGAGACAAACAGAGAGGATAGAGCATCATGATTGAGTGATTTGTTTGGCTGCCATTGGAAATCATTATGTTAAGACTGCTGGGAGGCGGATAAGTGTGAGGCGAGAGTTGCTCCACGACACCGGCTGTGACAGGGTGTAGCGGAGGAGTGGCAGCCCAGCCTGACTCGCATCACGCAGGGCCGAGAGGAGCGCAGAGGGCCGAAGCTCGCAGGGGTGTCTGAGGAGGGGGCTCTAGCCATGCAAGGGTAATCAATGACCAGATCCCAGACAACCAGTGGCCACTATACCTCTTTGGAGTCCCTCATTTAAAGGTCACCAGACTGTGGCAGTCCACAACATGATTATGCACTACCTTATTGGAGTTACAGCAGAAAAGGGCTTGCCATTCTTTCAGTGGTAGCGCACTTTTAAAGGGTCAGTGTTTAGGTTCAGGTTCAGCTTTGAAATGCCTAGCACACAT
>NC_045161.1:22698588-22708588 GCF_900700415.2 Clupea harengus
TAGTGTTTGCGGTGGACAGAGAGTACTGATGTTATTTGATCATGCTGCGATAGACTGTAGATTTCAGAATCTCAGCTTGGTCTGCTAACATATCAGTTAAATAAATAAACAGAAAGCAGGTCCTGTGGGTGAGGTGAGGGAGCATCCCTCCCTTCAAATGCTCTTTGAGAAAGCTATAGCTGTTCCTAGCACAGGCTGGGAACATTATCGCAGACCCTCCTGTGTCCTGTATAGAATACGAACGTCTCCCATCAGGTAGGCACTACAGGGTTCCAATTAAACACAGGAACGGATACCTGAATAGGTCTAAAAACTCTTACCTTCCTTTATCAGTGACTCCTAAACTCAGGACATAAGGGGGAGTGAGATGAGGGTCTGTGTTGCGTGTACAGAATTAACTTCTGTCTGCGCTGTTTGAGTCATATACTGTATGTATGTCACTGCACTGTAATTGTTTGTATTTTTATGTGGCAGCCTTTAAGACAAATTTCTCTAGGGACGATTCATCTTGAATCCTAAACCACACACACACAGACACCACCACCACCACACACTCCCACCCCACACACACACCCCTCCCGGTTTTCCTTTGCAGTGGGCTGTGTGTAGCGATGACTGACATGGGCTGAGCCTAAGTGGGGATGATGGGGAGCCCTGGGGTTAGGGATTTGATTGATTGCTCAGTGGTCTCATTGTTTTGTCTTGGGGAGGATTCTGCTGGTGTGTATGCATTGTTAAACAACTCCACCGCAGTCCCCTCCGCTGCGACGCGTATGTCTTTTGTTTTCAGAGCAGGTCAGAAAAAACAAAGACACACATTTCATTTTTTTTTGTTTTAACTCTTCTCCCCTCTACGCTACCTATTACTTAATGTGAAATATTTATCGCATATGTATTTAGTATTTTATTTAGTCATTTTTAGCATGACGGCGACCCTAAGCCAGCCGCAGGGCTGTTGTTCTGAGGTGGGTGTTAAACGAAGCTGACGTGTGGCCCTGCACTTATGCCCTGTGTTACGAGGCTGACGTGTGGCCCTGCGCTTATGCTCTGTGTTACAGGCTGTGCGTTCCTGACCTACTGCGCCCGGGAGTCCGCCATCAAGGCCCAGAACGCCCTCCATGAACAGAAGACACTGCCAGGGGTAAGTCATCCTCGCCATCCTGTTCTTCGTCACCTTCTTCCTTCTCTTCCTTGTCCCCTTGTCCCTCTCGTGCTCGGCGGGGACTCTCAGGTCAGCCCCAGAGCTCAGAGGAAATGCCACATGCTCCCTCAAAAGATGACACCAACATGGAAGCCTTGCAGGGACGTGAGGTGTGTGTGTGTGTGTGTGTGTGGGGGGGGGGGGGGGGGTTTAAGATGCTCCATCAGACTGCCCTGTGGGGGGCCCTATATTGCCTATATATGTGCTGTACACTTGCACCAGAAAATCTATTCATTTGTTCTTTGATTCATTCTCCTCATCACAAAAGCACAGAAGGCATCGTTGATGCTAGCCCCATTTCTTTTTTTTTTTTACAGTAAATCAAAACGAATTTTTTTTAGTGGAAATATGAATGTGTCGCACACAAAGGGTTTTTCTGTGCCTTTCTGTCGTGTCAGGGCTTGTTCTTTCTATCTTTCTTTCTTTCTTTCTTTCTTTCTTTCTTTTCTTCAGCGCTAAGGATAGCAACCAATAGGGACAGCAAAGCCGGACAGCTCTACATGGCTAGATCCCAATCCCCATTGGCGTGGTAGTGTCAGTGGTGTGGGGCTAAGGCAGGATCTCTGTGTGAACTAGACAACAGGAGAGCCAGCCCAGCCACAAGGCACATGTTTCACATTAAAGATGCAAATACGCCACTGCTAACTTTGAACGTTTCTGGTGGATTCGTTTAAAAAAAACAAAAAAAAAAACAAGTCGTTTTTCTTTTATCCTTCAAATTTGCTAGGCTTGAAGCTTGAGGCCTTTTTTTTTCTTAAAGAGCATTTGAATAATAAAAAAACTTGTTCTTTGAGAGAACGCCAAGGGATGTGTTGAGGGGAGACTATAGCTGTGTGTGGCAGGGCGTTTAAAAAAAAGAAGGGGGGGGATTCACGCAGAGTCGATTGCCAGTGCCATGTGCTGATGGAGTGACTAATTGTGTCCACTTGCCAACCTCGCAGGGTATCCGTCAGGGCTGACCCACCCCTGGGATTAAATGGAATATGCAGATGAGCAGGCGAACAGGGGCCACAACGTGCGCTCATGGCTAGTTTTTTTTTTTAAAGGGAGGAGTTCCCAAAGCGTCTGGCTCTTTAAAGATTTAAGATACAAAAAGGGATGTAAAAGATTGACAGGCACTCTGTGACAGGAAGAAATTAGAGGCTGAATTTACCTTACGGATATGCATTAATGTAATGCATGCGACTTCCATACAAGCAAGAGACAAACACGCAAGAAAGACACACACACACATACACACACACACACACACACACACACACACCCACACACACACACACACACACATAAACTAGTCACCTGTGTGAAGATTCAACAGTGCATTGTAGAATAAAACATTTGTCATTCTGTTCCCTTTTGCCTGCATCCTGTAGTGACTCACGCTGAGTCTGCTGGAGGTGCTTGCGTGGGACAGAACCTTCCAGCATTTTACTGAAATGCAACAGCAAGCCATTGACATGTGTCAGACTCTGCTGCGGAAGCTACATTTTACCCCCCCCCCCCCCCCCCCCCCCCTGTCCTCGGGAGGCTCTCCTTACGGAGAGCGAGAAATACACGGGTGATTCAAGGCACAGCACACACTCAGGTGTGTGTCGCGCAAAAAGCAAACACAGGGATAGTGATACCGAATCTGACGCTAAGCTAAGCACTGAGCCTGTACCATCAATGATGCAAAGGCCGACAGTGTAGTCTCTGTTGGTTGAGGAGGATACAAGTCAGATTTAGAGGAAGAGCAAGGGAGAGAGAGAGAGAGAGAGGGAGAGGGAGATGTAGAGAGAAGGAGTTAGAGAAGTTATGAGTTATATCGGAGTGCACAAGCAGATCTTTTAAGGTTGGTCTTGTGGAAAAAAGTATTTCAGAGGCCTCCTGTCAGCCTGCCACCCCTAAATCTCTGCGTTGCCACCCCCCTCTCGTTCTGTGCTGACGGTAAGTAGATATGCCAGTAGTTTGTTTGCAAAATACTGCTTGATGTGCACTTTGCCAGGGGCAATGGTGTAATTAATGTAAACTAATATTCCCCTGGAGACGACTTATGAGTTATTAACGGCTACGGTTCGTCATTAACTCTTTGAACGCCAATTCATTTTTTTGGAGAGGATTTTGATGCAATGTGACATCTTATACTGCTGTCGTGATTGGAAGCACGCCCAGATCCCTCCTCAGTTATTGACACGGAGTATGCACAGTGAATGTGACACCTGAACGTAAGCACTAAACGTACTGCTGAGCTTTCTCTTCTCTTTCAGAAGCAAACAAACAAACAAACAAACAAACAAACAAACGACCAAAAGCAGTTTGCAGACATCCACAATGTCACACGTCCTTCCTCTGAGGTTTCTCAGATTCACATATATACTTCTAAAGCAGCCGGCTGCTCTGTGTTTTTCACACGCAGGACACACTGAAGGCAGCTCTGTGTGTGTGTGTGTGTGTGTGTGTACGCAGGACACACTGAACGCCTCCGTGAAGGACAGGAAGGGGATCACTGAAAATGCGAGGTGCTGACAACCGCTGAAGTGAAATGCCTTGTGTTTGATAAGATAAGCAGAAATAACCAAGATTTGATTTTACACAAAGCAGTTACGCAGATAGTATTCAAAAGAAGTGCGGTACTGAGAGCATTCAAATGAAGTTTGATGTATGTGTGTACAAACTTCTCACATATGTGTGTGCCACAGTATCTGTTTTTATGCTGACTACAGTGTTGTATCTTTTTTGTATTCCTCTCTTTCTCTCTCCCCTCTCTCTCTCTCTTTCTCTCTCTCTTGCTGCTGAATTCAGAGTAATGAGCTTTCCCGTGCCTTGTTTAGCTCTGTCTTTATTGAACCCACCTGATAGTTTGTTCTTAGGGCATTTAACCGTGTAGATTAAGGGTGCTGCCGTCTCCGTCGCCGCCGCCACCGTCGGCACGCGTCACAGCTCGTCTCAGTCGGCGCTTTAGTACAGCAGATTTATCCAGCAGAGCATGGGCTCATGACAAATCCCATCGGAAAAATTCTTCATCACTAAGCTGCATTAAAAAAATAAATAACAGTGTCCTTAGCCCCCTTTTAACATGCAACTATAATGCCGGTGATTGTGTTGATGCTCTGCATTTATAAACACAGCATGCACGTCCTTGTGGGATTTTTTTTAGCCGTTGGACCTTGAGGTGGAGTGGGGGGATAAAACAGCGCACGGAAAGCGTGATGGCAGTGGTTCAGTGTGCTGGCTTATGGTGATAATGGACACATTAGCCAAGAGGTTGGGAGGAATCCGAAGTCCTGCGCTTAGGACATATGCTTTAAGCATGTCAGCTCTAGTCCCCCCCCCCCCCCCCCGTTCCTTTCTCTCTCTGTTGTTTCCATTTGAGTAACCCCACATACATATGAATTATCTCTGTGCCCATGCACGCGGATGCAAGCACGCACAGACACACGCATACATATACTGTTATGCAGACAGGCTCACACATTCAAATTTGCATGCGATTTAACATATCCTTCCACTCCCATGTGCACACATATATATATACCTTTTATATACATACATACATACATACATACATACATACATACATACATACACATACATATATACACATTATATTATATTTATTTATTTATATGTATATATTTATATACACACACACACACATATAGACAACACACACATACAACAAATAGACAGACAAGACATACTTCGACATACAGATACATGCATAGAGAGACATACACACACACACACACACACGCGCGCGTACACACAAGATGGGAGCAGTGTGGGCCGGTGCTGTGCCGGGCCCGGCCGACCGACCTCGTGTGAGGCAGAGAAGAAGGAGAGGTGGCGTCCGTGGCGTCCGTGGCGTCCCCGGGCCTCTCGCCTCTAAGCAGCAATGGCAGCAGCAGCGTCCGCAGGGCTTAAGACGCCTGGAATTTCCAATCCACCTGCTCATCAACCGGCCAGCCTGCCTGCCGCAAAGACTGAATAATTCAAGGCTGTGTTTGTGAGCGGGGAGGAAGGGAGAGGGAGCCGCAGGAAGCCAATCGAGGCCCTCAGGGTGGGAGGCCTCACAGCCGCCGGTGGGTAGGTGAGGGGTGGGCTGTGTGTGTGTGTGTGTGTGTGTGGGGTGGGCTGTGTGTGTGTGTGTGTGGGGGGGGGGGGTGGGTAGGTGAAGGGTGGGCTGTGTGTGTGTGTGTGTGTATGTGGGGTGGGTAGGTGAGGGGTGGGCTGTGTGTGTGTGTGGGGGGTAGGTGGGTGAGGGGTGGGCTGTGTGTGTGTGTGTGGGGGGCGGGGGGGAGGGGGGCGGTCTCGTTAGAATTAGGCCCCTGGGCAGGTGCCGAGGCGAGGGCTGTGGAGGTGGTTGTCGGGGAGGAGGGGGGAGGAGGTGGGGGGGATCTCAAACTCAGAGGGGAGAGTCAGAGACAGGAACAGCGTCTCCATTTGAATGATAAGTAGAACGGCAGACGCGTCCACAAGTGTGTGTTCTGTGTTTGTGTTGGGAAAAAGGCAGAATGGGAGGCGGTTACTGCTCACAAAAACATTTACGCACAAAACGAATCCTCTCACCTGGACTGCGCTCATAAAGCATCTCTCATTTGTCCAGTGTTTCCATGCTAGCCCTTAACAGTCATCAAATATGCATGTTAAATGATTGCCAGACGTATGATAAGAATGGATGGATGGGTAGTGTTTTAAGTGAGTGCTCAGGGTATGCTTAAAAGGCTTTTAGTTAATCTTGGGAGTATATATGATCTGTCTGACTGGGAAACCAATGATCTTCCGAGGGGTGCTTGGCGAAGGTTGATGGCTCTGCACGGAGCGCGGGGTTCTTCTTTCCTAAGCCATCTTGATTCATCGGGATGACAGTGAAGGGGGTTTGTGGATTGCCACGGCCCTAATGGGTTTATGTTTGTGTGGCCGGGGCTGCCTGCCGCCATCATGGCAATATTACTCTCGGCGGCTAACTTTCTGTTGATTAATAGAAGCCCTCGACCGCTTTTGTGACATAATCGAAGTGGAGGTTGGAGTTGGAGCACAGTTTGTGCAAGGCGGTATCTAACTTGCTTCTGAAGTTTCACTGTAATGGAGGCTTATTATAGCGTTTCCAGTAGTGATGACGGGGGGGGGGGGGGGGGGGGGTATCAGTGCAGGGCCAGGGGTGTGGTGGCATGCAGAGAGAGGGGCAGGGGGGCAGTGTGTGTGTGTGAGTGTGTGTGTGTGTGTGTACTGAAAGGCTGTAATGACAAAGGGGTGTAATGTACACAGTAAAGAGCTTCTGCACCAGAGTGCTCCTCAGGGACCTCAATCCCCTCTTACCCCTGGAGCTGCCTCCGAAAATAGACCAGGAGAGAAATAAATAAATAAATAAATACATAAAAATACATAAGGCTATCCGTTGGCTCTGTTGTTGTTTCTCTGCTTGCTTCCTTCCCTTTTTTTCTCTTTCTCTCTTTTTTCTGTCACCCCCCCCTCTTCTGCTGGATTAGCCACATATTTAGTCAGCCCTCCGCCTCCCTAGGGCTTTGCTTTTTAAGGTATTTAGCAGAGAGCTGGCCTTGCACTTTGCACCTCCTTTTAAAAAGAAGAAGAAGAAAAAAGAAAAAAGAAAACGCACATGAAAAAGGAGAAAAATAAAAATAATAACACGGAATGCGGAACACTAAAATAATACTTGGCTTGTTTGATTTACGGGTGGCGGGCGAGGGACTCTGAGTGACTCCCAGAATGCACGGCGGCCGTAAGGGGTTCATCTGCTGCTACCACTGCACGGCGTGAGATGCACACTGTGCAGAGGCCTGCTCACGGACAGCTGCTGGGCTGATATGGGAACATGCATGGGGCTGACCATTGAGTGGCTGACAGCAGGCATTGTGAAACAGTGGAACGGAGCCTGAATACTCGACTCCCGCGCAGTAAAGGTTTGGTCGGTAGGAAAAATAGGTGGCGTCTTTTCATGGTGTAGCTTGCCGTGAAAAATGGCCGCGAACTGAAAAGAATCCACCAAACCAGCTCCATTAGGGTACTCCGGGGTGCATGAGTGCTATTTTTATTATTTTTATTGTATTTTTTACACACACACGGCACAGGTTGGGGAAAGGGAAAAAAATGAATTATGAATGTTTCTTATTTTTAGCGTCTTTAGCCTATTTCTGGCTGTGGCTGGAGACTGGCCGTGTGTCTGTGGAATTGAGTCATGTGACCGTGATCTGGGTTAGCTGTGAGATGGGAGTCTGCGCCAGCAGACAGGGAACAAGAGAGGGTGGGAGGGTGGCTCTGTGTGTGTGTGTGTGTGTGTGTGTGTTCTGTGTGTGTTGTGTTAGCGTCTGCTAGCCCTCCCCTCTCGGCCCAACCGGAACTTTGCCTTGGCTCGGTTGCGCTCAGGTTGTGACGGTACCGTCCCTGGCGGGCCGGGCCGGGCGAGATGAGCATGGCTCCAGGGCGAGCGGAATGAGGCCCACTGGAAGGCCCACTTAATGGGAGTGCCAATCCATCTTGCCGGTCCCCGAACACGGCGGTGCAGGTGTGTGCCAACACCAGGCTCACACCGAGGTGAGAAACTCTCAGAAAGACAATTAATGGGCCCCGGCATAGGCAAGGCCCCTCATTCCAAAAAATACAAAAAATGAAACATATTTTAAGAGTTTCAAAAGTGTCTCTCTTTGCTCCCCAAGCAAGCATCTGAAATATTTCAGATAGATTTTACTTAAGCTATAACAAAAGGGTTACATAACTCAGGATGAATTCAACAGCAGCTTTTGTCATTTAAAGTGTCTTTAGGCATGTAGAAAACATTTCATTTAAACAAGATTAACAACTAGTGATTACTATGTGAATGTAATATTCTGTAGAAAAAGCACACTGTTGTCATTCAAATCAGAAAATATCATATTATGAACCAGATAATTAAGATATTATTTTAAACACTGTCATCGTCCAACCAAATGACAACCTAAAATAAAAATATGATCTATCTGTGAAAAGACATTATCACCTGCCAGAGAAATCCTTCGCTGTCAGAAACACAGCTTCACAAAGAGAATGCAGAATAGAGAATCCCATTACTAAAGGGCATTCCATCTGTGGTCGTCACATGGCCAATGTCATTTAGAAATGACATGCAGTTGTCCCTGCAATCACAAACTTCTTATACAGAAAATATTTTTTTTTTTAAGAGTTTCTCTTCCCTAATCTCACATTTCCATGTACTGGGTGATACGGACGAGCTGACTGTTGTTGTCCTTTTAGGCGAGGGCACATGCTGTGCCCCTGGCTGCCCAGTCTGCTGTAGCCTGTCT
Source organism: Clupea harengus (assembly GCF_900700415.2). Lineage (NCBI taxonomy): Eukaryota > Metazoa > Chordata > Actinopteri > Clupeiformes > Clupeidae > Clupea > Clupea harengus. The sequence goes on from NC_045161.1 coordinate 22,707,067, forward strand.
GAGCCTGAGAGAGAGACGGTGAGTCAGGGACAGTAGCCTTTCATTAGTGTGCTGTTCATGGAGCTCTTCTACGGTCTCATTTGGGCCTTTGTGTGTGTGCATTTTGGTTATAAGAATTGTATTATTTCAATGTTTCTCCTCTGCTGTTTATTTTGTTTATATGACATATACAGTATATATATATATATATATATGTCATATATATATGTTTGTTCATATATAAGGTATATAATATTTGGACCTTATTATTGGTGGACCAATATTTTGAACAGTCATGGCAATAAAGATGCTTTGAAGTTTAATTGAAAACTGGCAGAGAAAGAAAGAAAAAGATAGATTGAGGGCCAGGGAGAGAGAGAGATAGAGAACAAGGGAGAGAGATGGAGAACAAGGGAGAGAGATGGAGAGAGCAAGGGAAAGAGAGAGAGAGAGAGAGAGAGAGAGAGAGAGCGAGAGAGGACACAGGGTCATGTAGACAGCTTGAAGCCATACTTTCAGCAGGGTGTTGGAACAGTGGTCCATGTTAAAACAGCCATCCCCCTGGGCAGGAGAGCCCACTCCCCACTCCGCCTGTGCCTGTGCCTGTGCCTGTGCCTGTGCCTGTGCCGTACCGGTGCCTGTGCCTGTGCCTGTGCCGTACCGGTGCCTGTGCCCGTGCCGTACCGGTGCTGCCTCGGCCCACCTCATTTGGAAGGCAGATCCGGCGGAGGCCACAGAAGGTGGGGGCACAGCAGAACATTTGTCAGCAGAAATTGGGATTGATTCGCCGCGATGAACTATTCACAGCGGGACGGGGAGTGAGGTTTGATTGACAGGAGGGCCTGACAGGGGACCGCCTGTGGCCCCCCACACCTCCCTCCACCACCCCCCCACCCTGTAGCCCCCTCCACCCCGCCCCATAACGCTCCACCCTCATCCCGCTCCAGACTGGGCCAGTGGCACAATCACGGTGCACGTCAGCAGAGTCGGGGAAGCAATGACCCAGAATATAAGTGTGGGGGAGTGTTGTATGTGAGCGTGTGTGTGAGTGGGTGTGTGTGTGTGTGTGTGTGTGCGTGCGTGCGTGCGTGCGTGCGTCCGTGCGTGCGTGTGTGTGTGTGTTTGTTCAACCTCGTCGTGTGGAAGTAACTAGTATTTGCATTGCCAATGAATTCAGAGGGGCAGCTCCGTATGCCCACCCCCCACTCACAGCCCCAGTCGAGGCATGTCCTCTGGTGCTTGTTACACGCTGGGCAGTGGCAAAGGGCAAAGGGTAGAGGGTAGTGACCTTTCTGTTGGGGAGTGATGCCTGGAACATAACCACAAACTCCATATTTTATTATATATTTTATATTATTATATATATTCAGACAGGGTCATGTGCAATATAATTCCATTTGAAAGATTCTGAAAAATAAAAGCTTGTGCCTAAGCTCAGTTTTCGCCATTAGCTAATAGTTTGTGTTTGTTGCTACAGTACTTATAGTACTGCACGCCTTCAGTGATGGGGAGAAACTAACATTGCATTTAGCTGATCACAGCA
>NC_045161.1:22713588-22733588 GCF_900700415.2 Clupea harengus
GTGTGTTGCACAGTGCCGTAACGTACTGAGCTCCAAAGGCGTTGTGAAGACGAATTATGTGCCATGTTTGGAATAAATACACAGTTTTTACAGATAGATTTTTTTTTGCATTTGTCAGAAAGAAAACCTGAAATGAAAACTGAGGGAGGGTTAGTTTTCTGACGTGGTCTACAATTATTGTACATGAATTGCAAATTGGGGTAAAGGTTGACTTTATCATATCTTTATTCTTGTTTTTCAAGGATAAATGTTGGGATAAACTACTGCCTTATCTAAATGTCTGGCAATTCACAATGTTTGTTATATGTGTGTGTGTGTGTGTGTGTGTGTGTGTGTGTACGTGTGTGTGAGTGTGTGCAGTCATGCGTATGTTTGTGTGTGTGTGTGTGGATGCAGGCACACATGCAGTTATCAAAAATATCTAAACAGATATATGAGGATCTTGAAACCTGTTCTAACAGACTAGGCCTATTTGGACAGAGAAGGAATAGAGATTCTAAGAATAGGGACATTAATTCTACTTTGGCCAACCCATCTTATGTAGAACCTACAAATCAAAATAGATGTCTCAACATACATGATGTATTTACGTTTTATAAATATAATGATGTATTTACATGTATTATTTATATAAATGTTTGAACATAAATAATCATCAGAAATCAGGATGTCTTGTCTCTGGCAGTGCAAAACTACTGTAAACACTAGAGATGTGCCATTCTTCAAAGCCATCGCACCATTGCGGAAAAAAAATAGTGTTTGACCCTTGAATTGTAAATATTTGGTCAGACTAATGGAATCTTTCATTGTTGGCCTCAGAATATGAGGTACGTGAGTAAAGCAAACAAGTGTTTGCTTTTCGTATATGCAGTGTCCCTAAACAGATCAAGCATGATTCAAATCAAAGTCGCTGTGTAAATGTGATCATTTTTAGCCTTTAGCATTTTGTGAAGTTGTTTCGATTGTGTATGTATGTGTGTGTGTGTGTGTGTGTGTGTGTGTGTGTGTGTGTGTGTGTGTGTGTGTATACGGCTTGCGAGTAATCTAGTAGGAATGAAAGCAGATAAGATTTTCTCGAGAATCATAACACAGACTTAATCGTCTCTGTCAGGAGACTACTCAGGCAGGGCCCCTCTTATAGTGCATCACACACAGACGAAGCCAAAACACTTTAAGAGTTCAAATGGTATCCAGAGACACCAACTTTCCACAAAGACCACAAATTAAACTAACAAGTTAAATGCGTGTAACAGTTGTGAAAAGGTGGAACAGGCACAATCTTTCGAAAGAGTGTGAAGTTTTGTGTTCAAAGTGCTAGCTTTAGCTTCCACCTGCCCACGCGTTCCCACGTCAAGGCTGTATATTTAGCAAGAGAAGCCTTTTTCATTTTCCGGGTGCCAGAGCGCGAGAGGGGGCACAGGGGGCCTTGGAAACGTTTGCCTTTGTTCTCCTGCTGGAGGTTTGATTTTTTTTTTTTCGTGTGTAGGTGTTTACAGTTTCAGCGGTTCCTCAGGATCACGTTTTAACAGATGGAGGTTTTTTTTTTCTCTCTTTCCTGTGAAACTGCTCTCAACCCAATCATGGCTGCACTGTGTTACCCCCCCCCCCCCCTGCACTGTGTTACCCCCCATCCCCCCACGTTTGTTTATTACCAACAACACCAAGGATTAGGTATCTTTGCTTGTCTTTCCCCTGTCACTCTTGTTTTGATCATGGCATTGGGCATTGAGGAAGCACAGTGATAGGTGCATTCCGACGAGGCAATCCAGTAATTAATTTGTCAGAGTTAAAAGCACTTCAGTGATATTTTTCTTACAATTAAAAATCCCTTTGGAGATAAATGTAGTCCATTAATTTCAGGCGTTTGTGAAGAAGAGAAGAAGAGAAGAAAAAAAGCCCAGCACAAAGCCCTGCAACAAAGATGGTTCATCGAATATATGAGCATAATGGTTAGCATTGCAGCTAAATATTTCACTAGTTCCCCAACTCCAAGAAGCAAATTGACACTAAACACAGAATATTTACATGATATATTTTATAACGGCAATGAAAGAAGCCTTTGATGGCAGAATTTGCATGTTATGTCGAACACTTCAGGCAACTTGATTGTTCGCGCTGAGGGGATTGTCCAGAATATATGAGAGTGGCATTTCAGACAGAGTAATTCTGCAATTTTATGAGATGCGTTTGACACGAGGCCCGGCTCTTCAGGTTGAAAAGAAACTGTTTATTCACTCCATTCTGAAAAAGTACGATTAGCTGGAGGGCACAACTAGCCTACCTGACATTGTGTAAGTCAGTGGGCTGCTTTACTCGCGCGCGCTTAATCTAAATCCCTCTCCCGTTTCCCTCTTTCTGCCCAAATTGACTAGACTACTCAAAGAAAGTAATTGCTTTTGTGACCTGCATTTCTTTTGTCGGCTTTTGAGGATACGGTGTGCAAAAACAACATTTGATGGACGTGTGGCGAAGGCCTGTCACAAATTGTGCAGGTGCTGCTTTTGCTGTTCAGTAATTACCACAGCATATTAGCTGTGAAGCTGAAAAAAAAAAGGTTATTGTTTTTTTTAGAGGCACAGTCTTCTAATACGCAAACACATGCTGAAACTCAGCATATTTTCTATTAATCAGGTCACCTTTTCAATCACAACTGTGTAAATACTGCCATAGAATCTATCCCCCTTTTTTTATTTTTTTTGCTTATGTAGGCTGCAGTATATCCATATGCTGTTTATTTATACATGTGACAAAAATACTTCAAAGCCTTATTTGCCTGAGCAGGCACTCTGTGGCTGTAACTTCCCGCCTCTATCACCCCCCTCCCCCCTTCTCCCCCTCCCTCTCTCTCTCTCTCTCTCTCTCTCTCTCTCTCTCTTTCTCCCTCCATATTTCCCCCCTCTGACTCTCCTGTCCCCATCAAAGCCATTTTTCTCGGCGCTCAGCGGCGGCCGTGCTGCTTCTCCGGGGATTGGGAGCGCCGGGGCGCTGCAGGCTTCCCTGAAGCCAGCACACAGCCTACAAATACTCTCTGCACGACCAGACAGGACTCCTTTATATTAGCGCCCCGTTAAATATAGAACATCCAGCCAATAGCCAGGTTTTTCTGCTCAAACCCAAAGAAAAAAACAAAAGGCCTCTCTCTCTCTCTTCCTCTCTCTCGCTCTCTCTTCCTCTCTCCCTCTCTCTCCCGCTCTTTTTTTCTCTCTTTCTTTCTGTCTCATCTGGGAAGCTGTAAGTGTGCTTATGACCCATCGCTGTTGCTTTCTGTTTATTTCCCTCCATTTTGTTTGCAGCTAACAAGCTACCATGCTTATTGTGTTTTCAGGGGGGGGATTTCTGTTCTGTAGCCAATCTTCTCTTTATCCGGGCTGCATTTGGTGTGGCAATACGACTTCTAGTCAGCTAGATAATTTAAAACAGTTTGCAATGTTTCAAGATTTCCTTCATCATATTTCAGCTTGTGCAGAGAAAAAAAAATGTGTTATAAGAAAAAGGAAAGGACATTTTGTGTGATAAGTTGACAGTAAGAGTACCAATCTATTTTATTTCACTGACTTTTTTGGTCTGGCGTGTTAGTCTGATTTGTGTATGTTATTCTAACATTGTCTCATTAAAGGCTATCTGCATAAATGGAGCAGATAAACCAGACAGAGAAGAAGAAGGCATGCCATGGCACATGATATGAAATAACCGTTTTGGTTTCCAATTAAGCTTAGGCTTTATAATTAGCCAAAAGGGTTTCCTTCTTATTCCTCCCCTTTTTGTCCCACCCCTCCTCTCTTTCTCCCTCTCTCTCATTCTCTCTGTCCCTCTCTCTCTTTCTCTCTCTCTGTCCCTCTCTCTCTCATTCTCTCTCTGTCCCTCTCTCTCTCTCAGTCCCTCTGCAGCACCCCCCCCCCCCCCCTCAACACATGCCCCCCCCCCACCATTCCTCTCTCTGACCGCCACATTGCCAGTGAAATGAGATGACTGGCCTGTGCATTCGCACGGAAAGCTCCATATTCCTCTGCTTTTTGTTTTAATGCAAGCAGACAGGCCTGTCAGCCCCTTCTTCAGCGCGGGCCTCACCGACGGGACACGCCTCGCTCGCCCTCTCAGGATCATTAAAGCCAGGAATGACCACTGACGTTCAGAACTTCCAGGGATGTCTTTTAGTGGGATTTGGGAAGTGGAAGAATAGGGGACAGGGGGGGGTTGCTTTAACAATTGCCCCAGTTGGGGGGCGGATATTTTTAGGAGATTATGGATCATTTGAGGATTTTTTCAGGAGCATACATTATCAATTTATGCACAAAGAAGCTTGCTGGCTGCCAACTGGCTACTAGCTAGATTTTGCAATGACTTTTCAACAGCTACTGTCGAATAGAGAAAAGACTCAGGAAATTGATTTTCTAGCGAATGCAAGCACTCACTGTCGTCAAAAATTATACCAAAGTGATATCATACAACCATCTTGGTATAAAGGTCACTGCCACTTTGATGTGTCTCTTTCATGCAACCAATCCCGATTTAACTTTTGTATTCTGGTGGTCGTCTGCGATGGCCGTGTCACCCTTCAAAGTATGAACAGAAATGTGCAGCTGTCAAAGATGTATGACTGCAAAAGAACCCAGTCATGGGTTTTTTTGTGGAACCTTTTCTATGGTGGGTGCATTTGGTTGCCACGTGACTGGGAGGATCTTTGCAGACTGGAAAGTGACATCCTCCACGCCAGCGTTTGCTCATATACCCTATTCACAGCCTACCTTAGGAAGCCAGTGGGCACAGTGGTTACAAATCAGAAGTCTCCACTTTGGGTCTCTCTTTTCATTCCAGCAGCGTAAAAGTGTTCATACGGTGTGGGAACATTCTCTCAGCTCTCATTTGCTAGGCTTGTGACTTTTGACTTGTGTGACTACAGAGAATTTGTGTAGAAATTCGACTACCATCCATCAGAATAACCCCTTCGCTTCAACCCAGGGGCTATTGCCTCTTGCAACGAGTGCCGCTGTTAGCCAAAGTAGCTTTCTGAAAGACCCACCAAAAGGTTGAGTGATAGCTGTATGTGTATGTATGTAGTATCTGTATTAGTGCTGTCAGTTTAACACGTTATTAACGGCGTTAACGCAAACCCATTTTAACGCCGTTCATTTTTTTATCGCGCGATAAAAAAATAAAAAAAAATTATTTTATTTCGTTTTTTTAGATTAACGTTCTTTTTGGCCTCGCAAACTGTGTAGTAGGCTAACGTTACGGTTTAAGTGAATGGTAAGCGCGATACGGCGAAATGGATGATAAAAAACTTCTGAATGGAAAGTTTACTTTTAAAAGTTGTGTTGTGCAAAAGAAGCGAGCTTCACTGTTGTCTGAAAATGTCAACAGGCAGCTGGCTGAAAGCAAAGAAGTAGTAGGCTTACCTTTTATTGGTAACCTAACTGTTACGGTTCATTGTTTCTGAAATAAGAGGCCTGACTGCTATGTTCCCAGCAAACTTGAAAAAAAGAAAATATTAAGCCATGGTTTAACTGCACTATAGGGTCCTTGTTTACCTGAAATGTGCACTTTATAATTTTATTTTGTACCGCCCTGTTTGGCAATGTTGGTTTTCAATAAAATAAAACATTTGCATAAAGCAAGCCAATCCACTTTTCCATGTTGATAAGGGCATTGAAATAAAAATAAAATGATGGAAAAAATAAATAAACGAAGGGACATTTAGAATAGATAAAAATTTGCGATTAATCGCGATTCATTTTGAGTTAACTATGACATAAATGCGATTAATCGCGATTAAATATTTTAATCGTTTGACAGCACTAATCTGTATATAAGTAAAATCTTCCTCTCAGTCGAGTCACTGCTTGTCATGGCCACTTACGTAAGTGTGGAAAAGTCCAGAAAAAGGGCAGAATAAGTAGCCTGCTCCCCCATCTTGCTTTGGCTTTGTGACTAATGTGAATACTGAAGTATTGGTATACCTGATATTCTTGCTATACTGGTTCTACTCTGAGGATAAGGAGGATTAGAGGGTCCGCAAGTCTGTTTCTAACATCAAGCATCAAGCATGATATCTAGCAAAGCTGTTCATCGGTTGCTACATAATACCTTCTTCCAAAAGCTTATGCTCCCATCAGATCTGTTTAGTTAGCTACATACCTAGAATAGAGTATGAGGAACAATGGAGGACCAATAACCATGGCAAAGAAATCACACCCTCCTTTTTTCCTTAAAAGAGGACACTTGATCTTTTGAAAATATCCGTCAAGGGTAGATACCAGAATGAAAAACTGGTCATTTCATTGGTCGTCACCATACATCAGTAGCCTGCAGACAAGAGATGAGAATGTTTGTTTTGCAGAGTCCTCTCTCATTTCAGAGCAGGGAAGGAGACCATTAATATTGTCTTGCCATACTTCTAATACACCTCTAATGCAGCCACCGCCCGCAGATGAAAAGAGAGTGCATTTCCTCCACCTAGTCTGATGACACATGGAGCACTGCTGGCGTGCCTCAAATAGGGTGTATCATAGGACAATATTTCACAGGAGGAAAGAGGAGCAAGCGAAGAAAAGAGAAAAGGCCTGTGTCATATCCCCGCATTTGGGGAGAGAGAGAGCTGAAATACTGGAGGAGTCGGGTCTGTCACAGCGCCACACACATGAACGACACGACTTGATTTCGTTTTTTTTTTTTTTTTAAAAGAAAGATCTTGATCTTGCGGACGGAGGAAAACGAGATGAAAGGCTGGAGTCACAGTTTTCAGAAGGCGCCTCGCATCGCTCTCTCCGAACCACAAAAGGAATTTCAATGAACGTGTTAGAACATTAGCCCCCTCCACCATCTATCCCCTCCTCTTCCCCTAGTCCTCAGAAGAAAAAAAAACCTCTCTTTCTCTTTCTCTTTCTCTCTCACTGCTTCTCCATTTGAAGAAATACACCATCATTTATTATTTTAATTTTCTTTTTCATTTCACTCACCCTGGGAAGAAGGGTGACTGACAGCTTCATCAGAATTAATAGGATGGTTGCACCATCCAGCCCCCCCCCCCTCTTCTAATCCTCAACCACCTCCATGTTTTATTCATCTGTAATGTTGTAATGCAAAATTGATATCATTGAATAATACATCGGTGCCGTATAGGTTAGATGGGCTCATATTTAATTGGTGTGTATTTAGTGTGTAATTTCCCAAATAATTTATGTTGGAACTGGCAAAGCGACGAGAGAAGGAATATAGGAGGCGTCTTCCTGGCACTTAAGTCTTTTCAAAAGACAGGCAGGGATGTGTGAACGTCTGCCGTTGTGGGTTCCGTCACTGTCGTTTGGTTCATCTCGTTAAGAGTCTTTCTCCGGAAAGGGTTCTTTCGCTTTGGAATTCGGTGTACTTTCATGCACAAAATGGAGCTCACATCTCACTACGCAGTGAAGTAGGGTATCCCAGCATGCACGGCAAAACCAGTGGAGCACGGTGTTGTATAGCATGAAACTACATGTGATCGTACAATGCCTATAGCGATTAATTCGATGTTCAAGGGGTATGACAATTGGCTGTTCATTCTTCTCGTGATCTCCGTCCAACGCCGTCATCTCCTGGCTTGTCACTTTGTGCTCTGTACGCCATGTTAAACAGCTGCTGGGTACTGGCTGTCTTTGTGTGTGAGTGTGTGTGTGTGTGTGTGTACATGTGTGTGTGTGGTTTCCTTGGCATTGCTTATCTGAAGAGCGGTGCAGACTTATCATTGACTCGGACTGAATGAAAAACAGGAGGCGAACAAAGGCAAGGAAACATTTGAAAAAGCGGCGGAATGTCTAAAGAAGAATCTAATTTATTTGTTGAATTGACCTGAAATGACTACAGCAACACTCAATCACGACACGCAAGGAAAAAAAGCCCCCCTGAATATCTCATTTGAAAAATAAAAACAGAGCTCGAATTGACACGGCTAAGCCCAAATTCCATTCCAGTTCAGAGTCGCACACACACACACAGACACACACACACACACACACACTCTCTCACACACACACACACACACACAAAAGGCTCTGTGCATATTGCTCTGAACCTCGCATCAAACACCGATGTGATAAAGAGTCTGGGTAAGTCGCTGCAATGAACGAGACTGACGCATTTAAACCAGACGTCTACCAAAGGCATCTCTTGAATTTTAATTCAGCTGGTGGTGGGTGTGGAGGAGTCAGGCTCGATACACTCTCACACTCTCACTCTCACACTCTCACACACACACTCACACACACACACACACACACACATACACACACACACACACACACACACACACACTTACACACACACACACACACACACACACACACAGCAAACCTCCCCATCTCTGCAGCCCCCATCTCACTCACTCAGGCAGGCTCTCAACTCCCTCGCTTAAAGGACAAAACCACACACACACACACACACACACACACACACACACACACACACAGAAGTGGCAAGCACAAAGACTTCAGCCAAGAAATGCCCCCCCCCCCCACAGACACACACACACCGACCACCGACCCTCCGGCCTTCACCAACCCACTCCCACCCCCCTCCACAACCCCCCCCCATCACCACCCCCACCAACCCCCGAGCCCCCCCCCCCCTCTCTCTCCCCCTCTGCCTTTGCGCGATCCGAGGTTTATTTCCCTGGTGGAAATATTGGACTGTCAGAGGCAGATCAATTGCCAGTGTCCAGGGCACTTCATGGTTCCTCTAATTATAATCCGGTGCAGCTGGCGAGGCCTGGGTAGCTGAGGGGCAGCCATTGTAATAGAGGCATCAGTCGGCGATGGATAGACTGGAGCGCAGGCCAAAAGCCTTGCAGTCACTCGCAATGCTCCCCCCCCACTCCCCCCCCAATGAAGAGGCTTATTCCAGCAGCAGCAGCAGCAGCATCAGCTCCAGCCACCACGACAGCATCAGCAGCAGCAACAGCAGCAGCAATAACAGCAGCGGGTGCTGGGGCCAGGGAGCCTTATCTTCCTCATGCATGTGGCAGCGTGTGTGAGCCTGGGGAGTGCATTACTGATTATATCCCCCCCCCCCCTACCACAAACCCACCGCGCCCCTCCACCGCACATCCGCATCGCCACTCATGGCCGCCGATGCGCTGCTGCCGTGAAGAAGAAGGCCGGGCGCTCTGCCATGTGCCGTGCCCGGGACGAGGAGTCGCCCGCTCCCCCAGCGCCGTAGAACGCATCGGGAAGTTTAAGCGGTCGCGCCGTCACGCTGAGAGAGGATGTAGAATGGTGACCTTTCTTTTGTACTGAGGGTCCAACACTGTGGATTCCTTTCAATGAACGATGTTATGGTTATGGGTCTTGTTTTTTTTCTCCATTTTTAGAATATGAATATTCTTCTGCGCCGTATCTGTTTTGTGAATGACAGATGACCCAGTTGCAACGCGATATGTGAGACTAGTCTGTAGGCATTCTGACGTTGTTTCAGCACTTAAGACATTTGGCTTGATTCTGTGCAACTCCCCTAACTGCTGTTATTCTAGGATCCTATCGCTCCACGGCTCTGCGAGAAAGAACGAGGGTGTGAAAAAGGGGGAGGGGAGTGGAGGAGGAAGAGGGGGAGAGAGAGAGAGAGAAAGAGAATGTGTGATGAACAGAGCAAGTGAGAAAGAAAATGCATAACACAGAAACACAGGGAGAGAGATAAAACACAAGTGAAATAGAGAGAGAAAGAAAGATAACAAGAGAGCGATCAAGAGGGGGGGATATAGAGAGGGGTGGAGAGAGAGAGAGAGGGAGGGGGAGAGAGAGGAGGGGGAGAAAGCCAGCGAGTGATAGAGAGAGGGATGTCTGACAGTTTGGGCATACATACTTCAAATTAAGAGAGTTATATAAGCAGATGTTGCTCCTGTGCTGTGGGCCATAACTGGAGATGAGTAAGATTCGCTGTCACTGGAGTGAAGAGAACGCCCGAGGGCCAGGGAGAGGAGGGGAGGAGAGGAGGGGTGGGGCAAGGAAGAACAGAACGACGACGAGGAGGAAGAGAGGAAGAAGAAGAAGAATAAAGACGAAGGAGGAAAAACTGGAGAGAGAGGACGTGTGAGGAAGAGTGTGAGAATGTCAAGAGACAGGACACAGAGAGAGAGAGAGAGAGAGAGGGACAGCAGGTGGTGATGGCGGTGATGGCGGTAGCGTTGGTGGAGTGTGGTGAGAACTGTACCGAGAATGAAAACAAAGAGATCGTTAGTGAAGAAGTTAGGTGTAGGGAAGTTGAGCGGGGGCACAGAAGAAGAGAAAGAGAATGGAGGTATGAAAATGCAAATGTTGCTTGTGTGTGTGTGTGTGTGTGTGTGTGTGTGTGTGTGTGTGTGTGTGTGTGTTTTCTGTGGCGAGGGCTTGTTTATGTGCATGCTGTTCAAGGCCCTTAGAACGTCTCCAGCTCAGAACGTGTGCTCTTGGATGTGCGTGTGTGTGTGTGTACTTGGATGCGCGTGTGTGTCATTTCTCCTCCTTCACCCGCTGAGGGCACACACACACACACAGAAAAAAAAATAACTCCAGACTCGTGACCACGCATGTTAATAATTAACACGTCTCACCACTCCTATGAGCCTTCCACATCTGTGTGTGTGTGTTTCTGTGTGTGTGTGTGAGATTAAGATATCCTTGCGGCCCTTTAAATTCAATGTTACAGCACATTATGCATGATGTGCGAGCGAGATGAGGTGTTTTCTAAATAGCCAGCTCAGGCTGAAGAGCCCCATAGAGGCCGTGATAAGAGGCGGAAAGCGTGCTATCTGAAAATCCCTCGCCCTCTCCCTCCCCACTCCTATATCCCACAATCCCAAATTCCCAACAGGAAACACGCCAGCACTACCCTTTGTGTCTCTAACTACTGGCTGCCTCCGCTCCCGCCTTGCTTTTCCTCTCCTCTTTCTCTCTCCTCTCTCTCTCTTTCTTTCTCTCTCTTTCTCTCTCCAGCTATAGTTCCGGTAATGCTTTCTTTCATTCGGTCCCCTGTGTTGAATCCTTAATGCCTGATGCTTAATGCCTGCCTCCATCTCTTGCGGAGCCCATCCGGGATGTGACAGGTGTGTCGCCGCTCTCTCGATCACACTCCAAACTTGTTGACCTTTGTCTTTAAGATTACTTCAGTCACCACTGCCCCCCCTTTCTCTCACTTTCTCTCTTTTCCCCTTCACAAACCCGAGATTGACAAGACTGCCTCGGCAACAAAAGGCCATTGACGTGCCGTGACCATGCCACCCTAATGATAACCCCCACCTCCTCAGCCCCCCCCAGCCCCCAATATTGCAATCTGTTGTTGAGCCAAGGGGAAGAGGCACAAACAGCCTTCTCCTGGCTGCTGTGTGTTAATTATCTTCCCCATAGAAGAGGAGAGGGTGAGAGAGAGAGAGAGAGAGAAAGAGAGAGAGAGAGAGAGAGAGAGAGAGAGTGAGGAAGAGAGGGATAGAATGAGAGGCTTAGGGAAAGGCAAGGGGAGAGAGATGGGCAGAGCCAAGGAGCTGAAGATGCAGCGAGAGAGAGAGAGAGAGAAAGAGAGAGAGAGAGAGAGAGAGAGAGAGGAAGAAGGATAAGGAGGGGGCAAAGAAGGAAGAGGAGATCGAGAAATGAAGAGAGAGAGAGGGAGGGAGGGAGGGAGCGGGGCGGGAGTGAGAAAGCGTTAGAGGAAGAAGGAGAGAGAGACAGAGTGAGGGAGAGGGAGAGGGAGGGGTGGCAGGGTGCTTATGGAAATATCAGCCATTGTTTCATCCAGTCTGCACAGTGTAATCAGTCAGCCAGGGCGCTGTAATGACGCCATCTGGGCTCAGGGAAGATGGCAGCCTCTCTCCAGCTGAAAAATGCATTGCATAGATCCGGGGCGATTACTGCATCAGCTGGACCTTCCTGTTGGCTTATTTCGACTTGAGGATCACAGATGTGTGTGTGTGTGTGTGTGTGTGTGTATGTGCGTGGGTGATGGAAAGAAGGAGAAAGTGTGTGTGTGTTTGTGAATGTGTGTGTGTGTATGACTGTATGTATTCATGTTTCAGTGATGGAAAGTATGTCTGCAGAAAGTATATCTGGGTGTGTGTGTTTTACATTTGTTAATCATCTCTTCTTTTGAGGCACGGTTACTGTCAGAGGCCTTTGTTATTCGTACCCATTCTCCAGGTAGCATCACTGTTGCTGCGGTTTCATAGCCATTGTCTGGCGATCCCTATTACCATTGTGTCGTTCAAGAGCGTAATTGCAACCATGGAGATCTGTATGAAAATAGGGCCAGATGATTTTCTCCTAATCAGTGTTCACGTGAGCACATCTGTCACTGAGATTTGACCGGATCCCTCCTTATAAATATGCACATGACTCTCGTAGCCCGCACGCACACACACACACACACACACACACACACACACACACACACACAGCTCCCCCACAGTGCCAGCCGTGCATGCAGAGAGGCGAGGGCATTGCATAGAGGAAGTGCAACACAATGCTCCCTGCCAGGTCAGTGGAGGAGAGGCTAGATGTAAACTAATTCAAGTTGACCATTTACATTTTTCTGATCCCTCGAGCATTTGCACACAAACCCCCCCCCCCCCCCCCCCCCCCCTTGCCTGTCTTAGGCAGAGAGGTTGGAAGCCTGGGGGAGTAGTGTTAACCTTCACCTAGGCCAGGCAGAAATGGTCTTGTTTATCTCCCCGGGACCAGATACAGCCCCTCTCATCCACACACCTGTTTCATTTACTAGTAAATAGCTTCATAGCCCCTAGGTATGTTTCCCTCTGCAAACACACTTCTGGAGAAGTGGCAGTAGTGCTATAATCAAATGATGTCATGCACAAGGACGTGCAATTTGGAGATATCTGTGCAGGTTTTGCACATTTATGAGATATGTTAGGTGGCCATATGTGTGTCGTTTTTAAGGGAAACCTGTTTATAAACCAAGTCACCATAGTCAACAGAAAGTTTTGATTTAAGAATTACATTTTAAAATCCCACCTCGAGGTGAACACACACACACACACACACACACACACAGACACACACACACACACACACACACACACACACACACACACACACACACACACAGACACACACACACACACACACACACACACACACACACACACACACACACACACACACACACACACACACACACACACACACACTGTCGTGCCTCATCAAAATACACATTATCACCACGTGCGATAAAGGAAAACAATATTCCAATTAATTTGACGAGCAGAGCAGCTACATTTTGGTGTCTAATTAGAGAGGACTTCTCAAAGCAGAGTTTTATTCAAATGATTTCAGTAAGCCAGAGAAAGGGGTCAGGCCAGGTAAATGTAGCGTTTATTAAGGTTTTGTTTAAAGACATATGGACACGGTGGTTTCTTATATTTCCTGTGATATCCACACAACCTCAACATTATGCAGGAAAAGGAGAAGAGCCCAGAAATGCACAGCCAGTGCCAAAGTTTTGTATTTTATTTTTTCCCCCCCATTTGAAAGTGTAACTATAAATGCAACCTCGTCTTCATGCCTTCCGGCTCTTTCCATAAGTTGAGGATTTAACAATGTGTGGTTATTCAATTTCCCCTTTCAAAGGGATTTTATATTTCAAAAAAATGATTTACCCAAGCAATGAAAAGGGGTCGCTTGCTGTGTTTGCTGAGTAGGAAAGTAATACAGGAGCACAAACACACACACACACACACACACACACAGGCGGGATACATCCGTATTTATTTATATATTTTTCTTATATATATGGGCGTATGCAGTTTGTTCAGCACCTCTCTCAAAGAGAGGGCTGGAATTCAGCAAATTGCTAAATAGATGAGCAGGCATTGCAGCAGCTGCGCTCACTTTTCATCATCTGCTGTGAGAGAGGGGGGATTCTGCCCACATTCAAGTCTGGGGAGGGGTTACGCCACTCCACACTGTTGGTGTGTGTGTGTGTGTGTGTGTGTGTGTGTGTGTGTGTGTGTGTTGTGGCTTCGGTGGAACCGGGCAGTAAGTATGCATGTGTGTGTTTGTGTATATGTGTCTGTTTCTCTGTGTGTGTGTGTGTGTGTGTGTGTGTGTGTGTGAGAGTGTGTGAGAGTGTGTATGAGAAAGAGAGAGAGAGAGACAGAGACAGACACTAAGGCCATGGAAGCCTGGAGCAAGACTGAGCCAAGGCCTGCTACTGCAGCAGGAGGAGGCTGATGCATGGTATTATCAGTGCTGATGGAGAACAGGCATCAGTATGATTTAATACACCCCCCCCCCCCCAATACACCACCCATGCCCCACTCACTCACTCCCCCCCCCCCCCCAGCTCTCTGCCATCAAAAAGCTGCACTTCTGGAAAGCACTGGACTGCCTACACAGCACGGCAGCCTCCTGCTGAAGGCTACGGAAGATAAGCATGCCAAGCAAGCCAGTAATTTCGAATTAGAAAAAAAAGCCCAACATAAAATAAAAATAAAAAAACCTACAAGTTCGCCCTTATCAGCTGTGTATCCCCATCCCCACTCCCCCCCTCCCCTCCCTCTCCCTTTCGCTGCCAATCCGTGATCCAGGGCAAATTTGATTGGGTCGGATACGGGGGAAGAATGGCAGCAGATAAGAAAGAAACTGTCGCAAAATGAGGCTGATGCTGGCCGGGATAAGGAAACGCGATTATACTGGCAGGTTTCTTCTATTAAACCCTCTTTCTCTCCCTCTCTCTCTCTCTCTTGGTCTCTCTCTCCTCCTCTCTCTCACTCTCTTTCTCGCGTTCTCTCCCTCTCTCTTTCGCGCTCTGTAAATGACCAGAGTCTAATCTGCGGGCGTGCAGATCTCTCCCAGGCCTTAACACGGCTGTAATCACACGCCCACCCCACCCCCCCGCTCCAGATCAGCCCGGCCCGATAACACCGCTCGCCCTGCAGGGGCACAATTTTTCCCAGCCTGCCACAGACCAGAACAGCCGACGACAGCAACCTGCGGGTTTGGAGATAGTTGCGGTGTATCCAGCACCCCCGCAACCCCTCCCCCCAGAAATCCCCCAATTAACCCTCAACCCCCCACGTGCTCCTTTAAGGAGTTTTCACACTCTCTTAACCATGTCCACCAGCAGGGGTGTCAAACAGACACAGGCACAAACACAGGGGTGATGGCTCCAGATTGGACTGTTTTTTTGGACATATTGTCGGATGTTCTGAGCGAAACGACTAATCTGCGGTGTTGTTGTTAGTAGTATTGTAGTTGCTGTTAATAGTGCCCTAAATCTCTCATCCACTTGAATAAATTGGCAGTGACCTGCGAGGACATCTGTTCCCATGATAAAAGCCTTTTCGATTATGTAAGTGGAGGGATCCCAGGCTCAGAGCGTCCCCTGCTAAAGATGGAATATCAAATTTCAGTGCAAAAAAAAAAAAAAAAAGGTGACTGAAACAACCAATGCATTGTCTTGGAAACGTGCACTGAACCTGCATGCAAGTTTTTCTTCTGAAAATATCTCCTGATTGCCTAGAAAAGCTCTCTTGCCCTCTTCTTTCTCCTCCCCTCTTGTTCTGGACGTCCACATGGCACATGGAGAGGCCGGCACTGGCATCAGAGAAATGTAATACTCGGATTAAGATGGAGAAAACGACAAGGGAACAAAGACTCAGAGAAAGAGAGGGGGGTGAAAAGCAGCTTGAAAAAAAAAAAAGAATGCCAGCAGTATTTTGTGCGTGTGTGTGTGTGTGTGCGTGTGTGTGTGTGTGTCTGTGTGTGTGTGTGTGTGTGTGTGTGTTTGTGTGTGTGTGTGTGCGTGTGCGCGTATGTGTGTGTGTGTGTGTGTGTGTGTGTGTGGCTCTAAGAAGGGAGAGAGAGGGGGAAATGATTCCTTTACAAGCTGTCCCTTTCCCCCCTTCTTTTTTTCTCTTTCCTGTAATCCAGCAGAGAAGTGCAGGGCTGCTGAAGTGCTGTGCGGAGGTCCAGGTCACTCCCTGCAGAGAGGCCTTTTGTTGGGGTGGGGTGGAGTGGGGTGGGGTGCTGAACAGCCCCGGAGAGGGGCGCGAGTCGGGCAACTGTGGTTAGGCTGCATTGTGACGGCACTGAAAAAAAAAAAAACCCCGATGGACTGTATAATTACAGGGAGAATGTGTGGCCCCTCCCCCCGACATGTCTTCTCCCCCTTTTTTCCCTTCACTCATTTCTTTTCTTCCCTCTGTCTCCCCCCTTTCTCCAACAGAGTGTCTGCTAATTAAGCATTGCTATTAGACACCATGTAATTTGCTTTGAAAAGTCATGACAAGCAAGTTTATTTACAAGGTAATTAGAATAAAGCAAGCCTTTGAACTGATAATAATCATTTACAAGCAGGGGAAGAGAGCACACAAAAAAAATCCCTGGCACACATTGATTGACAGGGGTGTAAATATATGTATTTATCTTGTATTGTCCACCCTATAAACACCACGCACTCTGCAGATTTGTGTGTGTGTGTGTATGTGTGTGTGTGTGTGTGTGTGTGTGTGTGTGTGTGTGAAGCTGTGCAGCATTTTCGTGTGCTAGTGATAGCATTTACAGACAAGTTGTCTTTGATAAATGGAAAGATTGAGCCGAATCAAAGAAGACACACTGAGAAGCTTTGCAGCCTTTTCCGTCTGCTCATTGGCTCATTGTGCGAGCACAATGGCGGTATGTCAGCCGAAAATCTCCGACAAGCTTTTTGTCGATGTGATCGCTCGAAGGCGGCAGAGGACGGGGGGTTATTTCATCAATTTCTCCCGGGGCGAAGAAGCAGAGTGAGGGAATGGGCAGGGGAGTGGGCAGGGGAGTAGGCTGGCAGGGGAGTGGGCTGGCAGGCTGGCAGGCTGGCGGGGTGAGAGGGAGCGAGTGTGAGGAAGCGGACGGGTGGGAGGGTTAGAGAGCGAGAGAGGGAGGAAATGTCTGTGCACTTGGACATCTCTGCCCTTCGCTTTCCAGGCAACAGATGGAAACAGCGTATTAAGGCACCCCAGGGTGACCCCGGACACCCTGCCATGGCCAGGATCCGCGGGAGCAGGTGGGCATCTGCTCCGTGTCCTTAATCGCGCCCGCCCGATGCATGACTTCCCCGCCGCGCGCTTGGCTTATTGTGTGCCGGCCTCGCTTCCCTGGCACCTCCCGGCGCCACAGGTTTTCCTGGGCGCAGAGCGGGCACAGACACCGCTGCTGCAGGGCAGAGCGGGCTCCCTTCTCTCTGCCCCGGCTGGCTCTCGGGTGACCCAAAGCTCGCTTGGCTCCTCCAGGAACACTCAGGTCCCCCACCTCGCCTCGCCCCACCCACCATGAGCAGGTCTAGAGGCAGCCCCGGTGCAGAGGGACGGGCGTAATGAGAGTCAGGGGACACAGGCCTGGCTTCGTGCTGGACACCCTGGTTAATGTGTGCTGATGGGACTGCGTCCGTCTCGCGTCCAGAGGGCCAGCTGGGCTTTTATGACAGGCTCTTTGTTCCTCTCTTTAAAATCATGCCAGTGCAGTGGTGTGTGTGTGTGTGTGTGTGTGTGTGTGTGTGTGTGTGTGTGTGTGTGTGTGTGTGTGTGTGTGTGTGTGTGTTGAAGGCATGGCGATCAGCTGCAGGCGGGCTCTGCATGTTGAATAACACAGTGGGGGAATGGCTTTAAAAAGTCAGTGAGAACTGCCTCATTATTGACAACTGGCAGCCACAGAAACTTGGCTAAATGGACACGCATTCGGAGCAGACCCTTTGGCCAAAATAGACGGCCCTGACTGAAAATTGAAATGAGGAGCCCTTCCTCTCAACTCCCCCCCACCAAATTTTAACAAGGCCCTGTTGCTCATTTATTTTCCTGCAGAGGTAAACAATCTCGGGCTGCAGCCCGCGTTTAAAACACCAATACGTTTTTTTTTTTTTTTCACTCACACCGGCCGGACTTTAAATATCGAGCAGGGCGCCATGGCAAGCAGCCTTCAGTAAATATGATTGGCAGGCGTGTTTCAAAGCCGGGCTAATTCCATTAAGCTATTGATCTCCCGTTCCTCACAGCCTCTCATCTCAGCCTCGCTCGTGCCATGTTGTTTACTCTGGCAAGAGCCCTGCTCGCCCCCCCCTACTCTAACATCACCCCCCGACCCCCCCCCCCCCCCCCCCCCACCCAACCACCACCACCTTCATCCCCCCAGACGCTGCCAGTCTTACTGGTTGGATATTAACTTTAAAAAAAATCCCTGCATATGATGTCGGCGCAGTGTCTGTAAACAAGCCAAGGTGCCGTCGCACATTTCAACCAACTTAACAAGCCGAACCCCCTGCCACGCCGGTGCTGCTGTTGCCACGGCGCCAGAGGAAAAATAACAATCGGCTGAATGTGCCTGGGTGTAGAAACATTTATTTGTGTCCACGTCCATCGTCAGGCGACGCACTCTAGCGCCCTGGACTTTTATTTGTTTTTACTCCCTTTTTTTCTTTTCTGCTCTCTCCTCTCCTCTCCTCTTTTTTTTTTTTTTTGCTGAGGTTGATGTGTTTGCTGCAACACAAAAACACAAACGTAAGTGTGAAGGTGGATGCGTTAGCGTGTGAGCGTCAAGGCAGGGGCACTGCGACTACACCATCAGAAGGGAGAAGCTGGGTGGCGGCGGACAAACTGACCTGACTGCTGCAACCCTCCAGCTTTCCTTTACCGAACAAATCATTTGGTTGACTGGAGCTGTCCAACCCTCCCCACCCACCCACCCACCCCCCACACACCTTCCTGGGGGGGGGACACAGGGGACGGGCATGGGGGTAGATGAACAGACGGCTCTCTGCAGTGCTGCCCCATGGCCATGAGTGGACTATATTAGGAGATAACTCAACCTAACTATCTAAGACTGGTGAGTTGTGGAGGAGAAGATTGGAAACGGCAAAGGGTAGTAGAGAGTGGGGGTGGCTTGGATGCTCCTCCAGCGAGCGGCGCAGAGTGTTTGTGGTCGGCAAATCGCAAGGAGTTTACACTCTGCTCCGCACAAAATACAGTTTCTAGCCACCGCCAAACAACAACAACAACAACTACAAAACAAACAAAAAAACATTTGCACTCCCCACTCAGCAGAAAAAGAAAGGGTATCAGTACGGTGACCAGCATGTGTGTGTGTGTGTGTGTGTGTGTGTGTGTGTGTGTGTGTGCTAGCGTACGCTATCTCATACTTAAGGATTACAGCGCAGTGTGTGCTGAGTAAGATCACTGGGCAACGTTTACACTCCACCTACCCACTCAGCGCAAACCTCCACACACACACACACACACACACACACACACACACACACACACACACACACACACACACACACACACAGCCTCAGCGCCGCTCAGCCTAACGAAGCAAACAATGACTTTCCCAGGCTGAGTTGTGGTGCTCGGCCCCTCCGCTTTAAAACACGGGGCCCTCTTTGTTCGTCAGCGCTTAAACGCTTGATGGATGGTGCCCGGCGTGCGGATGATTGTGGGATATGCCAGCGCTGAATGACAAGCAATTACTCATTTCATTGTAATGAAAAGTTTAACACCAATCATGGCCGCCGCATACACCGTCGCTAATGCTTTATGTAATATTAGAGATTCTCTCCGTCAGCCGCGTCCTGTCCCGAGGGTGTCGACGGAGACATCCGCTAAATAACATAATTTGTAATGGGCGATGGTGGAAGCGGCGCGCACGCTCGTGCGGTGCTAAGTGAGTGAAGGATGGGGGTCCGTCAGAGGCGCTTTTTATTAAAGGCGATCCGTAAGATATCACTTCCTCCTGCCGGTCTGGTTACTCGCCGGCACCTGGACATCAAGCCCATTAAGAGCCTCCTATTATCATTCTAAATGTTTGTGCTCATCTTATCCGCAACTAATAAGAAGGGAAATTAGACACTGGGATTGCCAGCACACACACACACACACACACACACACACACACACACACACACACACACACACACACACACACACAAACACCCCTTCACTAGCCAGGCGATTGCCTGGGCCTAGGGGTTGCCATGGCAACCAGGGCGAGGGGGCGGGGGGGGCTTAATTATGGTGTGCACCCATG
>NC_045161.1:22738588-22746088 GCF_900700415.2 Clupea harengus
ACACACACACTCACACAGACACACACACTCACACAGACACACACTACATGCTTCATCTTAGCAGCCCCTGGACCAGCCCTCTCTCACTTACTATCTCTCTTTCTCGCTCTCTCTCTCTCTCTCCCTCTCTCACACACTATCTCTCTTTCTCTTTCTCACTCTCTCTCTCTCTCTCCCTCTCTCACACACTATCTCTCTCAATTTTTCTTTCTCTCTTCTTCCCCATTTATCTCTCGCTTCCTCTATTTCTCTCTCTGTCTCCTCCATTTTCTTTCTCTCTCTCTTTTCTCTACAGTTGGAGCCCATCCCACCTCTGTTTGCTCCCCCCTTCCCCACCTTTCTACAGACTGGAACACCAGGCTCTTAAATAATCACACAGAAATATACCATCAGGGCAGAAGGTTCCAGACCAACTGTGCTGAAGTGAACCCTTTTAGTTCTCACACAGATCAGCTGAAAGCCTCTTATAGACCTGGCCCTGGTTGCTCTGGGTACCCTGCTGGTTTCAGAAAGTCCTGGTTCACTTGTAATCCCTGAAATACAGGTTTTCAGGTGAGGACTGGGAGACGGCGGCGGGGGGGGGGGGGGGGGGGGGCTAAATACCAGAGGAAACCATTTACTTGCTTATCATACACGTGTAGTTTTGGACTTTTGTTGTAGCAGGTGCCACGATGCCACAGGAGGGATTCATTCCCATACAGTTGCCAGGCGATGTGGCACACAGCTGTGATGTGGTGTTGGAGGAAGAGTAGTCATAGCTTAGGGCAGAGCTGTCTGTCTAATGGAGGAGGAGCTGTCCAGGGTGGCATGGTGCTGAATCTCAAGCTGTCTGTCTAATGGAGGAGGCGCTGTCCAGGGTGACATGGTGCTGAATCTCAAGCGCCACATTTCTGGGTGTCCTGCTTCCTGCATAGGATTAAAGAAGTTGTATTATTACAGTGTTATTATTCTTTTTGTTCTCTGGTGCCAAGCTGTTCTGGTAACCTTCACAGTACACGCTCCTGCCCTGCACAGACCCCAGTGAGGGCGCGCTGGCATTTCATTTCTGAATTATTTATCTAATATTGCAGGACATTGCCCCATCCCAACCCCCCACACCCACACCCACTTCCCTTCTGTTTTTTTTTCATATTTCCTACCAAAACCACGCAAAAGCGAGCGGGGAGAACATGAAAATAATCACCCCAGTGGTTTTCTAAAAGGGCTGCGAATTCAGCCGAGGCTGTGGTGGGAGAGCAGAGCGCCGGTGAATTGGAGACGAGCCGTAGGAGAGAGAGAGAGAGCAGGGGAGACGAGCCGTAGGAGAGAGAGAGAGAGAGAGAGCAGGCCTGCCGTGCCAAGTGTAGGTTGCCTGAGCGGAGCGGAGCAGGGGGAATCTGGCTTGGCGGCGACGGCTAATGCACGCACGGAGGAGGAGGAGGATGAGGATGAATCCTCACGCCACAGCTTCGCTCCTGCTACTGCAGATGGCGGTGGCCCTGTGCGGGGGCTGTGTGCAAAGGCAGAGAGGAGAGGAGAGAAAAAAAGAGAAAGAGAAAGACCTCCAGTGCCAATGAATATTTATGCGGTGTTGAAGGCGCTTTGCGGTCGGAGCGGCTTCCGCCCTGGAGTACAGGATGGGGGATAGGGGGTGGGGGGGGTGGTGAAAGATAGGGGTGGGTGGAGTCGGGAGACCCATGGGCAGTACTGGCCTCCTGCTGGACCTCTATACACACACTTACACACAGATTCATCACTTGGCACACACACATACACACACACACACACACACACATACACATACACACTGCTCCCTCCAGACGGTCCTGTGTTGTGAGTGGGGTGAGCATTGCCATTGTGTTGCATTTTAAGAGACTGGAGATCAGAGAGTAGTGTGAGAGAGAGAGGGAGGGAGAAAGAGAGGGAGAGAGAGAGGGAGGGAGAGGGAGAAAGAGAGGAAGAGAGAGAGGGAGAAGTGGAGGCCAAATGTTTGTTTGCAAGTTAAAAAAGCAGGAATTGCTATCATTGGGAATATTTGGTAACATTTCAGAAAGTGAAATTGGAGCCATGCTTAACACTGCTTAGATCCCTAGTGCATCTCTTCATTGCTGTGTGTTTAATGTTATGATGAACTTGAAAGTAAAAAAATTCTCTTTTTTTCTCTCTCTCTTTCTCCCTATCTCTTTCATGTCTTCGCCGCTGGTCTTGTCATCTTGATGCAAACCAGGTAAGAGATTTTTATTTTTTTAAATGTACGTTACTGTTTTCGGTAGTTCCTTTGGTCTTCTGCTATTTGTGGTACGGGCTGCAGAGATTTGGGGTTGGTGAATCGCAGCGCTAATGTATTCCTCACCCATGAGCAGTGCTATCAGGACTGAGTGAGTTAGCACTTGAGCACACTGAACCTTTTGAGTCTCCTTTGTTTGGATCTTTTCTCCAATGAAATATTCCTCTGGTGCTTCAGTGTGGTGGGTGTGGGTTGATAGGCGAGGGCTGAGATTGCGAGAGAAAAACAGAGGATTAGACTTCTCTGCCTTTCTCTCTCCCTCCCTCCCTCTTTCTCTATCTCTCTCACTGCTTAGCACAGAAACCCACAGTGACAGCCCAGACTTATGACAAATGGCAGAGCACAAAGTAGGGTAACAGGAAGGTAATGACCAGAGCATCATTAATAGGCGAGGTCATTTTGGGCCTTTTCCCCCCTATCCTCCTTGTTCTTCTTTCTTTTTTTCCTGTTCTTCTTCTTCTTCTTCTTCTTCTTCTTCTTCTTCTTCTTCTGCATTGGGAATGTCTGAGAATTTTGTGTGCGGTCTGTGGTGAGTCAGTTGGTACTACTGTCAATATGTGCTCATTCTGCATTATATGTCAAGTCTTACCGTTGCTGAAATACTCAAACTCCCTTCTGCAATATGTATGGTTAACGCTCTTAATTGCGTTAGCCTTCTCTTACAGTGTGTCGCCTGCAATCATTTCTCACCTTTCCGCATCATGTGCTTAATTCCACCTTAATCACCATCACTGTCCAATCAAAACATTTTTATTGATGCTCGAGGATGTTGACGCCCAACCGCCCCCCCCCCCCCCCCCTACTCTATACTTCTTCAGACCAATCAATAGCCAGGCTGTGCATCACGCTCTCCCTCTCGCTGTCCAGGCTCTTTAATAAAAGGCTCTCGGAGGACAGTGGGACCAAACTGCTGCATGTGTCTTTCTATTAATAAATGGCATTAACCACCTGGCCCTTCTGGGACTATTCATTCCAAAGATGAACTGCCCTGAAGTGCGACACAATGCTGTCTCATTTTTACTGCTGCCTCATTACTGCTCAGGGTGTCTCCAGACCCCCCCCACACACACACTCACACACACACACACACACACACTCACACACACAACGCCTTGACAACCCCTCCCCCCCCCACCCACCCGCACCCACACATACACATTATCAGTTCTGTTCATTTACTGACTGGCTAAACACATGGGAAATCATTGCCCCCCCCCCCCCCCCCCCCCCACCCCCTCCACACACACACCATCCCTTTCCCCCTTGAACAATCAATAGGACAACAAGAAAAATGATAATAACGACGATGACAAGAAAAAAAAAGTCAATTTCCGATAGAATTCTAATTTTTCGGAACTTCCATTTAAGCAGCAGGGTTTGTGCGCCGGCCTGTATTCCCCTGTTCCCTCCTCTTAAAGCTGCCGCATAATCGTCATGATAAATCTCAGGTTCTGCGTTTAAGCGTGCCGTACTATGGTAATTACCGTATATTAATCTGCTTTATTGCGGAGGCATGCAGTGCTGTGCCACAGGCTTCCAGGCCGTCGCAATTACAGCGACAAACCTGGGCCTATTAGTGTGTATCTGTTACTGTAAGATGGCCAATGAATTTAGTGTGATCCACGACTGGTACCCAGTTCTGCTCGGGCCCAAGCTCTCAATCAGTGACTCTCTTTTTTAATTACACATCCTCTTTCTTAAATAACTTAAACTCCATGACTCGCTACAGTATAGCTTTGAGTTAATATCAAGATCAAAGAGCCTCCAACAGATAAAAAAAGGAGCACATTTACATTTGAGTGAAACATTCTCATTCACCGTACAATTAAAAAAAGACCACCCCCCCTTTGTTAGTTGAAGATAAATCAAAATTCAACGCATGGCATGGCACACTCGTTGTCTTGCTCTGTGTCTGAATGGCAAAATATTTGTTCCGGGATTAGGTTTGTTTTAGAGTCCTGCAGATTCTGGCGAAGGGAGGGTTTGAAGTTCTGGATGAACAACCTCATTATCCTCACCCCAGCGCACAGTTATTCTGTATGAAGTAGAGATAAAAGGAAGCGAAAAGCTGAGAGCAAGGAGAAATAAAAAAGCAGAGAGAGAGAGAGAGAGGAAAAGATAGAGAGAGAGAGAGAGAGAGCTCAGAAGAAAAGAAATGTGGAAAAGAAAAGAAGCAGGAACAAATTAGGCAGGGGGGGAGGGGGTGGTGGTGGTAGAAGGCACCATGTGTCTGTAAAAGGAAAAGAAAAGCATAAGATAGAATTAGTGGCAGATAGCGAATGCTACTGGGATGACTGGTGTGCTGGAGTCACTGAGGCTCCCTGTGAAGTCCTCCGCGCAAAGACTATTTCAAAATTAATCTCCGCTGATAGGGCTCATTTTAATGAAAAGCTGAATGTTTTAGACTTTATTATGATCTCATGTTGAAAGCCTCCATTTTTCACTGTTCTTTTTTCTTTTTTCATTTCTTGCCCTCTTTTTTTCCTTTCCCCTCATTCTCATTCTATCTCTCCATGCAACTTGTAATCTGATAAAACTCCATGCAGTAAGCAAGGGTAAGGAAAGGAAGGAGAGTGAGACAGAGAGAGAGGGAGAGAGGGAGAGAGAGAGAGAAGAGAGGAGGAGGGAAGAGAAGAGAAGAGAAGGCATTTTCATTTGGACAGACTCTGCACACGGAGCCTCAGCCTTTGGCCTGTGAGCAATGGCTTTAATTCTGGCCACGACAGCGGTGTCCACACAAGGTTTTGTGCTGCAGATATGTTAATCCATCATGTGTACGTGTGTGTGTGTGTGTGTGTGTGTGTGTGTGTGTGTACGTGTGCCCCGAAACTGTGTGCCACTGCTGGAGCCGCCTTCCTTTGGGTGCTGCCCTCAGCCCAAACCTCTTAGAGAGGAGAAGTGCTTGTGTGTTAACACCATCTAACAAATGCATACACACACACAGACACACACACACACACACACACACACACACACACACACACACACACAAACACACATACAAACACACACACACACACACACACACATACAAACAGACATACAGACACACAGACACACACACACACACACACACACATACACACACACATATACACACACACACACACACACACACACACACATTCACACACACACACCCACACACACACACAAAGTGTGAAATGACATAGACACATGCAGAAACACAAACACACAAAGAAGTATACCCACATGCCTGTAGAGATAGAGAAGAAACACACACACACACACACAAACACACACACACAAACAAACACACACAGACACACACACACACACACACACACACACACACAAAACACAAACGAGAGAGAACCACGCTCCTCTTCCACGAACACACCCACGCACAATCGTCGGCGTCACGGCTTCCTGTCAGGCGTGTGTCGTGGCGCGGTGTGGCGCGGCGGTGACGCCGTAGAGGGGCTTGGCTCAGTGCAGCTCTGGCGCGGTGGCGCGGTGGAGGCAGGCATGAGATCAGCTGCCAGAGCGGCGCTTTGAAGACCAGTTCAGAGACGGCAGCCAGGGAACCAGAGAGAGGGAGGGAGAGAGAGAGAGAGCACGAGTCTGTAGCCTACTGACGTCAATGCCTACCACCCCCACCATTGATAAGCAGACACACACACACACACACACACACACACAGTCTCACACATATAAATATGTACACATCTAACACACACACATAAACACATATATACACACATACTCATGAAGACACACTCACCCGCACACACACACACACACACACACACACACACACACACACACACACAGGTATGCTCACAAACACACACACACACACACATACACACACACACACACACACACATACACACACACACACAGCCTCCACTGATCACAGAAGCTGTCAGCTTTCAGCTCACATTTTCCCTCTCAAACAGCGGCAAAGGGATTCTCCAGCTTTCTTTGTTTTTCCGACTTTTCCGTGGAGATAATTCTCGGCTCCTTTTCTTCCTCCTCCTCTTCTTCCTCCTCTTTCTCCTTCTCCTCCTTCTCCTTCTTCCTCCTCCACTCTTCCTCATCTCTGCACCAGAACCAGTGCATTTTGGGAAATTCATTCAGCTCACTCACTCCGGCAAGCTCCTTCACCCAGAACATAATTAGTGTCCTCGCTCCTCGCTGAAGTACCAGCCCAATATTGTTGCACTGGATTGGCTAAATGGGTCTAATTCACAGTGAGAACCAGGCTTCTCTCTCCACCGCCAGACATCAACCTCCAACCAAACCTAATAACAACCACTACATCTCTCAGACTCTTCCTCTCTCATCCTCTCTCTCTCTTTCTCTCTCTCTCTTCCTCTCTCATCCTTTCTTTTCCTCTCTCTCTTTTTTGGCTCCTGGAAATGAATGCATTTGTACTTACAATTTTTTTCCAGTTCGGTGTGCTGCTTCAGAAATTCATAAGATGCATAAGGTCTCCTCTCACAAGGAGTCATTTTCACTAAGAGAAATGTAATAGTTGGCTCTCTCATTTCTGCCGCAATACCAGTGCTAACCGGATTTATGCTAATCCACCGATATGCCGGAAGGGGGCTGTGAGAGGTGTATGATATTTTATTTGCGCTTGTTTTAAAGGTGCATGTCGCATCGTAAGGCCATGTCGTGAGATATAGCACGGCAATTACCCATCAGATAGGGGTTTATCTTCTCTCCTTAGCGAGGATCACTTCAGGCGAGCCGATCGTGACAGGGACTCTCGTCGACACGTAGGCGATGAAGCCGGAGCTCGACGAGAGGTTTGTTTAGCTCATCAGGCAAATTAGAACCGTGAAAGCCCCAGAGGGGGTTCCGCGGGAGAACATGGCAGGAGAACACGGGAGGGGGCGACTCCCCTGGGAACGAGAGCGGGACATTTCGGAAATGAATCCACAAGTGACGCACACACCTGATCAAGGTTACTGGGCCAAAGACGTCACGCAGGCAAGCTAGAGAAGAAGGGAGAAATGGAGTGATAGAGGGCTGGAATGGAGTGATAGAGGGCAGAAATAGAGTGATAGATGGCTGAAATGGAGTGATAGAGGGCTGAAATGGAGTGATAGAGGGCTGAAATGGAGTGATACAGGGCTGAAATGGAGTGATAGAGGGCTGAAATGGAGTGATAGAGGGCTGAAATGGAGTGATACAGGGCTGAAATGGAGTGATAGAGGACTGAAATAGAGAGATGGCTGAAATGGAGTGATAGAGGGCAGGTG
>NC_045161.1:22756088-22761088 GCF_900700415.2 Clupea harengus
CACGAAGACACCTAGATTTCCCCCATCCCTGAACGATTCAATATCTCGGCAAACGCCAGTTATGGAGAGAGCACGAAATAGACTAGCTGGCGCTTGCTATTTTATTGCCAATTGAAATGTGTGAGGTGTGTGTGTGTGTGTGTGTGTGTGTGTGTGTGTGTGTGTGTGTGTGTGGTGGTGGGGGGTAAAATTGGCCCTGCAGAGAGGGCTGTGTGTGTGTGTGTGTGTGTGTGTGTGTGTGTGGGTGTTTTGCTCTTCATTACCCGCACTTGGGTATAGCACTCCTTTTCCCCCCGTTCTCTTTTTTTAATGCAAGCATTTGGTGATAAATAACCAAGGACTTTTCTTATTAGCTCCCATCTTTAGCAGTCTTCTCATATGCCCACCTCAGGTAGCCTGGTGCAGCTGTTAAGTTGTGATCGCATTATTAATCCTTCACGCTAACAAACGTCAGCCCCATCGATTGGCGGTCCTTTCTCCCCGAAGGAAGGAATGCACGCACGCGCCGGCCACGGGGTCCTCTACCGTTGGGGGGGGGGGGGGGGGGGGGGGGGGGCAGTGAAAACAAGAATGCGTTATCTCATTATCTTTGGCCACACAGTTCCACGTCTTCGTGGATTAATCAATGCTAACCTACTTTATCAAAGCCACTTATCTTCCATATACAGAAATCTATGCGTGGCCCTGACGTGGGGGGTCGATACCAGGAAATATTTCACATAACAACCCCCCTTTTTTTTCAACTCGCAGGCCTGCCCCTGTTCGGGAGTGTCCGTCCAGCATCTCCTCTCTTAAACGCCCTTGGGAAAGAAAACATCTGTGTGTGTGTGTGTGTGTGTGTGTGTGTGTGTGTGTGTGTGTGTGTGTGTGTGTGTGTGTGTGTGTGTGTCTGTGTCTGTGTCTGTGTGTGCGCGGGGAGAGCCCATATCGGATAACTTATTAGTTCATTTGCTCATCCTTCTCCAATAACGTCCGCAGTTTCCAGTCGTTAGGAGATATGATGTTAATGGTGCTGAACCTGTAGGCTGTGTCGCGCTGTGCTGTGCTGTGCTGTGCCATGTTGTGCCGTGCCGTGCTGTGCTGTGCTGTGCTGTGCCGTGCCGTGCCGTGCCGTGCCGTGCCGTGCCGTGCCGTGCCGTGCTGTGCTGTGCCAGGCTGTGCTCTGGGTGGCAGTGGCAGGCTGGAGAGATTAAGGGTCTCCAGTGGAGGAAGGCTGGATGGGAAGGTGCTTCCATCCACTCAGCAGGTCCAGACAGGCACAGGGGTTTGGGGCTAAGCCTGTAAACAGTGGGTCATCCCCTCGGGCTGACTGGCTAACAGAGCACGCAGAGCAGAGCCTCTCCCTGTCTCTGAACTTACACACACACACACACACACTGACTGACTAACAGAGCACCCCAGCCTCTCCCTGATCTGCTATACTGGGGCTCTACATTCACCACGCTGCTCCACTGCAGCTCTGTCTCTGAACACACACACACACACACACACACATAGACACACACACACTCCCTCTCTGTCTTGGTCTCCCTTTCCCTCTCACACACACACACACAAACACACACATACACCATCTATGTCTTGGTCTCCCTTTTCCCTTTTCCCTCATACACACACACATACACACACACACACACACACATACACACAGACTTTCTCAGAATGCTCATCCACCTCTCCTCCTTCCACCCTCTCCCCCTCTCTACCTCTCTCTCGCTCTCTCTCTATATCTGTCTCTCTCCGTCCACCTTTCTGAGTGCTCCCGTTCAGCCGCCTTTGATCCTGCTTCTCCAAATCAATCACAGGAGGCATTCCAGAGACGCACCGGTGGACGAGGCGAAAGAGAGCGAGAGAGAGAGAGAGAGAGAGAGAGCGAGAGAGAGAGAGAGAGAGAGGGAGAGAGAGAGAGAGAGGGAGAGAGAGAGAGAGAGGGAGAGAGAGAGAGCGCAGGCCTGGCGAGTACCTCAGGTGCTGTCTGAGATATGTCAAGAGAGGCTTGATGCACTATTTATTTATGCACTTATTTATGTATTTATTGGAGTCGGCGGCTCGGCGCCCCCCCTCTCCGGGGAGACTCTGGACGAGCGACCGACAGCGCCGCCTGACAAGTTATTTGATTTCACCAGGGTCATAATGGCATAAACACTCAAGATGTTAACAACCAGGCTACGGCCCTGCCTCTGTCTCAATCCCAGCAGCCCTCCCTCCTTTCCCCCTCTCCTCTCCCCCTCTCTCTCTCTCCCCCCCTCCCCTCTCTCTCTCTCTCCCTCCCTCCTCTCCCCCTCTCTCTTTCCCCCTCTCTCTCTCCCTCTCCTCTCCCCCTCTCTTTCTCTCCCTCTCTCTCTCTCCCTTTCCACCTCCCTGCATCTCTCCATCCACCCCACCCCTCCCTCCTTGCCTTGCTTCCCCCTTTCTGTTGTCTGAAGTAATAACCAACTCATTATGGGATGTGAGAAATACCTACTAAGAGATTATGCCAGATATAAAAGGCATATAAGCACATAGGTGATGGGAGAGGGACTCTCCTAGCATCCATAATGAGATGGAGGGGATTGCAAATGATGCTCTCCAGGGACCCACACTCCTCCACACTTCTGCCAGACCCCCCCCCCCCCCCCCTCCACCCCAACACCATCATCATCTCCCCCGGCCCAGCACTGGCTTGTAATTAATGTATTTACTGAAGGAGCGACTCGCCTTGTCAGTGGGTTTCCAGTTAACAGCCATTAGAGGTTCAGAGGTAGCAGGGGAATGCTGTGCGAGCCTCACACACCACTCTGGATGCTGCTCACTAGCCATTCTTTCGCTCTTTTTCTCTCTCCCCTTCTCCCCCTCTCCCTTTCTCTTCTCTCTTTCTCCATCTCACTCTTTGTTTTTTCTCTCTATTTTCTCTTTCTGTCCCTTTGTCCCGCCTGTGTGTACCCTGTAAGCATCATTGCAGCAGCAGCGATGGCGGCGGCAGCAGCCAGCACTCAGCCTCCACTTCCTATTTGGCTGCTGAAATAAGAACAAGCCATGCAATTACTTTTCAGAATATGTATTTTCCCTCAGCCCCCGGGGGGTGGGGGCAGGGGGGGCGGGGCGGGGGTGGACTGATGTTACCTCCGTATAACGAGAACAAACTTCTGTCCAAGGCAGAGAGATCTGCTTCCTTCCAGTCTGTTTTTGTCTACACTTGTCTGTGCTGCAATATGCCAAAGAGAAGAAGAATTTTCAAACCTTGTTTTTCTCTTGAAGGGTATTTTTATTTTCGTGTTGATGGCTCGTAGACATGCCAATTTTGGGGCCATCCTAACGGGGGGGTGTAACCCTGAAAAACATATCCCCGGAGCCAGGGAGAAGGCTCTTTTTTTGTATTTTACCTAAAAAAAGTTTAATTAGCAATTAAGCTTACAGCATCACAATTGTGACTGGAACAAAAGGCTGAGGCGGTGGTGGTGGTGGTGGTGGCGGCGGCGGTGGTGGTGGTGGTGGTGGTGGCAGTGGTTGAGGGGTGGCTGGGAGGGGTGGGTTAACAGTAGTAATGGAAATCAGTGTGTTAATTCACAGCCTGGGTTTGTGCAGAGAGGCACAGACATCCCCAGAGCTTTGCTGCATCTCAGGGGAATGATGGGTAAGGCTTTTGGGGAGCATATAGGATGCACCCCCCTCACCCACCCAACCCCACCCTCAACCCCTCACCCAATTCCTCCACTCTCTCGTCCTTTCATTTCCCCTCCTCTCTTTTCCTCTCTTTTCTCTTCTCCTCTCCTCTCCTCTCCTCGCCCCTGCTCTTGCCCCTGCCACAGTGAGGCAGTTAAGGGCAAATGTGAATCATTTAAAACTCCAGGGAGGGGGATCTGTTACAGTGGCCAATGGCGAGCCGCCTCGGTCGGGGAGGGAAGCGGGGAGCCCTGGGCCGCCTCTCCCTCTTAATTAACAGACAGAAGAGACGCTTGCATGAGGAAGCAGGAGGGGGGCTTGGAGCGCAGCCCTTAGTACCAGACCTTACTCCCCTACATACACACAGACAGACATGATGCATGCACACACACACACACACACACACACACACACACACACACACACACACACACACACACACACACACACACACACACACACACAAACACACACACACACACACACACACACACACAGACACACACACACACACACAGACAGCCAGACACATACACACAAATACATATTTATACACTTTCACACACATACAAATACCCATACACACAAGCACATGTTCATTCATTCACACACACAGACACACACACACACACACACACACACACACACACACACACACACACACACACACACACACACACACACACACACACACACACACACACATTCTGTGTGCTCTGCTTTCTGCTGGGGCAGAGAGAAGGGTCAGGGTCATGTGCTGACACACATGCTGATTTACAGGTGCTGAGAAACCTCCATATCAACGCTCCAACAGCAGCAACACCCCCCCCCCCGCCCCCCAACCCCCAACACACCCCCTCCGTCACAGACTACAGTTCTCCAAAGTAAATCACAGTCAGCAAATGCATTATACAGACAGCCCTTCTTAAAGCCCCATATGGGTTGCAATGTGCACCGGAGAAGTGCACCCTATAGCTGCGAGAGGTGAGCTCTGGCTGGGGAGATGTTGGGGGCAGTCAGTGCACATTTGTTGGAGCCTCCAAATGGCCTGCTCGGTTGGTAATACAGAGGTCTTTTATTTAAGCCGCTGGCAGCCTTTATTTGGTGTTTGTTACCCTCCTTTGACCTGTGGGGACTATTAAATGTCACTCCCCTTTAAGTGAAGAAGAAAGACAACTTTGGCCAACTTTGCTTCACCTTTAAAGGTCAGGTGTTGCCATAGCGACAATTATTCGCCACAACCCCCCCACACCACACCACCCCACCCCCCAACTACCATCACCATCACCCCACACATTCTGCTCTCTCTCGCTCTCTCTCTCTCTCTCTCTCTCTCTCTCTCTGGTACATTCTGTTTC
>NC_045161.1:22766088-22768588 GCF_900700415.2 Clupea harengus
ATGTGTGTGTGTGTGTGTGTATGTGTGTGTGTGTGTGTGTGTGAGAGAGAAAGTGAGAGAAAGTGAGAGAGAGAGAGAGAATATGTGAGTATGTGTGCCAGTGTGTGTGTGTGTGTGTGTGTGTGTGAGTGCATAGGTTAGTGTGTTTGCCTATGCGATCCTCTGTGAATATGTACTGGTGTGATGGAGAGAGTGAAAGAGCAGGAGAAGGATGGGTAGGAAAGGGAGAAGCAGAGGCCAAGAGAGAGGCAGCCTGGGTGGAGGCCAAGAGAGAGGCAGCCTGGGTGGAGGCAGCCTGGGTGGCTGGCTGTGTCTGAGGGCCCAGTGGAGGCTGGAGGCTGGGAGGCTGGGAGCCAGGACTCCGGCAGCAGTAGCAGCAGCAGCAGCAGCAGCAGCAGCAGCAGCAGCAGCAGCAGCAGCAGCAGCAGCAATGGGGTCATTTACATATAAATGAAAGTTGCCGATCACACGCCGCTGACCCCATTTATTCCGGCAGACAGACAGGCAGGCAAGGCAAGCGCCAGCGAGTTGCCGAATTACTCCAAATTACCACATTTCCATCTTAACATTGGGCCTGTCAGCTTGGTAGTCTTCGCCACCGCCTCGGCATTCTCTCCCTCTCTCCATCTTTCTCCCTCTCTCCATCTCTCTCTCTCTCCATCCCTCTTGGTCTCTGTCTCCATTCCTCTATATCCCCTTCTCTCTCTCCTTCTATATCTCTCGCCTCTCTATAACACTTTCTCCTTCTTTCTTTTTCTCTCTCTCTCTCTCTCACTCTCTATCTCTCTCTCTCTCTTTCCCTCTCTCTCTCTTTCCCCACCACCAGGAGTGACTCTAATTGGCAGTGGTGAATTTAAAGGACCTGTCACTTCCTGTGCCTGTCACTGCTGCTGCCTCCACCCAGCGGATTAAAAAACTACATACGGACTGTGTTTGTGTATACAGAGAGGAAAAGATAGAGAGAGGGAGCGAGAGAGAGATAGAGATGGAGGGAGGGAGAAAGAGAGAGAGAGAGAGAGAGATGGAGAGAAGGAGAAAGAGAGAGTGAGAGAGATGGAGAGAGGGAAAAAGAGAGAGCACCAAAGCTGTGCAAACACTCTCACCTCTGATTTTATGGAAGTGTTAATGCTCCTCTCTCTCTCTCCTCATTCTCTCCTCGCTTTCTTTCTTATTCTATCTCTTTCTCTCTCTTTCTATCCATCCTGGCTCAGTAAAGGCTTTTCCACACACGCCCCCCCCCCTGCACCTCCCCCCGCCTGCTCCTCCCACACACAACATGCTTACAAACAGCTATGTGGTCTCCACACGCTAATTCCTACCCATCCTTCTCTTGCTCTTTTACTCCCTCCATCACACCAGCAAACACGCACACACATGCACACACACACACGCACACACAAAGATCTTATTAAAGACAAACAGATCCCTGATGCTCTGATGCCCGACACTTCCCTTTAAAGGTGTTCCAGTCAGAGTGTCGAATCTCTCTGGAACGAAGCACTTTATTTGGCTTGCGAAAAAAGGAAAAAGGAAAACTTCCGTCAGCTGCCAGCTTCTCTCTTTCTTGTCTCAGTCATGGTCAGCCAAGCAAACTCCCTCATTAGTTTATTAAAAAAAACAAACAAGGAGGATGTCTGTCTTTGGGTGGGGAGATGCACACAGTGATGGCGGTGGGGGGAAAAAAGCATAGTTGACATAAATTAGAAACAAGCCCCTCATTAGCACAGATTGACGCATGTGTTGAGCATTATGGCAATCAGACGGCTTTTACATGTGCTCTAAATGGATGGACAGAGCTGGTGAAGAGAAGAGATGGCCCCCTCTGATCATTACATCACTGGACAGCTTGGGAAGAATAAAGTCTTACTGCACACGCTCATCAGCTTTTCTCTCTCGTCCAAGGTCCTTCCTCCCACAGTTGTGTCTTTCACCAAAGCTCCGCTCCACACTGGGAGAGGCTGGGTGATATGGCAACAAAAAAAAAACATATTTCGCTCTCGGGATATCGCGATGTGAAGAAATGGCGATATACGATGCAATTCAAAACAATATAATCAAAGATTTAGCATCAACGTTTATTTTTATCTAAAAAAAAAGATGCAGACGCAGCATGCTGTCCTAGATCTTAATAGTTGTGTTTAATTGACGAAAAATGAAAACAAATTGCACACCATCTTAAGACTGCCAAATTAAGGTTGGGTGTTTCC
Organism: Clupea harengus; assembly: GCF_900700415.2. NCBI lineage: Eukaryota > Metazoa > Chordata > Actinopteri > Clupeiformes > Clupeidae > Clupea > Clupea harengus. The sequence continues at coordinate 22,768,296 of NC_045161.1, forward strand.
AACAGGAAACATGAAAATAAAAAAAATAACTGTAAGACAATTGTAACCGTACAAACAGCATACATGGTTAAGCTGTAGGGTAAAGTATGAAAGTAAGTTCAGCCAGTGGCATAGGAAGATGATTTACATATCTGTGTGTGTGTGTGTGTGCGTGCGTGTGTGTCGGTGTGTGTGTGTGGGGGGAGGGGGGTTGGGGTGGCAAGCTGTCATCATGCCAAAGAGAAAGGCATTATATTCTAAAGACTCCAGAAGGCTTATCCTTTTCTTCAGAAAGTAGCCGTCATCGAAAATGC
>NC_045161.1:22773588-22786088 GCF_900700415.2 Clupea harengus
AAATATGCCCGCAAATGAGCCTGGCCTCAAGTGACCTCTGAACTCTGCCCAAACAGCCCACCACAAGCTCACTAAGCTCGAAGAAACCTACTTCATTCATATGCAAGGGCATGAAGAAATCTGTCTCTTGTTGCATTGGTTTTCCCTCTCATGCCATAAGGTGCAAGAATAAATAAAATGGCTCAAATCTATCTGGTTAAAATGGCTCAAATCTATCTTTTTTTTTTTTTGGCCAATTTTGACAGCGCTACCCTAGAGGTATCTGAGCTACGTATAATGTAGTGCATGTATTTGGGACAGGGTGATGAAGAATGTGGTCTAGACTGGTGAAATGGGCTTGGCGTTTGCAGATAAGACGGGGCTATATGTGGGACAAGGTTGGAAGAGACTAGACATTTGTTTGTTTCTCTCTTTTTTGGAGAAGGAATGGGGGACGACATGACCCATGGAATTGGTGCAGGAGTTACAGCCCCCGGGGTCGAGGTGAATGGTTCATTACCCAAATGCGGAGGCCACCAGATTTACTACCACTGCTTATGTTCCAGGGAAAGGAATGGGAGAAAAACATATGAGCTTTATTAAAATGAATAAATTATAAAACAAAACAAAAAGCCCAGGCTTTTGAGTGCTCCAACATGAGAGTTCAGAAAGAGTGCAGATAAGAGAATGCCCCCCCCCCTCTCATTTTCCCTCTCACACACTCTCTCTCCCACTCTCCACTTTTTCTCTCTCTCTCTCTCTCTCACTCACTCACTCTCTCCTCCCTCCCTCTCTCTCTCTCTCTCTCTCTCACTCTTTCTCTACCTTCCTTCTGCCCGTATATCAATGTTGACTGTAAAACACATCTTTAAATTTAATACCCACTCATGAATAAATGCATGCATACAAATGTCGCCCGGTGGCAGGAGGTACGGCGAGCAGGGGAGGTCAACGCCTGTCAGGCAGCCGGCAGGGAGAGAGAGACGGACGGAGGGATGCAGGGAGAGATGGAGGGAGAGAGAGAGGGAGGGAGTGGAGGTATATTGAGAGGGGGGGTGAGGGGAAGAGACAGGGAGAACGAGAGAGAGCGGGAGAGAGACAGAGCGAGATGGTGGGGAAGGAGGCGACTGTGGACAGGGAGAGAGTGATATATATGTAGAGAAAGAGATGGAGAGAGAAAGGTAGAAAGAGGGGGGTAGATTGAGTGTGGGAGAGAGAAGGGGAGAGAGATGGAGAGAGAGAGGAAGTGTGAGGGGAAGCGGAGGGGGGGGGGTGGGGCTAAGTGTGAAGCCAAAGGCGGGGCTCCTAAATGACTGTGGCAGGGACGCGTCACTCACACGCTGCAGACGGAACCCTGATGCATGGTGACACTTTCTGCTGAATCTCTGTGGCGCCACACAACACTCCCTCTTTCTCTCTTACTCACTCCCTCTTTCTCTCTCTCTATCTCACTCTTTCTCTCCCCCTCTCTCTCTCACTCCCTCTTTATCTCTCTCTCTCACTCACTCTTTCTCTCCCCCTCTCTCTCTTACTCTCTTTCTCTCTCTCTCACTCCCTCTTTCTCTCTCTCTCTCTCTTTCTCTCCCCCTCTCTCTCTTACTCACTCTCTCTTTCTCTCTTTCTCACTCCCTCTTTCTCTCTCTCTCACTCCTTCTTTCTCTTTCTCTCTCACTCTATCTCTCTCTTACTCACTCCCTCTTTCTGTCTCTCTCACTCCCTCTCTCCCTCTCTCTCTCTCACTCCGGGGCAGATGTATGTATGTTAGAGAGCGCAGCGTAAACAGCGACTTGGCCGGTCCTCAGAAAGCACACGCTGTGCCTTTTCATTTTACGTTGAATGTCCTGAAGCTGCGGCTGATCGCATCATCATTCATCGCATGGGCAAGTGGACGGAATCATGCAACTGCCGACTGACATTAAAAGGAATCAATCAAGAAATCAGGAAATAGATATACGTGCTAATCAGGCATCATCAAATACCACTCTAAAAACAAAATACTCTACTGACTATTTATGCAGCTGTAACAAACAATGTCAATAGTGCCATAAAAAGGCAAACAAAAGTAAAGGCTGCTTTTAACATGGTAGAAATGAGCCAAACTGGGCTTTTGACATGGTGCAAATGAGCAAAACTGGGCTTTTAACATGGTAGAAATGAGCCAAACTGGGCTTTTGACATGGTAGAAATGAGCCAAACTGGGCTTTTGACATGGTAGAAATGAGCAAAACTGGGCTTTTAACATGGTACAAATGAGCAAAACTGGGCTTTTAACATGGTATAAATGAGCCAAACTGGTGCTCAGAATACTGATGCAATTGTTTCTGGGAGTTTCTCCTATTCACAGGTCTAACTCGCAATCCAGATTAGACTTGCTTTTAAAAGGGGGGACATTTTCACCGCAAAACAGACTGTCCACTGCAGTTTTCATTCATACAACGGATTACGTAATCAGTCACTTCTTGCGCTTCTCTTCCCATGATTTTGCTCAAAACTCCCTCTTTTCCCACGACATTCCCACTAATGCATATGCATCAGTCAAAAAAAGCGCAACTTGTCATTCTGTGGCAGGCAGAATGCGGTTTTAGCCATGTGCGATTTGTTCGTACATACCACGCCATGTTTTAGGCGTACATTGCTAACAAGTACATCTCACTCCGAGTCTCTTTTTGTCTCTTTCTCTGTCTCTCTGTCTCTCTGTCGGTCTTTTTCTCCTTCTCTCTGTCACTTCAGGTCTACCTTCCCATCTCCTCTTTCTCTCTGTGTATATTTAGTCTGTCTTTCTTTCCATCTAATTTGTCTGTTGTCTGTTTCTCTCACTCTATAATTTCCCTCTCTCTCTCTCTCTCCCTCTCTCTCTCTCTCTCTCTCTGTCTCTGTCTGTCTCTCCACACCTTACCACGTCTGCGGATTCCCAGCTCACCGTGGGACTCGGAGGGATCAGACAGATTAGAGTAGAGTTTTGCTCATCCCTTTCTAGAGTGGCGACGTGTCATCCACGCAGGAGGAAGTGGGCCGAGTTCTGAGGCAGGGCCGACTCCTTTTGAAGGGATGCGCCTCGGCTCGGCTCGCCTCGGCTCGGCTGCCAGGCTTACGCAACACGTTAACTGGATCAAAAGACACGTGTGATGGACACTAAGAAATACAGGCCGCTCACGGCAGCCATGTGTTATCATGAAGAGCGTTTAGTCGTTTATTACACGCTTTTATCCAAAGAAACTGACTTAATGGGGAAAGTTTTCTTTATATATATCTTTCACCTTACTTATTACAGCAGGAACTATGAGCTTCAGATATGGCGGTAAGTAGGAGCTTTAGGCGCACCGCAGCTTTGAAGAGCCTCTAAACAGCAGTCCAGCTGCTCCTGCTATCTCTATGTTTGAATTGACTCATAAACAAACGAATAACACCCCGCTTTTGTGATTTGAGACGCCAGGCAAATAAAATGAGTGGGATGGAGCAGAGACCTCGAGCTTTCTCTAACCACAGGAGAGGTTTTATCATGCTAATGTTTCAACAGGCACATCCACAGCCAAAACCCCTGTGGAATGAATAGCATAGCATAGAATAGCATAGCATAGCATGTGTGACCCCTCTACCCTTCTCATCTAGCCAAAAAAACAGAAAATGTACAGTAAAAACTGTAAAAACTACTGTTTCATTTCACGATTTAAAACATTATGATCCCGTGTTATTTAAAATGGAAATAATCTCATTCCATACCATAGATGCCATGAGATAATCTACCAAAAAAATGCTGCCAAAAATAAATCACAAAACTCTTCAAAGCCTTGAACTTGCGTATCCCGATCGTTTTAATCTGCGTTTTAATCTATCTTGGCCGCCCATCCAAACTGACTTTTATCAGCTCAGTGCCCTCGCTGTAATGAGATTACGCTAATGAATGTTTTAAGCCAGTGGGAAGTCCAGGCGATGAGTTAAAATATCCTCCTGCAGAGTACAGATTTGTCCTCGGCACAGTAAGCAGTGATTTTTCTCCATGTTGTTTTGCCCTTCATAAAAACAGATCAAAGGCAATTTTTACATTAAAGCGTTTACATATTATTTTATATTTCTTCTTTTGAAATTAATTTGTTTGCTAGTTTATTTCTTCCCTATCAGACTCTCACCGTAGAACTACTCAGATTTGTGATGGGGGAATGTTCACTTTAAGACGTGGGTTATTCATGATTTTAGCAGGAGGGTGCAGCTGAAATGTGTAGTGACAGCCTGGCTAGCTTAAGCATCTCCGGAATATTCTTTCCATAAAAAAGGTCCCCCCCTTGAGCCCTGTGAAGCTACCTAGAGCTCCTGAGTGTGAAGCAGATCTGGAGCACAGGCCGCGGTCATTCAACTTCTCCAGAGCTACATCACAACCTCCATCATCTCCTGACTCTTACACACACACCACACAAACACACACACACACACACACACACACATTAACAAACATGCCTACTCCCACACACGTACACAAACACAAACACACACCTCACACACACACACACATACACATTCACAAACACGTCCACACCCACACACGTACACAAACACAAACACACGTACACACACAGACACACACACACACAAACATACCAACATCCACCCATGCATGCACACAAACACAAGCACTCAAGCACACACACACACACACACACACACACACACACACACACAGGCATACTGTCACAGAAAAACACACACACACACACACACAAACACACAGGCATACTGTCACACAGAAGCACACACACACACAAACACTCATTCACACTCTATGACAGCCGCTCCCCATCCTCTCGCCCTGAAAACAAAAAACAGCCATCAAAAACCTTCAGAGAGAACCAAATGGGAGATGGGCAGACACTTCTAGCGTGTTTTCTGCCTCGGTGCGTCGTGTTCTCACTTAGTCAGAGTTGTTGTGTGCGGATGGGGAGATGCCGAGAGGTCAGTCCGTGTGCTCGCGCTGTGGCTCCCAGGTCCGTGTCACTTCAAGGTTGAACCTGCCTCTCTCGCTCTTTTATCGTTCTTTCTTTCTCGTTCTCCCTCTTTCTTTTTCTCCGTTTTTTCTCTCTTTCTCTCTCTGTATCTATGTGTATCAAACCGTAGGTGTTTATTTGTATTTCATTTTATTTTTTATTTGGAGGTTTGTGTGTGTGTGTGTTGGGACTCCAAACAAACAGGGTATGAAAAGGCCCCAGAGTTGTTTGAAGAGATTAGCGGTGGTGCACGGCTTTGGGAGGGGTGGCGGCGGTGTGTGTGTGTGTGTGTGTGCGTTTGTGTGTGTGTGCGTGTGTGTGGGTGTGTGTGGGTGATGAACTATCCCGCGGCGTTGAAAGGAATCATAAACAGGGTTATTGTCGGAGGCGGAGCGGCAGCTCTGTCGGCGCTGACAGCAGGTGACGGGTTGCCGTGACGGGTTTCCGTGACGAGCCGCATTGATATGCCGAGAGAGGAGCGGAGCGGGCAGAGGAGCAGATGGACGCAGCAGAACGCCCGCCGACCGCCACCGCTCCTCTGAGCTTTGCCGTCCTCTCACCGTGTCCCTATAGGGCCGGCGGGCACGCTCGTAAAAAAACGAAAGGGGAAAAAAAAAACAGACGGGGCAAGGTTGTTTCCGGCGGTGGGACAGGACGGGACGCACTGCGCCGCACCGCTGATTGCGTGGAGATCATCTGTGCCGTTAGTGATCGTCAGACGCCTATGAACGGTGTCGGTGTCAGAAGCTGAGCTAGTTCTTCTCCTGTGTGTGTGTGTGTGTGTGTGTGTGCGTGCGTGGGGAATAACAGGCAGGCAGATGTTTTGCCGGAGATGAATTAGCATCGGGCCGTTTTGTTGATGAATGACTTTGGCGAGCGTGGTGAGCACCAAAGCAAGGGAGCCGTGGTGGTGCCACAAGCCCATGGCATTCTGGGAGTTAGCCCATACCCACACCCCCTCCTCCCGACCGCTGCACTGATGTGGGAGGGAGGACACTGCTCTGACAGCCACACCACGCCACATTATTATTCCGGGAACGCTTCCTCAGGGCAGAGAGATCGACAGTTCTGGCAGCGTACTGTGTGGAGCCTCAGGTCTCTCTGTCTCTCCGTCTCTCCGTCTCTCTGTCTCTCTGTCTCTCTGTCTCTCTGTCTCTCTGTCTCTCTGTCTCTCTGTCTCTCTTTCTCTCCGTCTCTCTGTGTCTCTGTGTCCCTCTTTCATTTGCCTCCTCCCCACCATCTAGCTTTTTTGTCTCTGTCTCTCCTTCTATTTGTCTTCCTCTTGCTTTTGCCCTGTCTCGCCTTCTACCACTCTCTATCTCTCTCTCTCCCTCCCTCCCTCTCTCTCTCTCTCTCTCTTCCTCTTTCACTCCCTCCCTCTCTCTCTGTCTCAAACTGACACTTGTTTAGATCCCTCTCCCCACCAAGACAACATGCTTGGCTGCCTCTGCGTCTGCCTTCTCTCCCTCAGCATCCTCCTCTACCCCCCACCCCCTCAGCCTCCAACTCCTCCGGTCCTCCCCTCCCCGCGTTCTGCACTGTTGTCATCCCCTCAGGAACACGCACGGCGGGGATGAAGAGGAGGAGGTTGTGTGTGAGTGTGTGTGAGTGTGTGTGTGTGTGTGTGTGTGTGTTGAGGGGCTAAAAAAGTGCAAGCGCCGGTGAATTGCTAATAGGCTATCATGGGGCTCTGGAGGTGGAAGCCCGCTGGAGGTCTGTAACCCATTAAAGAAACGTCAACTCTGCATAGGTACGCCGGGAATTATGGGTCACTGGCCAGGAAACGTTTCCCGGCTGCCGATTGGCCGAAGTGCTGCCCTGTAATCTGTCACAATCCAGCACTTGCAGTGACAGCACTGGGAGCATCCGCGAGGCTTCACCCATGGAGGCCGGAGCCACCACAGCCCAGTACACAGCTATATGCTGCACGCTCTGATATTATCAGCTATTTAAGAGCTGCACGCCTTATGGCCACTCACACACACACACACACACACACACACACACACACACACACACACACACACACACACACACACACAAACAAGCACACACACAAACACACACACACACACACACACCTACACACACACACACACAAGCACACACACACACACACACACATATACACACGGAAACAGTGGGTTGTTTTCAGTGTTTTGTTTCAATGCCAGTGAAGACCTGAGGCCTAACTAGACGAATAATGAACTGTGTATAGTGATGAATATAGATGGACAAGTGAGAGGAAGCCCTTTTGATGTTGCCCTTCTTGACCACACACACCGCTATGTTATGTTATGCTATCAGCTGCCGAGTGCTGGCTAAAATTCATGAGCTTTTTAAAACACCTCATTTAAAACAGAAAGAGCGGACGAGCGCTTGTGTGCTTTGAAGATAACCTTCATTAGATAGGTGAGCAGAGAGGAGGGGTGGTTGGTGGTTGGGTGGTTGGGTGGTGAGATCAAAACAAATTGAACGGCAGTTTGGGGCGAAACTTGTCGGCATGAAGCCGAGGCGAGGCTGTGTGTTGCTCTGGTGTGTGTGTCATGTCAACAGCTCTTTGGAGTTGAAAGGCGCAGGGGGCCGAGAGATATCTGGGAGTGATGCCCTTCTCTTGATAACGGCGCGAGGCTCTGAAGTCAGGGCTGGTGGGGAGTCAGAATCTCTCTTTTTTCCTCTTTATCGCTCTGCTCGCACGCCTACCAGGCAGACAGCCTCCGTGCGCTGACGGGATTGCTGGAGGTTTTTTCTTTTTTTTTCTAGAACCTTCCATGTCTATGTTCAAGGCATGACTTTGACTTCTATTTCAGTCCGAGGAGAGTCAGTCCTGAGCGCAGTGACTCCTAATCTAGACAAGAGTCTGGCACTCAGGGTTCATCCTGTTCTGTAGAGAGGAGAGGATGCACACACACACACACACAACAAGGACTCCGAACACCAGACAGCAGCGCTGGTCAACGGGGAAACTTCAAATGCCTGACATTTAACTTACTCAAACTGAAACTCTTAAAAACTTCCCAGTCTCTACTGAGCGTGCACAATGAAGTTAGTTTTTTTTTGAGAAAGGAAAAGAAGAAAAAGAAGAATCCGTCTGTCATTTGTCAGTGCTGATAAATGTGAATATACTATGAGTGGGTAAACAAGAGTGAATAATGTTACAGGGACAGCTTCCAGTTTCTGGCCCTAGTTTGGGCGTCGTCTGTTTTGAATAATGACAGGCGGGGGGAGCGGTGGCACAGCACAGCACGGTTCAAAGCAAGGACAGAAGACACCAGAGAGCCTTCACGTAGCCAACTACCCTCTGGTGAAGAACATATTGCACCAGATCCCAACTTTGAGCAAACAGAATGGCAGAAGGATGAATGCACCTTTTTCAGATAGTCAGTCTTCCAGTCTTCTCCCCTCTCTCACGCTCTCTCTCTCTCTCTCTCTCTCTGACTCTCTCGCTCTCTCTCTTTTTTCCTTTGCACAAAGGGACTTGTCAGATGCCTCTGGTGCCTATGGTCCCTGTAACCTCTGTTTATTTTTATTTACTACCTTATTTATATATTTATTTATTTATTCTGGGGTTGGTGAAGCTGCGATAGAAGTCCCTCGGTTTGGTGACTACAATTGACAAGCCACTGCGGTGAAGGCCCTTATCATTGCCTCCACAGTGGCGCTGGAAGCTCTGCTGTCTTTCTCTTTCTCTCTCTCTCTCTCTCTCTCTTTCTCTCTTTCTCTTTCTAACACACATGCCATCTCCACCAGAGGCTCTCTCTCTCACACACACGCACACACACACACACACACACACACACACACACACACACACACACACAAACAGACATGCCATCTCCTTCTCCACCAGAGGCTCTCTTTCTCTCTCTCCATCTTTCCTCTTTCACTTTTCTCTTCCTCACTCTCTCGTCTCCCTCTTCCTCACTCTCTCGTCTCTCTCTCCCCCTCTCATTTTCTTTCCCTCTCTCCTAGCGTTCTCTGTCAGACTATCAAGCTCTCTCTTTCTCTGTTGCTACTCTGTCTTGTGTCATGTTTGTTTTCTGCTGGAGGACCCTGCAAACAGATGACTCCCTTCTAAAATAACAACCAAATTGCTGGCTTGCCCATACTCTTCTTTATAAATGCATCACTCATCCATTACTCTCTCTCTCTCTATCTTTCACTCTCACTCACTCACATTATCTCTCTCTCTCTCTTGATCACTCTTTCTGTTCTTTCTCTCTTTCTCTCTTTCTGTCATTCCCAGAGAAATCTCCTTTACAAATGCATCACCCACCAACTACTCTTTTTCTCTCTCCCTTCTCTCAATCACTATATTTCTCTCTCTTCTCTCTCTCTTTTTTCTCTCTCTCTCTCTCTTCTCTTTCTCTCTCTCTCTTCTCTCTCTCTCTCTCTCTCCTCTCTCTCTCTTCTCTCTCTCTTTTCTCTCTCTCTTCTCTCTCTCTCTCTCGTCTCACTTGCTCACTCTCGCTCATCCTGAGTCCTGCAGCAGAGGGAGATTTACAGGTAGAGCTCGGGCCCTGGGCTGTCACTGCTCCACATACTTCCAAATCAATAATTGGAAATATTAATTATCACAGCTGGGATGCTCCAGTCAAAAGGTGTTTATTTGCCTATTAGGACGAGCAGGAGGAGAATGGGCTCTGATGGCACAGTAATGTGTATTAATGGTCCGGGGATAGTCTGTTATTTCACATTAAACTCATGAGCAACACATTTCTCTTTTTTTTTTAGGATCCGCGCTGAGCACACAGCGTTGTGTTATCATAGGAGTGTGAAGTCAGCCAAAAACTAAACAAAAGAAAAAAAAGGGGGGGTTGGGGGGGGTGAGTTATGTTTGGAAATATGGTGGATCTGTGGTTTGTGTCATTGGGTCAGTACCAACGATGACTGATGATGAGCCGCTGAGAGCTTAGAGCTGAACCTGTGGTGGGCCAGCACTGAGCAGAACTAAACTCTACAGCAGAACTTTAGCGCAGGTCCACAGACTCCCAGCTCCAGCCAACAGCTGCCTGAGGGATCATTTAAAAACAGTAATGTAACCACAGCAAACACGAGTGTTGAGATTGTGTGTTTAGCTGACAGGAGATATGAAAAGACATTAAGAAAATGTCTGATGTTGCTAAAACAGCATCAACTCAAGCACAGGATGTTTCTGTATGGTGTACAAGTGCTTTTTTATCGTTAAAAAATAAATCCCACATGTTCGTCTCCCGGTGATATTATAAATGTTTATATTTGGGGTCCCTCTGTGCGTTGCGGGAGAGATTGCCTGTGATTTATTGGAGGATGCCTGCCTTTGTCTTACAGCGGCGCCCGGCTCACGACAGCAGCAGCGGGCGCAGCGTAATATGCGGCGTCGCATTGCTCGTCGCTCCTCGCCCCCGTCCACTGAGGCCCACCGGCGCATAATCAAAACTCACGACGGGGAGAGAGAGAGAGAGAGACAGAGAGAGAGAAGCGCGGCTCCCGTTCTAAAAATTGATGTCATGCATTCTCTCCTTCCTAAGCTGTTTACAAGCATCCAAATAGCCCAGGTGCGGGAGCCACTACGAACGTAAACAATGAGATTATCAAGATCTGTCTGCGCTTCAACACAATGAGACAGACACAGCCCTGGAAAAACATATCCTCACAGAAAACAAGCAGAGGAGGAGGAGGAGGAGGGGTGGTGTTGGTGGGGGGTGGGGCTGGTGGGGGGGGGGGGGGGGGGGGGGGGGGGGGGGGGGCATTGCATTCCAAACGCCTCTGTGCTAGATGGAAAAACTGTGATTTACATTCAAAGGCTTGAAAGCCAGCGTGATATATCTGGGAGATGATTCAGCCATAGTGTTTTGCTATTCAGAGACAAGCTTATTAATTATTACACTGTAAGCAAATCAGAGATGAGAGCTGGGTGGCGTGTTCGGGTGTGCTGTGACTGTCAGTGCGCGTGTGTTTAAAAATGTATATGTATGCATTTCTCCTGCTTGACACCGTCAGCCTGCTGTCGGTGAGAAACATTAGGGTGGAGTCGGGTCTGTGGACATGCCACTCAAAGGCAAAGCAATCTTATCTGGCAGTTGCAGGCAGCTCTCTTTCTCTCTGTCTCTCTCTTTCTCTCTCTCTCTCTCTCTCTCTCTCTCTCTCTTTCTCTCCCTTTCTGTCTCTCTCTCTCTCCCTTTCTGTCTCTCCTCCAATTACCCATCCCCCCTCCCATCCCTGAGCATATTCTGTAACCCCCCTCCCTCCCCTCCTACTCTGAACACCCAGAAAGCATCACAATTAGTGGATGAATTCTCTAGCTACCTTTTTATCATATGTGTGAGGAGAGGAAGGTTTAGAACAGTGACTCACAAAGGGGAGCAGAAGGGAAAGAAAAAAAAAGAAAGAAAAAAAATCCACCCTAGAACACTCTCCATGGAGCAAGGCAAAACGAACGGTTTCCCTGACAACGGCATGAGTTCATTAATTGTATTCTTTGTTTATTCTATGAGCATGTGGGTGTGTGTGCGTGTGTGCGCGTGTGTGTGTTTGTGTGTATCGACATGCATGTGACTGCTCTTCATGTGTACATTTGTGCCAAGTGGTTTTATATATATATTTTTTTGTTTTTACAAAATGTCAATGGCATTGTAGGTGTGACGCAACACATTTCAGTCTCTTGCTGCTTCCTGCTCTCCGTGACGGGATACACTTTGACAGTCCCATAAATATTTGAGGCAAAATGGTTTGTTTGAGTGGAAAATTTCTCAGACGGCCATGGATCATTCTTCTCTGAAAGAACCTGGGCTCTTTGAGTTAAACTGTCAAACACAGTCCTCACAAACACCAGGGACGTGAAAAAAAGAAAAGAAAAGAAAAGAAAAGAACGGAAGGCTCCAGAATTTGCTTTATCAAGGAGTAGCTGCTCTTGCTTCTCCACAAACCACAGGTTCTGGGAGCAATGATGAAAACATGGGTCTGCACCTCGACCTTCAAAAGTATAAGATCTTTGCCTTTTTCCCCCGCAAAGACGAAGTGCTGGGATAGTTATTATTTACGATGGATAAATTTATGGAATAATTCCTGAGAGGAAGGTTGCTCCGTTCCTCAAGGTGAAAATGGATACGTTTAGCACTTAATGAATCTGGCCCTGGCGTTCCCCCCCCATATATCAGCATGTTATTAAGACGTTTTAAAACCCCATTATGGTGTTTCTCCTTGAACAAGTCATGCTTTTACGGCACTGCCCTGTCTTTAAATCTGACCTTTTTAAGCTCCGCTCCAGAATTGGACAGTAAAAAAAAAAAAAATACGTTGACGTTGTGGAGGGTAGCAAAAAAAAAGAGAAAGAAGAGGGGAAAAAATGTTGATCCTGAATCTCTTGAACATTTTTCAGATGGTTTGGCTTGGATGTTCATATGAGTGCTCGCTTTGTTGGCAGTAAAATGGTGCCTAATTCCTGGTTTCAGATGGCTCCGAGGACCAGGAAGGGGACATGATTGCTTTCGCATATCTCGGTGATCTTGGTACACAAACTGACTCCAATCTCGCCTCGTCTATCATTAAAGTGTTCACGCTGCT
>NC_045161.1:22801088-22806088 GCF_900700415.2 Clupea harengus
TCTTTCTCTCTCTGCATCTCTCTCTTTCTCTGCTGCTGTCTCTCTCTCTCTCTCTCTCTCTATGTCTCTTTCTCTCTCTCTCTCTCTGCATCTCTCTCTTTCTCCGCTGCTGTCTCTCTATCTCTCTCTCTCTCTCTCTCCTCTCAGGGCTCTGGACTGTACAGGGCTCGGAGCAGGTGCTTCTCGGCAAACAGGACCGACACACGGCAGTGCCGTTCCGCGCCCCGGCCTCTCCGTTAGCAGGATGTGGCAGGCGATTCGCGATGGCATCTTAATCTCGCGGCATGTTGACAAACAGGCTGTTTTCGCGTTTCCCCCGCCATCGAGCCGTGTCCACGCACCGTATCACATTTTATTGAATTGTAAATGCTCGTCAACATGTGCACTTTGAAAAAAAGAAGATACTAGATAAACGCGATCTGGGAAATGGATCGCAACTGGAGAAACATCAAAACTTAATCCCTTTGCCTTTGAACGTGGAGAGCTGATCTTCTTAGCTCCTGTGCTCAGTTCGCGTGTGCCCTATCAGGTTGACATTAATCAAATGTGAAAGGGAAAATAATCACAGATCACAATATTTCACCCTCGCCACAAATGCACACACGCATGCATGCATGCACACGTACATGCGCAAAGCAGCATGGCCGCTTCTTAGCGCTCCGATCTGACATTAGGATTCGCCGCTGCTCTCGTCTCTTCGGTGCACCGGCTCTCGCTCCGCCGCGGCTAAAGGGTAAATGTAGCTCCAGGGAGGCTCTCCTCCCTTCCACCCAAAACTCCTGGGGGGGCCACCATGTGACTGATCCTGATCCGCCTAACCCCGCCTGCGCCTCCTCCTCCTCATCTCCTCATCTCTGGCCACCCCGTCGACCTTTCAGAGACACGCATTATGACTTAAAGTAAAAAGGGGTAGCTTTACCGAGCCGGATAAGGTCACCAGATCACATCCAGATGCATCATGCTGCTAATGAGAATTGTTAGCATACCCCCTCAGACTGATCTGATGTTGAGATTAGAATAGCTATTTGACAAATTGGATGTGATTAGGTGCCCTGGCTATTCTATATAAAGGCACAAACAAGGCGGGCGCTTGCTGTCTGTTGTCTGTTGGTTATGTTGCCACGGAGGAAGAGGGGCTGGATGGCAGTCGTAGACATAGAAAGAGTAGAATGCACATTCATGCCGTTTTTTTCCACACACAGAAGTTCTTACTTTGCTGAGGCCCTAGTTGTCTTGAGCTTATTGCTGTGCATACCAGTCAGTTCACTTATGCGTCTCATGTATGTAATTTATTTAAGGCATAGAATAATCGAATATTGAACATTACTCAATCCTCCATGTTTGTCTGATATAAAATGTAGCTACTCTCCTCTCTCTCTCTCTCTCTCTCTCTCTCTCTCTCTCTCCTCTCCTCTCCTCTCCTCTCTCTCTCTCTCTCTCTCTCTCTCTCCTCTCTGGTCTTGTTGACTTGTTGTGAAGCAGGAGGCGGGGGCAGACTCTGGAGAGACCAGCTGGAATCGGGGTGCCAGGCTTGTGACAAGCCAAAATTCTTGGCCGTGCTCTGTGCCAACGTGAGATTGGCACACACAAAAAGCCACTCCGAGGGCCTGTGTTAACACGGGTAGTGTGCCACACAGTGGGGTGGGGTGGGGCGGGGCGGGGGGCTCTGGGGTTGCTTCTATAGCAACCAAACCTCGACTGGGACTTTTGTGAAAATAGCTACCCTTGACAGCCAGCAAATTGCACCATTTTACTGGATGCAACAGGTAACGAGATATTCTGCCTCCTAGTCTAAATGAGAAGGCCGAGGTCCAGTAACTGTCAGAGTGCACATATTGATTTTCCCTTGTTTTTCTTTCGCCTGGCGCGTTTTAGGGCTGTGTTTTTGGGCAGTGTTTTGACACTCTGAAAGTGCACAGAAAACACTCCACTGGCAGAATAAAGCACATCTCACCGGCTGAATGCCAATATGCTATCACCCAAAACCCAAGCTTCATAAACCCAGAGGGTACTGAGGTAAACATGAATGGCCATATTTATATATATATATATATTCAAGGCACGGCACTTTTGTATCATCTTCAAAATGAAAACAACAAGACTGCAAAATTGTGCAAAATCACTCCGATTTTGGTCAGAACGTATAGAAAGAATTCATTTCTTAAAGCCATTAGATTCACTTAACAAGCATGTTTTCATTTGGAACACTTTCATCTGAAGTGCTTCTCAAATTAAAGTGTTGCATTCATTTTCCACTTACACTTTGAAAATAAAACCATAACTTGACGAAGGAGTTCTGAGCACAGTAGTATCTATGTAATTATATCGCTTCTTCCATTAACCTTTCTGATTGCCTGTGCCTCAGCTGTGCGTAGTAATTGCATCCTTATTGCCACTCATCATCTCAGGCCTGTACCGGTTCTGTGTATGGTACACAAGATGCGATACATTATATAACATACCCGCTGACCACTTTAAGAGCATAAAGACACTCCATGAATTCTTTCATGGGAATCCTAAGTGCATCTTTAAACGGTGTGAAAGTGTCTGCGGTTTGGCACAAATTAGCCGTGTTAAAGTGTGTGTGCGAGCCATCGGCTGTAGCCTAACTGGAGGCACTCTGCTTATCAGGAGGGTGAGACGTGGCTGGAATGACTGCTTTGGGAAACAATGGCAGCTCCGTCCCCCCCACGTGGTCATTTCCCCTTTTATTATTGCACCTTTTCTCTTGTGGACTTCCCAAACGCTCCGAAGGGAACGCCTGACCAGGGGCTATGTGCGGAAGTGGGGAAGGAAGAGGCGGAAAACAGCAACTTGTACGTAACGTAACAATTTTTTAGGGGGAGATTTTTTTGCAATCTCAAACAAATTGGGACTTTAACCATCCTGTGAGCTTGTGAAAAAGAAATAAAAAAAGAAAAACAAGAGAGAAAGAGGCTCCAGAGAAAAACTTCCCGGAGTGCTTTACCTCCTCCGTGTTCCACCTCCATTCCTCCGAGGGGAACCTAGCGTCGGCGCTCCCCAATGCCCCCATTAGAGCTGGCTTGGCATTCTGAGGGAGTAAATTGGCTGGATGGGCTTTTCGGTGGGCTTAACCACCGCGCTGGCACCACACAACATAGCACCGCATGTGGGGGGTGCCTCTGCCGCGCGGGCCCACAGCCAGCTCACCCCCATCCCCATCCCCTTCAGAAGCCCAGGGAAAGGCTGGTGATGGCAGCAGCTCCTCTCCCGTGGGAGTGGGGGAATTCAGGCCTCCTGGTCATTAGTGAGAGGCAGTGTGCGGGGGGAGTGCGTCCAATGCACACGGCCGAACATGTGCGCGAGTGTGTGTGACCTCGTCAGCCCAGCTGCATACAGCTGAGTGTGTGTGTGTTTGTGTTACAGCTGTGTGTGTGTGTGTGTGTGTGTGTGTGTGTGTGTGTGTGTTTGTGTTACAGCTGTGTGTGATTCTGTCACCAACACTGCACACGACCATGTGTGTGTGTGTGTGTGTGATCCTGTCAGCCCCGCTGCACATGACTGTGTGTGTTTCTGTATGTGTGTGTGTGTGTGTGTGTGTGTGTGTGTGTGTGTGTGTGTGTGTATGTGTGTGTGTGTGTGTGTGTGATCCCCTCTTCTGTAGTTCAGAGAGGTCTTTACTGTCTGATGATGACATGGAGAGAACCACGGCCCTGTGCAGACACTCTCCTATGTATCACTTTCCAAAACGAACTTGAAAGTTTTCAAAAATCAAACAGGATGAAGACCTGAGGAAATGGAGAAATGAAACAAAACGGAAAGCGTTTGGAGTTTGGCCCTTACAGATATACCATTTATTCAAACGCCACGCAGGGGGGTAGAGAAGGAGCTCTCAAGTCGAGGCAGTTGATTACCTGGAAAAGATCCTGATTATCCAACTTCTGATTCGGGTCCTGATCTGGTATTTAAAGTATTAGCAGCCATTTATCTTGAAGCTTCTAGATTGAAGGAATTTAAAAGGTTGAAAAAAGACAAAAAAACAAGAAGAAGTAGAAGAAGAGAAAGAAAAAAAACACAAACCAGCGGGCCCTGAATCTAAAACACCTAGCGTTAAATCAGCTCACGCGCTACACGAGGGGCATCTCTGATGAAGCTGTCTTCACAAACAGCTGACTTAGCTGGAAGGACTTCGTAGAGCTTTCGCTCAACAGAGGAAAACATTCCACTGGAAACCCATCTGCTTGTTTTTGCTTGTTGTGTGTGTGTGTTTGTGTGTGTGTGTGGGGGGGTCTCTCACCCTTTTTGCAGAGTAGAGGAGCGAAGCACGTCCATATCACACGCGTTGCCGTCACAGAACACGGCACATGCCCACCGCTGCCATTTGGCGTGAGCAGGAGACGCTGTCACACTCCAATGGGTTTAGTAGAGCGCCAGGAGAATTATAGGCACCAAACATCTGGAGGTGCCCCTGCCTTCACTGGGGCCTGGCAGTGCCTGGTTGTGTGTGTGTGTAAGACAGAGAGAGTCTGTGTGTGCATACTCCCCATCGAAATCTGCTGCACACAAACAAAGACAGCAATCCCAAACAAAGAGCACACCTATCTTGCATTCTTTCGCTTTTTTAACTCACTCCATCTCCCTCTCCCTCTCCCTCCCCCTCTTCCTCGCTCCCTCTCTCTCTTCCTCGCTCCCTCTCTCTCTTTTCTGTGCTTTGCATGCATTGTTAAATAGGACTGATGTTTGCACCTTGGCCATTACTCACTGCATCGCCTGGCTAATTTGTGTGCTCTTACAAGTACAAAGATGTCAGGCAGGAGCTGTGCGCTTACCTTGGCTTCCCCCGGGACCATTAATCCTTTGGCTGGTGTCGTCTCCGCAAAGCCTCACCTGGCTCCTCACAGCCTCCTCCGCCTCTGCCAGGAAGACTGCTGTTTGGACCCTTGCCGTACCCCCCCACCCCCCCACACACACACACACTTGCTATATTTATTCGCTGTTCCAGTCAGCTCTCATCACCGTGGCAATGAGATTGTAATGGA
>NC_045161.1:22816088-22818588 GCF_900700415.2 Clupea harengus
TTTGAAATTAATACATTTCCCTGCGTGGAAAGGCTAGTCTGTTGATGGCTTGGGGAGGGAATGTTGGGGGAGGGTGTGTGTGTGTGTGTTTGTGGGATGAGGGTCTTGGTAGAAGTGCCATGTTAACATTTATTGTATTTGTATTATCTCTAATGACAGAAAAACTAAATGGACCATGGTCTAAATGGATGAGGAGCAAGCATCAGCATGGCAGCCTCAAGTCAATATTAATGCTTTATGGGTTTTTAAAAGACACACTAAATGAAATTTCATTTATGGTCAAAAGCAAATGAATAATAACAATAACAAAAAAATGAAATGCGGTGAAGGAGCTTGAGCTTGGCTAGTTAGTAGGTCAGGAGGTAACATGGGGCTCAACCATGTGGAATATCACTACTTGAGGTCGGTTAGCAAACCTCATATTTATTTAATTCGTTTTATCTATCATGTCCTTTCGACAGCTCCTTGTCTTAAACACCTGGTTGATGTTGACGGCTAAAGTAGCATGCCTTCAGCATCAGAGCAGTAGCCTACTGCCATTTTCTCCTACAAAATTTGTATTACTGCCGACAGTTAGAGTGAACAGTTTAAAGTTACGGCAATTTATCTGGTCGAGCTGGCTGGTGTGCACGGGGCCCCGTGATCGACACATTTGCGGAGCAATCGGCAGCTCCATTATGTGAAGTGATTTATTTATTTATTTATTTTCTGCTGCGGTTCCCCTGGTGATACGGGAACAGGAAAAAAGCAGCGTCAGAGACCCCGGTGAGGAATAAAATTGGCGGAGAGAGCCGGTTAATTTACCCGAGCGAAATCCAAACTATTTACAGGGGCAAAGCAGCCGCTCGGGCCTCGGGGCACCGCACACTTCAAAATGAGCTCTAAGTCTCTTTGATGTTTGCTCCAAATCTAAACACATTTCAAGTATTCCTGCTTTTGGCCAATGGCAGATCTAAATAGCCTCTTGTTATGGGAAAGGTTAGGGTGAGAGATGCTAAAGTCAAGATTTTTTTTTTTGAGCAGGCGCTTTGGCATTAACATGCAATGCAACTCATGTGCAAACTCATGTGCTTTGCTTAGGTGTCTACTGGGATCTTCCTGGTGTTTGGGGGGTTGAGGGGGGGGAGGGGGAGGGGGAGGGGGTTGCTGTTGTGTTTGATGGAGGTTTGTTGCCTTGCCACTGATGAGTGCACATGAATGTTAGGATTCATTTTGGCATGAAAATGAGTTTCCTAAAGAGACATTATGTCAGGCACGCTCATCCTGCTCAATGGATCTGATATGATGGAGAAAACGTTTTTCGAAAGGCAATTATGCGAGTGTTTTAAAACATCTGCCTTCTCGTGCTATTCCTTTTCCTCCTTACCACCACCCTCCCCCTACACACTCACACACACAATTACACACACGCACACACACTCATACTGTCCTCCTCCTTTCCTTTTGGTTCTGTGTGGTTGCATAGTGTAGCCTTCTGCATGGCGAAGCCGCTGTTGTTTCGGATCACGCATTATTTGTTCCACGAGATAACGACTCCGGCAGCGTGAACACTCATTACACCTCTCAAAAGCTGAGAAGCAGGAAATTGCCAACTCCGAGGGCACTAGCGCCAAGATATGCACACTCATAAGCGAGGAGAGGGCTCCGGTGGCATACGGAATGATAGATCGTAACGAGGAACCGATGAAGCCCTCTAGAACAGCAAGGAGCCATCCACCACAGGTGTTGCACAAAAATGGGCTGCGGAAAACTGCGGAAGTTTTCGCATGAATATTGGGGTCACATGTGGCGCTGTGCGTTATAAGAGGAGGCAGGTCATGTTTTGAAAAGAGAGGAAATTTCAAGGAAAAGCGCCCACACAGGCATGGGAGACCTTAAAGCGCTAAGTGCCAGACAGATTTACAAAGAGCGCACTTTACAAAGAAGAAAATAAGAAGTGATGGTTGCTGCACTGGTCTAACCATGCTTTTCAGGTCTGCCGGAGAAGCCTCGGCGTGGAAATAGAAATAACATTTCACAATCCCCAGACCTTGATTTTCTTTCTCTTTTTCTTTCTCTCTATCACTCTCTCACTCTCTTCTTTAAGGGAAAGGAAAAGTAAATCCAGAGTCTTTCACGCTTCAGAAGTTCTTTGGCCCTTTCCATTCCGTTCCCACTGCACCACCCCCAACCCCCCCGCCCCCTCCAATCCCCCCTCCCCGCCACACTCCCCCTTTCCTTCCATTTTCTTTCGGAGACACTTTGGGCGCAGAGGTCTGCTGCCTTTGACAACAGATGGCTGAAAGCCGTGTTTGAAGATAAAAGCGCAGAGGCACAATAATCCATATTTAGTCAGGAACATGATGGCCCCTGAGAGGCGTGTGGCAAAGCGTCGGTGTTTTCCAGAGCCGCGGGGTCCCTCCCAGTGGCTCCTGCTGTTTTTTTTATGCCACATCGCCAGAGCCATTAAGGAGTCATTTGATCAAGGTCTGGTGGTTGGCACACATGTGTTGAAACGACC
>NC_045161.1:22823588-23018588 GCF_900700415.2 Clupea harengus
GGCACGTACAAGCGGCTAATATGTGCAAGTAGTTTAGCCTAAATTTGGATTGAAGGTGCATCTGTACTTTGTGAAGAATTGAACAGTTTCATAATGATAAGTCTTGGCTTATGTTGATAGTCTTGGTATTGTTTCGATAGTGAAGGCTTCTGATTATCTCTTCTGCTCAAACCACAACAAAAACCATCTAGCCAAGATTGACCTTTTCTGTAACATGGCTGCTGAATGGTTGGGACCAAACAAAAAGTGACTGTGACACCTGGTCAATGGCGTTTTAGCTGTCTCTTCCTCGGGGAGCGGCTCTGTATGCTTTGCGTGTGTAAAAGGTTTTTAGCACTTGCAGAAATCCATTATGTGCGCTGTAAAGAGCGTTGACAGTGGGCTGCCAAAGTGAACAGCAGGCAGTCTCTTCCCTGCAACCGGAACATTAACACCCATTTTTCCAATACAGCACACCAATGCAGACAAACAGCTAGGTGAGGAAATCACAGTTAACTGTTTTCAGACCACAGCACTAGTTTCAGTCTTTAGCACGCTTATACCTGTAAATGAAAAAAGCAAGCTGAGCAGGTATTATGAAATTTACAGAAATAAACTGCACATGCTCTTAAGGCTTAGGGATATATTTATGTATTTGCGCGTTCGCCTTATGCAGCACTTTTTCTGGCCCGTGACTGTTTACTCGGCAGTTTTTCAGCAGCTTGTGTATAATACGTTTGGCAGATACATATTCTACCTTCGTCAAGGTCTGGGCCCACGGAGGTCGTTGCCATGACGAACCCATTTCACCCACGGCCTGCCCACGTGGAGCTGGCATGGCTGACGCATGGTGTGGCCTCTGTGGCCTCCTGACGGGCCTCCCGCCTCTCCGGGCGAACGCAGCCGGTGGCGAAACGCTCCGCTCCCACACGGAGAGAGAAGGAGAGAGAAGCTAACACTCGCTAACGCTACTCCGCTCCATTCCTTCTTTTTTTCCCTGCCACCTCTGCTCTCCTCTCAGAGCGAGTTGAAGCTGTAATTTATGTCTGGCTCTGTCAGTCTGCTTTTTCTTTTTTCTCTCTCTCTTCCTCCTCTCTTCTTTCTCTTCTCTTTTTTTCTTCATTTTCTCTCACTCTCTCCGGGTCCTCCACCCTCCCTCTTGAGTCGGAGTGCAGCCGGAGCTCATTGCTGCTAGAAGGAGCTGAAATCCCAGCGGGACAGAGAGTGGTCTTGGCCTTTCTCTTATGAGCCGTGCACAAGGCAGCATATTACACCTAATGCCTGTTTGGTGCTGCTGTTTAATGAAGTTTGTTGTATCTCGCCGGAGTCAATTCAGTCCTTCGAAAAGGGATGGGGTCGGGCGTGTGTGTCTATGTGTGTGTGTGTGTGTGTGTGTGTGTGTGTGTGTGTGTGTGTGTGTGTGTGTTTGTCTGTGTGTTTGTCTGTGTATGTGTATGTGTGTGTGTGTGTGTGTGTGTGTGTCTGTGTGTGTGTTTGTGTGTATGTGTGTATGTGTGTGTGTGTGTCGGGGGGGGGAGTTAATTACTTGAGAGCAACTGCTGCATGAAGGTATCTCATTAGCCCCTCTGAGATCATCACAGGGTAACAGGAGGGAGAGGCCAGGAGAGGCGATCTGGAGCAGGGGGGGTGGCGGGGGGGTCGAGGCAGGGGGCACGTGAGTGGGGGTGCTTGTGCGTGTGGGGGGGCCTGGGGCAGTGGAGTGCAGAGGGTGGGGGTGGGGGTGGGGTGGCGAGCGTGTGTGTTTCACCTCCACCCTCATGAATCAGTGTCAACGGACCGATGAGAAAATAATTAAGAAACAGGCAGGAGCGCCGTTAAATAGCGCCGAAGGTAAAAGCTGTTACTGTATAGGAGGAGTGGCCGGGATAGAATACAAACACCAGGACTGGGAATGAAGGAGGGGAGAGGAAAGAAAAAAAATCGTTCTCGTAACTGATGCCAAAAGGCCCCGCAAATGGCATTACGAAGGCAGACAATATAAATAGCACTGCAATATTGTAAATGTTTATATACCATGCGCGTAGACGTTGCACAGCAGTTTCAGGATTTATGGCCGGCAGAATAATATGTGGAGTCCCACACGTGGCAGCGAGTCATATTTCACGTTTGTTATCATATTGAGCGTAAATTTGTCGTGACATGTACGGTGGAGATAAAATATTTTAAGCAATTTCTGCCTTTATTCTTTTTCTCGCTGCAAATTTAGAGCTGTACGGGGCGGGCACCGTAACATTACTTTGCCTGAAACACTCACAGAGCATCTAAGAGATTATGACAGGATGCGGTCCGGTCCAGCGGTAGGTACTCTGTAAATGTAAAATACTGTTGGGCTGTTTTTTTTTAAGGGCTTATTGTGAAGCCACAGTGCAGGTATTCTGCGGGAGGCTGTGAAATCATTAGATAGACCAGGCAAATAAAAACAGATGGTGTAATGCGTTATATATATCAGGTTCTGTCATCGCGCACACACACACGCACACACACACACACACATACAGTACATATACACTCACAGAGAATTTCGGAGGGAATTTCTCCAGCATTTACGATGGAACTGTGAAATGTGAAGCATGTGTCATGCTGGAGGGAACAACCCCACCTCCACCCCCCCATTTGTGGTTTGTGGCCTCCATGTCTGGCCTGTGCCTGTGGCTGTGTCTGGCCTGTGTGGCAGGGCGCATTGTGTGGGCTGATGCAACAGTTACCATACCCTCTCCCACACTTAGGTGTGTGTTTGGGAGAAGTGCACTGACTCAGAACATGTTGTGAAAATGTGTGTGTGTGTGTGTGTGTGTGTGTGTGTGTGTGTGTTTGGGAGAAGTGCACTGACTCAGAACATGTTGTGAAAATGTGTCTCCATGAATGTGTGCGTAAGTTTTGTTACATACACAAACATGATTACATGAGTACACTTACATGCATTTATATTTTGTTTATTTCTTTGTTTAATGAATTACTGGCACCTGCAGCATTCTTACGTGCGTGTGCAGCTGACGGTCCCTCATTGGGGGTGGGGCTATCCCTTTAACTGCAATGATGGAAACCTGTGCTGGAAAATGGCGGTGGTGTAGAGACTGTTTGAGGTTGTTCCTTTGAATGGCCAAATAAGGACGGTGTTGGGGTACAACAGAAAGGGGGGCTTTTCTGAGCGAGGTGGGTCAGCGTGGCTCCACAGCAAGTGGGTTTTTGTGTTCGCTTTCTCTTTTGTTTGGACCCGACTTACCACCTGTAGCCAAACTAAGATAAGTGACTCTTACGCCATTGCATTCACACAAACCACACGGGGTCACCCCAGCCAGTATTGTGTGGAAAAAGGCAAGGATACCAAGAAAGACTACACAAACAAAACCAAAAGGAATAAAACACCTTAGCTACTACCCTACTTTCTGTAATTTTTACCATATCTTGTTTAATGGGATGGGAGAGTACCGGTAGCTTGGTATTTAACAGTTTGTGTGTGTGCGTGTGTGTCTGTATCTGTGAGTGTTTCTATATGTGTATTTGTGTGTGCGTGTGAGTGAGTGTGTAAATGGGTTAGCAATAAAGTGGTCAGGGACCTCTGTGGGCTGGTTTGCCGAGTAAAAGACTGGCGTGCTGAAGCAGTGTGTGTCCCTAACGCTTCCCCGAGGGCAGTTTAGCTGAAGGATGCTCCGCACCAATGCGGCTCGCTCTCTTATCACAGGCACTGAGAAGGCCACTTCCTGGCATTCATGCTCGTGATGACTTTAACGCAGACCCCGTCGCCACGCCAACCGAATAGGAGGCTGTCACACGCGCCGGGGATGATGATGAAACCCGGAGCAAACGGCAGACGTGGAGGTGCGCGCTGCAGGCTCTGTGCTGTTGCTGGGTCAGAAGTGGCCAATCACCAACTCATGGAAAGAGGCTCTGTTCATAGGCGATGGAATGAAATGAAGGAGGTGTTCCTTTTTCTGGACCTTTCCGTGTGAGTTTTTAGCATAATTGTCAGCAGGTGGAACCCTTATTACGGCTAATTTAGAGAGTCGCAGGCTTTGTCCACAGGAAGTGCAAGATATGTTAAAATGTTGTTTCTGACAACACGGACACAATCGAGAGTGAACCAAAAAAAAATACTTTCACTTTCCCAAGAACGAGGCAGAGCTGCTTTCAGATAAGAAATCCTCTGTGGACTCTGCCGTCTGAATATAGTTAGATCAGTGTATAACATAAAACTTTGTTCTGTAGTTTTAAACAAAAAAGTAAGCAAAATATAGCTTAAAGTAAACCCCAAAGAATCCTTAGAGGTTGTTCCAAGTCTGTAACACCAACACATACCTACCCTATCCCCTCAACTGGAAACACGCGAGGCACAAAAAAAAGGGACCAATTATTCCGGGTGAGATCTGGCAACGTTGAGTCTCTTAGTGCTGTTCAGCGTTCACTGCCAATGCCTGCTCTTCTCTCTCTTCTCTTCTCCTCTCTTCTCGTCTCTTCCGTTCTCTTCTCTTCTCTTCTCTCCTCTCCGCAGCAGACACACCAACACACAACACATAGCACGAACTAGCGTCTCGAGCCCAGAGCTTATACAACTAGCTGATCTCTCAGTATTGCAGACACAGCTATATATATAATGTATGTAATTAAATGGATTAAATTCTACTGGCTAAGCATTCTGATCTCTCTGGCGGTTTATTAAAATCTTTCTCTCTTTTTTTTTCATTGGGTCTGTACGGCCTTGTTGTTGTTTTTGTTGCTCTACGGAGGTGCATTGTTTGCTCCCACAGTTATTGTATCACCGTGGAAACCCACATAAAGGGAGATGGGGAGCCTACAGACTCAAGCTCAGAGTTGGGGCGGAGAAAGAGGGAGATATCAGCAATAACGCGGTCTATCTGTGCCCATCTCTTATCCACTACCAAATGAGTGGACGTAGACGGTCTCCGTGCAGTATGGCCCTGGCTGCAAAGCTCCATAATTTGTTTTAATAAATGTATCCATTCATTATTTTTCCTTTTATCTGGATGCTAATACTGTTCATAATTTGCCCTTATCTCGGAGGCTGACAGCGGAATTCACACTCGAACTGCGAGGAGCGGACGGGAAGATGACCCCACCCCCCTCCCCACCTCTCCCACCCCCCACCCCTTTATCCCCAGCACCAATGAAACATGACTGACAGCCTGCTGTATGAGTAGTTGTCATAGCAACCAGCCCATTTCTCTCGCTCTCTCGCTCTCTCGCTCTCATCGTTCTCTCTGGTGTGAGCCTTCCTTTTCTCTCTGTCTGTACTCCTACTGCTCATTGCATTTGCCTGAAAAAAAGAACAGACTGGCTGCTATAAGATTCACTGTTTGATCCCCCCCCCCCTCCCAGTACACACACACACACACACACACACACACACACACACACACACACACACACACACACACTCATCACACACACACACACACACACACAGCCACACACACACACACACACACACACACACACACACACACACACTCACACACACCCCTGTAGCCCTCCCCACACAGGACAGTGATTTACCAACTCCAGTGGCATTCCTCCTTCATCCATCCTGCCTTATCAGAAGCTACAGGCTCTTATGCAAGCCCCTGCACAGACACACACACACACACACACACACACACACACACACACACTCACACACACAGGCTCTTATGCAAGCCCCTGCACAGGATGCATTTTTTAGAAAGCCACACTGGAAGGCTCGCCCCGGCAGCGGGAGCTAGCGGCCTCTGAGAGTCTGAGATATATCCAATTGCTATTCAGAGGACGCCTTATCTGTTTCACTGTCAAATATAGCCACCCCTGGGATTTAATAAGGAGGCGAACTGCTATAACTCGCAAATGTTTTAGTCGGCAATGAATAAGAATGATGCACATTTTTTTTCAAAGGGTCCTTTTTCTCTCTCTCTTTTTTTTAAAGAAACCTTGAACATTGGATATAGTAATGAAGCGCGGAGTAAACAGTGTCAAAATAATATTCAAATGCAGGACCTGATGAGGAATCTCTACGCTGGGATGAGCAGAGAAGGGAAGCCGTATAATTAGACATGCAGGCTACACATTTGCTATGTAAGGTAGTAGCAGAGAAGTAACATCTTTTTAGGTAGTAACTATGTGGGGGAAAAAAATCTCCATCACCATAACAGCAACTATTACTACTGCTAGTACTACTACTACTACTGCAACTTAGAGTAACACTAGTATGATGATGAGCATTCAATTATTGGTTTAAATTATACACAATGCTAGATTTGTACTCTTTGTGTTTGTAAGGGTAACATCTAGTAGCCATGATAAGACAGAGGCTACCATCAACTGGGGCTTCCCCCATACTGCACATTAATTATTGAAAGTGTGTGTGTTTGTGTGTATGCGTGTGAGTGAGTGTGTGTGTGTGTTGTGTGTGTGTGAGGTCTAAGCTAAAGAAGAATCTGCTTCATGTCAAAGGGCTATGTCCACGAGCCATAACTCAGGCCTGGAGATGACGCTTCGTTCCGGAAGCTCCTGCTAATCAGCGTGAACAGTCGCAGTCGCTGTGAGGGTCTTGGAGATGATGATGAGCTGACACGTGCGCCGTCATGTATTATTTCAGTTTTTCTTCGGAAACACACGTGTTTCACGCCAATGAAGAAATTAAGGAAAAAAATAACACTAGAACTTCATACAAGCATTTCTCTCCAGCCAGTCTTAGTATTTCAGTGAGCACAGCCCACAGGAGCACGAGCTTAGGTAATGTGTTAGCGCGCTTCTAATTAGCATCCTCTGGCCCGAAGCATTCTGATACACAGTATCGGTTTATCCGTGATAGGGTGCAATATTGCTTTATTCAGCTAAAGGCTGATTTCCTGGAGTGCGATCTATCAGAGTTCGGATGGCTGCAGTGTTATGTTTTTAAGAGGCAGTACTGGAGGTCTGGGGACAGTATGAATATCTGAGAGCGCACATGAAATTCATATAGGTCAGCCTCATGCATTAGTCCTGCTAGTCAGATTCACATCATGCACCCCGGAGTGCACTGAGCCACAAGCTCCACGGGCTAAGAAACCATAAGTAGCATAAAAGAGGCCAGAAAAGCTGAATATACCAGTGGATGTGGGTGAGTGAATGAGACAGAGAGAGAGAGAGAGAGACAGAGAGAAACAGAGAGAGAGAGAGAGTGAGTGCATAGATTTGCACATGAACACCAATACCCCACCTAAGAATTCATATCCCCCTCGGGGGGGGGGGGGTTGAAAAAAAAAAACATGGAACCATCTTGGCCTTTTATTTTCCAGTTCAGGGCTTTCCCTTTTTTGCAGATAAATGCTCTCCAATCCAGCGTGACAGATGTCACAATGAATCGCCTTTATTTTGATACGTACCCTCTGATCCTGCCACAAACAATAAAGGCCCGGGCGGCAGGACCGCTCCGTCCCTAGACAGCGCTCTGACACTCGTGATTATTTTAAAGGTGCATCACGAGCAGCATCCAGCACGCGGGGATGTTTGGGGGGGGTGGGGGGGCGTGCTCGGGGGGCGTGCTCGGGGGGCCTGCCATCCCAGTCACCCGTGTGGGTTAATATCAGCCGGGTGCGGGTCATCTCTGTGTGCACGGAGGAAACACACAGGAAGGCAGAGAGAGGAGCCTGACGAGCAGGCAGCCGCCACCAGAGCCGGGGAGGTTAGTCGGCGCACAAGAGTCTTTGTGTTCCGCTGCACGGCTTTAAGGCGGTGTAGTTTTCTGTTAACATGACATTACTCACAAGACACACACGTATACACACACTGCCATAAACAGAGAGGGATTGAGAGAGGCACCTACACACACACACACACACACACACACACACACATACACACAGACTCTGACACACACACAAACATCCATTAATGCAGCATATCAGGTCAAGGTAAGACCCACTTCCTTTGACATGGTTCAATACTATACTTACTGAGAAGTCAGCATTCCCCAGGCAGCCGAACAGTGCTATTGTTCAGCGAAGAGCGCTGAAATATTTCTTTGCCTGTACTGAAACTACTGGATCAGCAGCAATTAAGCATAGTCTGAGGGGAGGAAAAAAGATTGAAAAATAAATAGCCTGCATTCAGTAAAATTGTAGGTCAGCAGCAGCGGTTGCTGAAGGAACGCCTAAAGACTGCGTTCACGCGCACGGATCTGAGAGACCCCCGCTTCTTCACAGGCTGCGTCTCTCGCCGTTACCTGGGGGGGGCCCAAGCGTAGCGCTTCACTCACACAACCCCAGGCCTTCCCCAGGCCTGAGCGCAGCGGCAGCGACGGCGGCAGTTTCAGCGGGAGCAGCAGACCCAATTATCTTAGAGATGAAAATGAGCAGACTTGGCATGGGAACGGTGCTCTCTGACTCAACTCCAGGAGCTAAATGGGGCAGACAAATACAGTTGCCATCTCCATGTACCGGCCACAGAACACCGAGTACTACTCTCTGTAATAGGATTCCATGTCCGGCGATTGGTCAGGTCTGATTGGGCTGAGCAGTGCAGGTGTGTGTGTGAGTGTGTATGTGTGTGTGTGGTGTGGTGGGGGGGGCGTTGATGGGGGAGATGCGGGGGGGGGGGGGGTCAGGTGAAATTAGCGGCGAGTTCATCACATGTCTGTTTCTTTTGTTCCAGAAGACAGGAAGCTCTTCGTGGGGATGCTGAACAAGCAGCAGACTGAGGAGGACGTGTACCGTCTCTTTGAGCCCTACGGAGTCATCGAGGAGTGCACCGTGCTGAGAGGTCCTGACGGAAACAGTAAAGGTAGGAGGACAGGTAGACTTACTTCCTGTTGGTGCTGTAAGAATACTTACTTAGGTAGACTTACTTCCTGTAAGTGCAAGAGTCAAGAATTAAAAAAGTAGTAGAAGAGGCATACAATTTTAAATTGTACCGTGAAAAAATATGTTATCCATTCCTCAATGGACTTTGAATTTCAAAACAAACACACACAAACACACACACACACACACACGCACACACACACACACACACACACACACACACACACACACACACACACACACACACACACATTGCTGTACACACTGAGAGTACATTTATCAGCAAATCAACACTGCATCTACCAATACAACTGGCAACAAAGTAAGAAACCAATATGTGCAGACATGCAGCAGTCTGCAGAGGGTCGAGTGCATCTCTCCAGCCAGTGCTTACTCTCGCCTGTTTGAGCCTGTTTGAGCCTGTTTGTGAGCCTGTTTGTGAAATGATTCCTGGGGCTGAGGGACTCGCTCCCTGAATCTGCTTTCAAATGAAATTTACGAGTAAAACATTTTCATGTCAAAACAATACAGACATCCTCCGTGATAAAACAAGGCAAGAGCTCGAGGTTCAGTTGGACCAGCTCTCTCGTGTATTGTCATGTTACATCTCCACTGATCTACCCCCCCCCCCCCACCCCTCCTTCCCCAAAACAAATCATCTATCTTTCTGTACCATTACTCTTAAGATGCATAACAATCAGAACATGTGCATTTCAAAGAATAAAACCCTCTCGATGCTGGAATAGATCAGAACTTTATTGAATATTGTTTCACACTCTGCAGGTTCTCCTCAGATGCACAGTTTGGGACTCATGCATTAAGTTGATCACCTATTTTTTCCCCTCAGGGCCTGTAAAAATGAGTGGCTGCATAATGAATGTGAACAGTATGAAGTACAGCACGTTTTGTGTTTAATATGTATAGATAGACGTGCGGTGCTAAATAGTGTGGTTTTTCTGCTTCATCGGTGCAATCTGTACAAGAGCCTCCAGCATCCGGAGCCTGGGGTGGAACAGCATGCTGTGCAGGGGGGGCAGGGGGGGTAGTCTCGCCTCGCCTCCTGCCATGTTTTGACGAGCTTCTCCTCACATTGTTTAATAATGGCACCCTGTGTGGATCTCTCTCTCTGTGTGTGTGTGTGTGTGTGTGTGTGTGTGTGTGTGTTTGTGTGTGTGTGTGTTTCAGGCTGTGCCTTTGTAAAGTTCTCCACACACGCCGAAGCTCAGTCTGCAATCAGCGCCCTGCACGGCAGCCAGACCATGCCAGTGAGTACCCTTCACATCGCCTGGATACGCCCAGCTTCACATGCAAAACACACAAACACATCTCACCCTCTACCTCTCTCCATCTCTTTCTGTCTCTCTTCTTTTATTCTCTCTCTCTCTCTCTCTCTCTCTTTCTGTCCTGCTCTTTCTCTCTCCCATTCGTTCTCTCCCCTCTCTCTCCATTTTCCTCATTTTAAACATACTGCAGAAACAAACACTTATAAAAACATCTGTATAAATACCTCTTTTGTAATGCCACACAGCTCCAATATATCTTTCCCATTCAAACAAAGCCCTAGACAGAAGCAAACAGGTCCAACTCCAAACCATCATCCAAATTCACCCAAGCAAATCAATCCGGGAGGTTTATGTATTGTGTGTGCAGATGCTTCCAGTTTATAGAGTGTCGGCTGAATAGGTGAATTTCTATACGAAGTCTCTTTGTGGTTCCTTTTGCGAGGCCTTTACTTAGCCACTGTGCGGGCCCACAAAGCTTCCTCATTGTGCATCACAAGGCTGACTCATGCTGACCCCAGAAGCAGGGCAGAACGCATTATTCAAAGGTTTGAAGTGCCCTCTGCATTCAGGGTTCCCTTTGTCTTTCTGAGTCCTGCAGCACACACAGACAGAGAGAGAGAGAGAGAGAGAGAAGAGAGAGAGAGAGAGAGAGGGGAAGAAGAAAGATAGAGAGGCAGATGGAAAGAAATACACAAGAAGAAGAAGAAGTGTGATGCATATTGAAAGAGAAAAGAAAAGAAAGATAGAGTGAGAAGAGGACAGAGAAGGAGAGAGAGAGAGAGATAGGAGAGAGCGAGGGAGCGAGGGAGCGAGCGACGGAGCCCGTGAACCTTCTGAAGTGTGTGTTGCGGGCCCACGTGAGCGAGCGTGTTATTTATGGGCGGCGGTGCGAGGGTAAACAGGAGGCAGCAGAGGCTGGCTGTGTCATTAGTTTTGGCGCAACCTTGAGGTCAATATAAGTGCAAATGACTCCGGGACAGTGTGCAGGCCCCTGAGCAATGGCGCATTAGGAGTCCCTGCTCTTCTCCTCTCCTCCCCCCCCCCCATCTCTCCACATCTCTCTATCCTGCTCTCCCCTCACTCCTCTTCTCAAACCCCCCACCCCACCCCCCTCAGCCTCCCGGGATATTAGGCAATAGACTTGTTTACTTCACCTTTCACCACATCGGCTGGTGAATTATTCATTTGCGTATAAGCGGGAGAAGAGTGAGAGTGAGAGAGAGAGGGAGAATAAGAGAGAGAGGGGGAGAGAGAGAGAGGGAGAATAAGAGAGAGAGAGACAGAGAGGAGAATAAGAGAGAGAGGGAGAATAAGAGGGAGGGGAGAGAGAGAGAGGGAGAATAAGAGAGAGAGAGGGGGAGAGAGAGAGAGAGAGGGAGAATAAGAGAGAAGAGAAGGGAGATAGGGGAAAATGAGAGAGAGAGAGTGGGAGAATAACAGAGAGAGAGAGTGAGAGGGAGGAAAATTGAGAGGGAGAAAAATAAGGGAGAGAGAGAAGGAGAAGAATAAGATAGAGAGGGAGAGGTACAGCGTGAGGACAACTAGTCAGAGAAGAGATGGAGACAGAGGAGTGTGTGACTGGACAGGATTCATCTCCTTATCTGCTAAATTGATTATAAAAATCATATCAGCATCTCATCTCCGGCACACAGGGTTCTGACCCGGGATGCTCTCCCTCTCCTCTCTCCCCTGGTTCAGAGGACCGGCCATTGGCCCTGGACAGGCCAGCTTAGAGACAAGCGCTGGAACTAGCCACGCAGTACAACATCATTTCAGTTTCCGGCCTGAGGGGGAAAATAAAACAACCGTAGCACCAAAGGGAATAAAGCACTCTTGTTTCGGAACACACTAACCCATATGAGGACTTCTCTCAATGGAATGTGTGCTAAATATCTAAAAATAAGTATTCGAGTATCATTCGACTCCAGTGGTTTTCTTCTGTGCGTTACAAGAAGGCCAACAAAAGCTAGCGATGCGATGTCACAGGGCATAGTAACCCATATGAGAGCTGTGTTTCTCAGTCGCACATGTGCTACATAGCTAAACAAAAAGAAGAAGAATAGCATCGCTCTTCAGTAGTTCTGGTTTGTGGGTTATAGGAAGGCCAGCTGCAGCAATGGATAGAGCATCCCCAGGTGCCAAATGTAAACACTATATCAACAATGTATTTTTCTAATATATGATGTCTGGTTTATCCTAGCACAACCAAATACCTCTGTTCATTGTATAGATTTAAATTATAGATACACTATTAATCTATACAATGTATGTATGTATGTATATATGCATGCATGCTTGTGCCTAGTGTTCCCTTCTCCATCTCTCTCTGTCATGTGCCTATGCAGCCACTGACTGATCTTATTTTCCAGCTCGCAGGGCTTAGGGGCGAATATATTTGCGTTTGGTGTGTGTGTGTGTGTGTGTGTGTGTGTGTGTGCGTAGAGAGGGGGTGGGGCATGTGTGTGTGTGTGTGTGTGTGATGACGGGTCAGATGAGAGGTCTTGACAGGTTCAACATTCTGCACACGCACCGCTCACCGTCTCCTCGGCAGACCTCACACAAGGTCTTTGGGTGATCCACAATTAAAAATTTAAACGGCCAAGCTGTAAAGCAAATTGCCAGGATCCGGGAGGCCCTTGTAAGGAGGGGTCCTCCCAGGACTGAATAACAAGGAGAGAGGGTGTGGATCAGACCCATTGGGCCTTTTGTAGACAACCTGTCTACAATCTGCCTCGGTTCCTGAGCGCAAACCCTTAGGAAACGCCTCGGACCAAAACCAAGCCGCTCCCCGGCTATCTGATATTGAGATCTGCATGCAGGAGAGAAACGAGGCCGCTTCATTGTCCCCCCATGGAGGATAACTACATTTTCATTTGCGGACACGACACGAGAAAGTGCTGATCTGATAGTATGAAAATGCATTATATATATATATTTCTTTTCTTTTCTACGCCTACATGTAAGGTGTGCTATGTGTCACGCAGCCTGTGAAATATTATGATCTTAATTTCACCCAATGAGCTTATTGCAAGCTCAGCTTTTAAATGTGTATGCTCTTTGAGCTCAGCCTCCCTAAGCATTTTACACAAACAGGTTCAAATAAATTAATCCGCCACTTTTTTTTTTCCGCAAAAGAAACATTAGCATAGGTTATTTACACATTTGCTACGCCACCGTTGTCACTACCGCTGTGTAAGTGATCACAATGCAGCTTTGGGGCGCTGATCACATCCCTGCTCAGCCTGGCGGTAATAAGGTCCAGAGGGAGCCTCGGCAGACAAGGTCTTTGTTCCTGTGACAAAGAGGTGGAGACAGGGACACCGCCGAGGCACTCGCCCCGGTGACACTTTGGTCCGTTACAGGTTTTAGGAGTCGCAGGCACTTATATAAGATGACGACAGGCGCTGGATAATCCAACCTTATTACCTTATTCTGGAGTAATGTGCGGAGACAGATGTGTAGCGTTAGAGTAATGTGAAATATATGGCTTAGTTTGCAGCTTTATCTTGTGCCGTTCACACATGGGTCCGCGGCTTGGATAGGCACCAAGGTGCCCCTGCAACGGGACTCTCGTAAAGAGACAGACCAGACCTCCCTTTGATTCTGAGCCTCTCTCTCTCTCTCTCTTCCTTTATTCTTGCCCCACTCTTTTCCTCTGCAGAACAGCTGCACGTTTTATTCCCACACTTTTTACTCCCCTTTCCTGAATCCACTCTCGAAGCTCCAGGCCTGTGGGAATTCTCCTGACACTTGGCAGCTTAAATTTTAATGAGAGTTTTACTTCATAGTTCATCCACTTCTCTCTGCAGCAGAAGCAGCAGCCTGCTTCACTCACTGATATGTGAACAGCCAGATGAAAATCAAAGGAACGGGAGGAGAAATAGGAAGAAACAAAAAGACAGACAGATATCCACACGTATGTTGTTTTTTAACCTTCACTGCATAAAAAAAACAACTACGCAACGGCCAATAAAAGACCAACAACAACCCGTTTGAAACAGAGTCGCTGATGGCCACGGATAATGAAAACAGTTAAGGCAGATCATCAGAGCATTTATGCACTC
Organism: Clupea harengus; assembly: GCF_900700415.2. Taxonomy (NCBI): domain Eukaryota; kingdom Metazoa; phylum Chordata; class Actinopteri; order Clupeiformes; family Clupeidae; genus Clupea; species Clupea harengus. The sequence goes on from NC_045161.1 coordinate 22,837,707, forward strand.
TTATTGTTAGGGGAACATTCAATAAACACCAGCAGTAAAAGCACAATACAGCCAGTGGAGGAGAAAGACAGAGAGTGTTATACAGCCGTCTTAATGTAACTTCATTTATCCTCATCTACAAAGCTGGGCCATCAAAAGTTTCCTCTGGCCTGCGGGCGCTAGTGTAGACAGAATATTTTTGAGGGAAACAGCACGGATAAGTAATGAGAAAGAGACAGCACAGTCAGCATACTAAGTCTCAGACATGCTAGCGTAGTATGTCTAAGCATGGAAATATCTTTCTGGAAAAGCCCCTTAAAGGTAGAATATGCGGTGTTGTTGCCAGATTGTGTGTTTGTAGACCTTGCGATTCTGAGGGGACAAGGAAGTAAGAGTGTTTCCCAATGCTCGTGTAGATATTGTGCATCTTGAGTCTTTATGCCTCTAATTACAGGTCCAGGAACTGTAAACAAACCCAAAAACAAGGCCTGAGATATATAGATAGAGGCCTGATAAATATACTGTATTGTACTTCTATCATCCTGTCAGAACTGCGTAATTGTTGAACGTCTATGTTTTGACAATTAAAAACTACGTATTGTATGTTTAAGTCAACAAAAGAATGCAGGCTGTTGTTTTTCTCCACCGTTTGCAAACTGGTAGAGTTCTTCAGCTAAGATTTCATTAGATCCCCATCAGAAGGCCAGGCCAGTGCCCCTTAAACCCACCAATGGTTTTAATAGGCAGGGTCATAAACCAACTAGAGACACAACACAGTCATTGCTGCGCAAGCCTGAATGACCTTGCGTGTTTTTTATTCCTCGGCCAAGTGTGTGTGTGTGTTTTTTTACAATTCCCTGAGCTGCCAGCTCACGGGGTCCTGCAGTCACAGAGTGGCTTTAATGAGGAGTGCAGCAGGCTGACGTGACGCTGCTGGCTGAGAGGCTTAGTGATGCCACACACACACCTGCACTCGGAGGAAGAGGAGGGAGAGAGAAAAAAATCGTTTGCGTTTATCCACCGCGGCTGTGGCATAGCTGGAAGTGTCTGTGGCAGGCGTTGGCCGAATCTCGCCTGCATAAGCAGCGAGAGTCTGAACCCTGGAGGTAAATTGTTGAGGGTGGTGATGGAGTGTGATTGACAGCCCCTGAGTTCTGACAAGCGCAGGAGACGTGAGGGTGGGGGGTGGGTGGAGGAAAGGGCTTCATCACCTCAGACTCTCCATAACCCTCCCCATCCCCTCCACCTCGGCTTTAAAGGTACGGCACACGATTCAAACCCCATACACTTTGTGTACAGATTCAGTGAATGGCTCCTCACGGTCGTATAGCTGTCTGTGTTCGGTGCTCCAAAAAACGCCGGTGTTCGTACGGAGTCCTGGCTCTGTAAATGGGAAACAAACATAGTGGCACGGACTGAGCCATAAACAATCCCAGCCCATCAACACGGTGCTTCAGCAGCACGGAAGGAAGGGGTGTAATTTGATTGTCTGTTGAGCTAAAATATCAACAACCGAAACCGCATCGTGGACTGCATCTTTATTGTGAGCCTGCAGCATCTTCGCTCATCTCCCCCTTCCCCATACACACACACACACACACACACACACACACACACACACACACACACATACACACACACACACACACACACACACACACACACACACCCGCCCTCCCTCCCTGCCCCCACAGTACTTTAGCCCCCGGAGCTCTGGCGGCACATACAGCCCTCGGCAGCAGCAGCCCTGGAATCCGCCACTCTCCGCGCTTATTGACAATCTCACATCAATTTGGGGGGAGGCTCTAATCTGGCGCGATGCACAACCTTTCTGCACTGTCAGATCAGAGTTATATTTCGGCCTTTTATAAGGATCGATCGGGGGTTTTTGGAGGAGGAGGTGCTGGGGATGAGGGGGGGGACGGTCTGGGGGTGGCGGGGGGTTGGGGGAGCAGGCAGACAGGCCGTGTAAAAGGTCAACTGTTGGGCTCAATCAGTGAGGAGCCTTGATGAAGGAGAGCGTGGCAGCACTCAAACCCAAAGGCTTCAGCGCTGCAGAAAGGAATAGAGAGAGAGAGAGAGAGAAAGAGAGAGAGGAGGAAGAGAGAGAGAGAAGGAAGAGTGAGAGAGAGAGAGAGAGAGAAGAGGAAGAGAGAGAGAGGAGGAAGAGTGAGAGAGAGCGAGAGAGTGAGAGAGAGAGGAGGAAGAGTGGCCGATAGGAGGTCTGAGTCAGAGAGCCGGTGAAGAACCTTCTCCAAGGTCGGAACATACGGGACTTGCCTAGTGGTGGTCACACACTTCTATCCATTTCAAATGAGTCCTGCCCTCCATTTATTCTGCCTCATCTTTCCTTCTTCTCTGAAGCAGCAGGGAGTTTGAGGAAGAGGCGAAGCTGGGGATGGAAGTGTGTGTGTGTGTGTGTGTGTGTGTGTGTGTGTGTCTGTCTGTGTGTGTGTCTGTGTGTGTGTGTGTCTGTGTGTGTGTGTGTCTGTGTGTGGGGGGGGGGGGGGGGGGGCAGAAAAGAAGTAGTGAAGGATCGTTGAAGCGTTGACTGTCGTAAGGAAGTTTTACAGTGACATAGGGGTTTGTGGTCGCACCTGTTTGTAGGAGTGGGCTTTGTTGATGGTGAAATAAACAAGTTACTGCCGAGGCCATAAACATATTATCATCCATAATATGTTTGTGTTCTAGGGAGTCCATGGCAGCCATAACTGTTATTCTCGCTGTCTTGACAGCAATAAAAACAAGACGTGTCTGTCATATATTAGCAAAATGTCCAGATACACGAACTTGAACACACTTCATGAAATGTCATTGTCTTATGAAATCCATGATGTTTTCCATGAGCAGATGTTTTTGTGTGTGTGTTGTGTATGTATATATAGAGAGAGACATACACATATACATATTTAAAAACGTTTTATAACATATTTAACACACTTTAAAATCCATAATCATGCTTGTACGTTTGTAAAGGTTATGAACATGACAACTGAGTCTCTATTGTTGAGCATGGCTTGCCTTGCAGTATGATGTGTGTGCCTGGCATGTTAACAACAGTATGATGATGTGTGTGTTTTTTGTTGTGGTCGGTCCAGTGAAGAGCTGGGGTTTAAATGTGCTTACCCTCTCTCCTCAGACCGGCTCTGATTCTCTCCCCCTACCCCAGGGCGCCTCCTCCAGCCTGGTGGTCAAGTTCGCCGACACGGACAAGGAGCGCACCATCCGTCGCATGCAGCAGATGGTGGGCCAGTTTGGCATCTTCAACCCCGCCATCGCTCTGCCCTTCAATACCTATAACACCTACGCACATGCGGTGAGTCCCCCTCACCCCCACCCCCCCAACAAACACACACACACACACACACACACACACACACACACACACACTCTATCATCCCTCCAGGGTGATGTGCCTGGCTACCCACTCACTCACACGCTCACTCACTCATACACTCGTACACACACACACACACACGCGTGTCCCAACCCTGCCCCCCCCCCCCCCCCCACCTCTCCCCTCCAACCCTGACGCTTTGATGAGCTCATCCCCTCCCCCCCCCCCCCCGGCGTGGCCGTCCCCCCACCCGGGCCTGAGAGCCTCGCCACGGGCCAGAGATGACTCAGAATATTCCAGAAGCCAACGCTCAGGACTCTATTTTTAGCAACGCCAACTTTCAACCGGGTTCGCAGAGAAGTGAAAGGCAGTAACATTTAAAGAGGTTCCCCCCACACCCCCACACTCTCCCATGCTGATGGACACCGAAGCCTAAACCACGGTTGCAACACTTCTTCGTAGGCGGCTAACGCTATCGCTAATGCCAAGCCAATCAAAGCCGCAAAAATGCACAGAAAACAATGAAATGCATTTATTTATATATCAATATGCATGGGCAGATTTTCCCTCAGTGTCTCCCGCACTTTATAAATGCCAGAATTAATTGTGGAGGCTTCGCCGGGTCTCGGGGGCTTTATCCATTTCGTTTTCATTTTCATACCACCGGCGGGGGGGTGGTGGTGGTGGTGTTGGGGGGGGGGGGGGGGGGTGCAAATTGACCGTCCCAGAGTAATTGCGAGGCCATCTCTCTGTGCACTCTCCAGTAAAACTCCAGCCTTCATTACGATTCATGAAATGCAGCCCATCCCCAGGAAATGTGGGGAAATGCAAATGGTTCCGGAGTCGGAGTCGGAGTCAGTGCAGCAGCAGCAGGTCTGCAGGGAGCCCGGCGTGGCCCACACAGGTTGGCCGTGACTCTTATTTACTGTGTCAGAGCCCAGGACTGCGCGCCACTCTCTCCTCTCCTCTCCTCTCCTCTCCTCTCCTGTCCTCTCTCCTCTCCTCTCCCCCTCCTCTCCTCTCTTCTCCTCTCTTCTCCTCTCCTCTCCTCTCCTCTCCTCTTCCCTCCACTCCTCCCTTCTCCTCTCCCCTCCACTCCTCTCCTCCCTTCTCTTCTCTTCTCTTCTCTTCTCTTCTCTTCTCTTCTCTTCTCTTCTCTTCTCCTCTCCTCTCTCTTCTCCTCTCCTCTCCTCTCCCCTCCACTCCTCCCTTCTCCTCTCCTCTCCTCTCCCCTCCACTCCTCCCTTCTCTTCTCTTCTCTTCTCTTGTCTTCTCTCTGCCTGAGTCACCTCACCCTCCCTACCGCTGTCCTCTTCCGTACCACACCACGGCCACGGCTGCACAGTTCCTTACTGAGAGAAAAAGAAACATCAACAACAACAACAACCAAGTTTTACATCCTCTGAAATGGGGGCACCCAAAAATGCGAATTGATTGGTGGTCGTGATTTACCTCAGGTCGGCCGGCCAACGAGAGCCTGCCGATTGAAACAATTAAAGCACGATTCACAAGAATAGAATCTGGTGGAGGCCTCCACTGCTATTGCTCCTGTAGAGCAAAGAAATGATTGTATCTGACACACTGGTAAGGAGGAAATGCATAAGAGAAAACAAAATGGTTAATGTTGTAATAATGTCTTTGAGGCACAGAAGGCCAGCAGGAGCAAAGTAATAGGAAGAAATCGATACAGTGGTCCCCGTGACACCTTTTGCAACTATCTGGTAAATGTCTAACTTATATCATATTATTGGTTTCTAAGGAACGTTATTATTTAATACATTCCAAAAGGACAATCAAGCAATAGATTATGTGTCAACATTCCGAGGAAACCAAATTTAGAGGAAAGTGCTTTTCGACATCGTTTTCGTGGAGGACGCGGTAATGGAATTTGGGGAGGGAGGGAGGCGATGGATACCGCCTCATCTTAAATGCCTCCTTGCCCCAGGAGGGCTCCGTCCAATGAAGCCCGGCTCTCAATAACCCAGCCGCCGTCGCCCCCAGAAGACAGAACACTGTGTATCCTCTAAACCAGCGCCGCCGCGAAATATGGCAAAACATAAAACACACATGTGCACATCTGATGTACAGAGTATAGAAAATGACAAAATTAAAGAGCCACTTCACATGTACAGCAGTGGATAGGATTATGGGCCTGAGCTGACAGCCAGTAAATTGGATTTTAGTCAAAGCAGAGGAGGGGGGGGGGGTGTGAACACAAATTGGAGGGAGACAACACTGACAGCATGCCCAGGGAAGAGAGGGAGAGAGAGAGAGAGAGAGAGAGAAAGAGAGAAAGAGAGAGAGAGATGTGTATTTCTCCAGATAGACTTAACTGTATCTCCAGACAAGCACTCCAGACAAAAACGTAGGTTTTATACGGAAACATATAAATACTTCCGAAGCTGTTTCACTCAGCAGAAGTGTTTCCTCTTCTCCCTCCCAGCAGAGGTCCTGCTAATACACGGTGAAAGAACAAACCTCAATTTAGCTGCAGGTTGTTCCTGTCTATTGGCTTAGTGTTGATATCTTGTCTGTGAGTGGCTCTGCCTCTCTCTCTCTCCCTCTCTCTCTTCTGATCCCTGTCTGTGCAACACAACAACCATCCCAATCTGCCGCAGCACCCCCCCCCCCCCCCCCCACCACCACCACACACACACAACAAACACACACACCACCCCTGTTTTTGAAAAACAGCCCAGCTTGTTTTATGCAAAGGGCAGAAAGATCTCTCCTACTCAGTACTCATCATCAAAAAACTGAGCGTTAGATTAATATGACTCACAAATTACTTGAAACCCCTCCAATATGTTCTTAAGACAGCACTAATGAAGACTGAGCACGCTCAGAATGGCAGTGATAGGCACCAGTAATGAGTCCTATTGACTAACATCGCCCCCTGTTGGGGGGCTGTCAGAATGCCTACCAACCGTCCACCCTCCCCTTTCCCCTGAGCTGCTCGAGCCTGAGGCTACCCTGAGAGTACTAAGGTTGCCAGCAGAAAATAAATGAAGTATTTTAAAGTCAAATTAGCCTTATCTGAGAAATGCTACCATCGAAAAAAGGAATGGTACTTTCAAAACGGCCATCTCTGTCTGTCTGTTTTTTTTTCTTTCCTTTTTTTCAGATGACTCAAATTCAATTTGATGCAATTTACTTTGACAGCTGAGGTGCGGACGCCGGTAAAATACATCCCAGGATACATACCAACGAGGCATCATCCCTTATTAGAACTAAAAATATTGCTCCCAAATAACCCAATTACTCCCAGCACTGAAGAGCTACCGGGGAGCATTGCTCATGATTAGGCCCAACATGTGCATTTAAATTGCTAAACAGCCCACATCCACATCAATAATACACCTTCCCCGGGATTGGAAATGTGACAGTGACTGTGGAATTCCAAGAACAAAGCAATATCGGCCGGCCTGCTCCATCCCCTGCCCTGAGCCCGCTGAGAAAACCCCAAGAGAAATTATATTAAAACATGATGCTTCAGCCCTACGCACGATTACATTTATCCCTCAAGCAGAGACAATTCCCGCCAAGCTCGGCCTGTTCCTGTCAAGCTCGTCGTCTGTAGGCTTCCCCCAATGGAACACGCGTCCGACTGGCGTTTCAGGCTATTTGCGGGTCCAGGACCTCAATAACCAGGGTCCTCTCTTCCCCCTACTCTCTCTCTCTCTCTTTCTCTCTTTCTCTCCCACTCATTCTATTTCTCTCCCCTCTCTCCATCTCCTTCTTCCACCTCCTCCACCACCTCCTCCTCCTCCTCCTTCTCCGCCTCTCCTCTCTGCGTCCTGTGTGGTGCCAGTGCCGGACTGGCTGGAAGGGTCACATGTGACCGCGCTGAGAGTGTGTGAGCCACAGAGCCACAGAGCGGTGCTCCAGAGATAATTGCCATGTGATAAAGAGGTGATTGCCTGCTGGCACCAGGGGAGAATAATGCCATCAGGTTGCAATAAAAAAGCAGATGCCTGACACTAAATGGATGCTGTGGCACAGGCAACTTCTTCCAGCTTTTCTCCCTCGCTCTCTCTCTCCCTCCCGCTCTCTCTTTTTTTTTCTCCCTCTCTCGTTTCCATTCATGATTACTTTTTTATCTTGTGGGGGAAGAAAAGGTTATGGCGATGAAAACTTCAGTCTCATTTTTGACCACAGACCACACTCTGTTTGGTGTATCAAATGAAACAAAAAGCTTTAAATATTGTTTTTTTTTTCCAGAAATCGAATTGGTAATTTTTGACATTGATGCATGGACATGCACACAAACATTGAAGAATGATTGCATAAAATGATTCTGACTGTCCTTATCAGCATACTGCTGGACCATGTTTTTTTCCTCCTCAAAAGCAAATTGATATTGCTCACTTCACTCCAACATAATTACATGCTTGAACCTTCAATTTGCTGCATTCAATTGGTAAAAAGCATAACCGAATGCCACGTTGTTATCCATGACAATCTGGGGCGCTGTCCTGAAAGACTGCATTATCTGTGTGATGCAAAGCAAGAAATTGGTCTGTGGAAGTCATCAACCTTGTCCTGTTATCTGACCATACACACCTCCCCACCACGAGCCCCCACAGCTTTCACAGGGAGCTGACAGACGACTGGCATCAGGCTGAGCTCCAGCCAGCTTAAAGTCCCAGGGTCCTATTGAAATGGGAGTGAGTGAGCGTGAGCGAGCGTGAGGGCGCCACAGAAGTGCCTGATTAGCGTGACACACTGTGAGTGGTCGTAAGGGCCCAAAAGAGACCCGGACACAGCCGCTCCGCTCCTAATCTTGATGAGCCTATGAATGGCCACCTGGCGCAACGTTACTTCATACTTAATGTTCCCGTTTGTTTGTTGTTTTTATTTGTTTATTTGTTTGTTTATTAGTTCGTTTTTTGTTGAGCAGAAGCCTTTTTGTTTGGTCCCTGGGCGCAATCTTTTTTTTCTTTTTTTGTATTACCTAAAAGCTCAATTTATCTTATTCGGAGCAAAATGGATGATCCCCATTTGTCACGTTGATAAAATTATGCAAATGACAAAAGGAGTTAATAGATAGCGGTGGCAGGCCACGGTGCTAATGGATGAGGTGCCAGCGCCGGCCGTTCTGTGGCGGGACAGTCGCTTTCAGGCACACACACACACACACACACACACACACACACACACGCGCACACACACACACGCGCACACACACACACACACACAGTCGCTTTCAGGCTACCTGACAGGGGCATTGAGGTAAAATAATTGGCTTTTCCTACCCAGGGACGCCATGCAAATACGAGGTGTGAGGAGAGGGAGTGTAGGAGCCAGGTGCCTCGCGGTGTCGTCATGAGAGTTTAGAGGCAGGAGCTTTGTATTACTGTCTCAGAGAGAGAGAGAAAGAAAGAGAGTTGTGTTCCTGTGCTGTCAGTACAGACTATGGAGAGAGAGATAGGGATAGAGAAAGGGAGGGAGGGATAGAGAGAGAAAGAGAGAGATAAGTATATTATAGAGGGAGAGAAATGTATATTGCACCAAAACACATCCCTTAAAATGTAGGGTTAGGTTAAAAGTACGGAGACTATTTTACACACCAGACTATGCCTCAAAATAGATTTTTCCTAGCCTGGATACCAGACCGAACTTAGCCCCGCCCACACATTTTTTGGTTGGGAAGTTCGGTCTGGCATTACTCCATTGAGGAGAAATTATCTGCGGCTCGATATCGGCCGTACCAATCAAATTGTTAAGGCGGGCTTTATACGATGATGGACAGATGATCAACAGTAACGTAACCAACCACGTCACCAACACACGAGTTGAATTCGTTTTCAACAAACATGGCTGCCGCTGGAGAGCTGAAATGTATAGATTCGAGTCCATTTAGACATTGACAGTGCATTCATTTTGAAAGAGGAACAGAGAAACGCGATTAAGGCATTTGTCAATCGAAAAGATGTTTTTGCCTTCCTTCCTACGGGATCCGGTAAAAGTGTAATGTATCAGCTGCCAATGGTCACATACTAGGTTGTTCTGATTGGTTGTAGGTAACCAATTGAGCGAAGAGGCATTTTTTCTCCTGGTTCGGTTGAAACACGCCCCATAATCACAGCCCAATGGAGCGATATCAGACTCATATTCTGACTAGAATTATGAGTATGACATCGTCAGGCTAGATTTTTCCCCTTCCCCTGCTGTAAATTCAATCAAAAGGCAAAACAAGGCAAAACAAAACAAACATGGAAACATATTGTTGATGGAGGCAGCATGACTGAAATTGGCCTGTGAAGTAATCTGAGGAGTTGGATTTGATTAATAATCTGAGGAGTTGGATTTGATTATTTGAGCCCCAGTGGGACGTGACGTGTGTCCTGAAGTGCGGTCATGAGTAACCAATCTATCTCTTGACTAGCCTATCTATCTCTTGACTAGCCTATCTAGCTCTTTGAAGCTTGGTTGGTCCTCCATTCCTTTCCATTGCAATCAGCTCATCATTTCAGCACCATTTGGGATGGCCAAGGTGGTCTCACCATTGACACTTGACACAAAATTATTCAAAAACCTTTCTGTTTAATCAACAAAATAAAAAAAAACAGAATTGAATGCATATCCATGGCTCCATTTTCTCTGTCTCTGTTGTTGCTTTGGTCATGCTCATTAAACGGTTGACATGTCAGAGGATAACCCTAGGTTTGATGCTCGAAACCCAACACCATGCCAAAATGCATACTCTACTTTTCCTTTCCAGTCTGTACTTTTTTTAAGGACGTGTCGGATCACGCTGGTTTCACAACCAGGCCCCCACACTTTTTTTTTTTGCAGAAAGTTGTACATCACCTGCAACTCCCCTGCAAGCTGTCAAACCTACGCCATTGCAGTGAAATACAGTAGTCAGCATTCAAGTCTGTTTTGTAAGCATTACATTAGAGGCTGGGGAACAAGTCCAGCTCACAGTTCAGCCTGATAAGAATAGAGAAACAGGGTGAGTTATTCAGCCCAGTTATTCATCAGCATGCCCTGTATTAATGGACTTACATCACAGGTCAGTGTTCAGCACACACTGGTGGCAGTCAAGCACACGTACCCATACAATAGAAAAGAAAAGAGGGATGTTCACAATGAGGTTTCAGATGGGAGCTTGCATATAATACAATTCAATCCGGGCCCAGCGGTGTTGCGGCGATGTGCACTTGTCATCTGAACGAGTCCGACAGACAGCTATTGAAACATTTCGAGGGATAATGACAGCTTTTTGACAGCGCAGATGGACATATTCAGTAAATGTGGGATTTTTTTCGTTACTGCTCCACTTTCTCCTCTTCAGCTCTGCCGCGCACCACCCATCCATCAAACGCCTGTGCTCTGCCCTCTTTCACTAACTTTTTTTCCCTCTTTTCTCTCTCCCTTTATCACTCTCTTTCTCTCTCACTCACTCTATCTGTATCTTTCTCTCTGTCTTTTTATCTATGTCTCTCTCTCTCTCTCTCTCGCGCTCTCTTTCACTTGTACTCCCGTTCTCCCTCTGTCTTTCCCTCACTCTATTTCTCTTTCTCCCTCTCTTTTCCCTCCATCTTTCTCTCTCTCTCTCCTGCTCTCTTTCTCTTCCTGTTTTTAGCAGCTCATGCAGCAGCAGGCGGCCATCATGGCGGCCAGCCACGGAGGCTACCTGACGCCTAGCGTGGCCTTCCCTACCACACAGATCCACCAGATGGGGGCACTCAACATCAACGGCCTCCCACCCACTCCCATGACCCCGGTGTCCGGTGAGTTTCATCACATGTTGGGTGAGTTTGACCAAGCGTTTCACCACCTTTGAACCATAGGCTGGCTGAATGAATGACTGAATGAATGACTGGCTGGCTGGCTGGCTTACTGACTGACTGTGGTTGCAGAGGGCTGAAAGAGGGAAGATTTCACTCAGTCTGGGAGCTGTCTCATTAATAATGCGCTGGGATTTCAGCGAATAAGACGCAAGAGACAGTGGAATCACAAAAAAAAAATAGTCTGATCTGCCGAAACAGTCGTTTCGCAAACGTTGAACTTTGAGGGGTTTAGGGTTCACATTGAGCTATCAGTTGATAGAACAGTCAAAAATGGTCTGTGTTTTATCTGACATTTAGTTATATGTTAGAGCTTTGCACACATTTGAAAGCTAACATGCCGAATGCCAATGTGCGGGTCGTTAAGTTTTGATGAAAATGTGTAGTCAAAAACTATTCAAAGTTTGATGCTGCTGCAAATCAAAGTTTGTAACACGTCAAAGTAATTCGGAGACTGAATCAGAGCCCCGCTTAAGAAGTCTCGTAGGTGTGATATTTTAATTTACCGACATGTTGACCTTGAGCTTTGAAATCAGAAATGCATGCAATCCCCTCTGTTTTCCATTACAAACATTCCCCCAGTATCCCAGCCAGACACATTAAAGACCGACTGAGTGTCTTTGAGGTGCACTGTACAACATTTGCTTATGCAGCGATATTTCTTTCTCTCTCTCTGTCTCTCTCTCTCTCTCTCTCTCTCTCTCTCTCTCTCTGTAAAAGAGAAAAATGGATCTTCTGCATAACAGTTCACATAATGAATAATACAGAATCCAGTCCTCTTTTGTTTTTGATTTTGGGAAAATTTGCTGCATTCTCAGTTTGGTTTCTGCATTCAAATGAGTCAGAGGCGCACACACAAGCACACTGTAGGGACACGACGACCTTATTTCCCTCCTAAAAGTGACACTTTTCCAAGAAAAGTGACATTGAACAAAGTTTTTATCGGAGATCGTCTGACAGTGTGACTCACAAAGAACAAGCTAAACATGATTCACTGGTAAAAAATGCTATCATTTCTTCCAAAAAAAGACATAATTTTACAATGCTGAAGCACATTGAAACACTGAAAATATAGTTATTATGCTTTTTATTAGCATTTTCAGTAAGGCATGTTCAAACATAGGAAAATGGAGAAGAAAGAAAGGGAGAATGGCAAAGAAAAAGAAAATAAACAAGATAAAAAAGACTCAAATCTAAGCAAGGACATCACAATACAACAGGGTACAGTAATGCAATAACAACAGCACAGAGTATTTGTGATAGATAAGCAAAGTCATTTCTATGCAGCAACTGTAGATAAACTAGCATTATTCAATCTGGCTGCAGTCTCTTCTAACATGGCAATGTTAAGCAAGGATCTAATCCAAAAACATTTCAGGTTTGTGTCTGACTTGAACCACAGCTGAAGGAGTGCTTTTTTTTGCCGGCAGTAAAGCCTGCAAAAGCCAGACGCTTTTCACGTAGGGAGAGTTCAGGTGAAGAAACATCAATTAATTCAATAAACAAAGACTGGGGTCAAGCATACGATTAGTCCCAGTGAACCTGGAGGTCATTTGAATGACAGACCTCTAGAATGGAGCGTTGGTGGGACAATCCCCAAACACGTAAAGAAAAGTGGACATGGAGATTCTGAGATAGGTTCATTTTGAAACGTTTGTATGTATTATCTTGTAATGGATTAGCTAGTGATTAGTTGATGTGCTAGACATAATATAGTTCTTATATAACGTATATTTGTTTTGATGAATTTAGCATTTGGAAGAAGTCGAATATTATTCTTTGACTTGTTTTTTTTCTGTGAATATTATCTATCCCCAAATGTAGATTCAAACCGAGTTTGTGGACACACAGTGTTTAGTATTTTGACAGAATGATGTTGCTCCCTGCTTAAGTCTCCACTCAAATGCAGCACCATGTCATGTCATTTTTTATGGCGCTTGACCAATTTTATTCAAAGCCAGCGTGCTCTGGCGTGTGTCTGACTAGAATCAATGTCATATCATTATGCGCCGTGCACTGCTTTGTAAATTGGCCTTTCTCGCACTCACTTAATTGAAAGGAGCTCTCTGTGGTGTGCGGTTTCTGGTGAACTCAAACGTGCTCCGTCGGACATGCCTCTGTAGTGTCTTCCCCCTGCAGATTACCTTCTATTATTGAACTCATCGGAATTCGTTGCATTATTAATTCTTCCGAGAGCGCATGGCTTTTCCCTGAAATTTCAAGGACTGGAATAAATAAGAAATCATTTTTTTTACCCACTTTCAGTCATTCATTGGTGTTTTACTCACAGGAGGATCAAGGTTTTTTTATTTTTTTTAACAACGCCCCCGCTTGCTTTGTACTGTGGACATGACTCATGCATAGAGGATTGGAGAGGAGGGCAGTGGGCACCATTTTGAAACTGCAGTGGATGCAAATGTTCAAAAATAACACCAATAAAGGTTAGGACCTTGTTTATGAGTAAGCGGAGACACACACACACACACACACACACACACACACACACACACACACACACACACACAAACATACACACACACTCACACACACACACACACACACACACACACACACACACACACACACACAAAAACCACTCCCTCCTCCCAACTCTCTCTGTCTCCCTCTCTTTCTCTCTTTCTCTGTCATACACACACATACACACAGACAGACACACACACACACACACACACACACACACACACACGCACACACACACACAAACACACACATACACACACACACACACACATACACACACACACACACACACACACACTATGTGCTTGTATTCTCCATAAAGATCTACAAATCCCTCACTCTACCATTTGTATCACCAAACAACCAAATGAAAGAGAACCCCTATCAGGCAACCTATGAAATCGTCCTCCTCCAATGCCACTGAGTTCAAGATAAACAAAAACAAAAACAAACCATTAAGGGGCACTAGCTTCTGCATCCCAAATCCCCACAGAATCCGTCAGCTTTATTTTCCCCTCCTTTTTTCTCTTCCACCCTTTCTTTCTTTCTTTTGTCCCCCAAGCCCGACGTCTCGCAAAGCCGAGCTATCGGACGTTGATTGAGAAGGGGCTGAGGCACAAAGCAGGAAGGCATTATCACCCCGCGCCTGAGAGAAAAACCCAAAAGGTTAAGGGGGCTCTCGGAAAAACAATGGCAGCCTCATTTGATCAACAGATGTAAAGCATTGAGGCTTGATGGTGCAGAAGCAGCTTGCCAGATGGTTGACTTGATTACAGCGCGCATCCTCCACAATGATGCATGGTGATGCTTTTTTGAAAATAAAGCTCGGCAGGTGCGGCCTCCCGAGGTACAAAGAGAGATAAAAATGAAATGGTGATGCGTGGCGGACCCCAGTGAGATGAGGAAGGGGGGGGGTTCAGCTGTCAGCGTGTCGATCAAATGATTTGGAACTTTTGTAATCAAGCCTCTTCTCTGAGTCCGGGTGGGCTCAGGGGGCTTTCAGAGACACGACACTGCTCCATCTAGCTTTCTCTTCTCTCTCTCTCTCTCTCTCTCTCTCTCTCTCTCTCTCTATGTCAATCTCTCTGTCTGTCTCTCTGTGCTGTTGAAAGATGAGAGTAAGAGCTGTGTTGTAAGATATAACTTATTTGACTTCTACTGGCACCCTTACTGGGCTGGAGCATCCGTCCCCTTGTGTCAGCTTGAGTTCTTGAAGCCCACCTTAGCCAAGGCATTATAACATACGATGACCAAGGTTAGCATGGTTCCTGTTTGTTTACCAAAAAAATACTCAGGAATTCAAAGCAGCCATTCAGGCAACACATCACAGATTTTCTGATCTGAAAGAAGACAGTGGACCAGATGCTGATAAAACAGCATTGCTGTTTTTGCTGTATGACCATCTGTGCTTGGAAGAAGTGCATGTGCTAATTGTCAAGTTACAGTTGGTTATGGTTACGATTTGAATGGCTGTAGTTGACCTACTTCCTAAAAAATTAAAGCTTAGTTACCGTTTCATGGTACACATGATTTATTGACTGCATTCTTCACATCCTCTTAATGTGCCATTAACTTACCATTTAGATGCTCTTTGAATTCACCTCTCACTGGCTTCAGAGTTATGATAAGATGGATATAGCTATATAATGAATTAAAATGTATAACTAATTGAAACGAGTCTGAATTGTTTCTTCAGACAACCAAATATGTATTACTTAAACATTGCATTTTTAACCAGAATCTGGTGCAATAGTCACCTTCATCATGGCTGTCTGAAAAGGCTGCAGTGCCAGGGTATAGCTATCCGAAGCGAAAACACCTAAAGTACCCAAATAAGGGGAGAAAATGCATCTCCTCGATATAATGCACTCCCAGATGGGTCTAGCGCTCCGTGTTGATTTAAATGTATATTTAGCTCAGTAAACACACCTCCTACCCGTGGTGAGGTGAGCCATTCTTCAGAGCAGTCTCCGCAGAGAGTGGATGCTGCTTTAAAAACAGACTGTAATTATACTTCTGTGGCATGAAATCAGGTGGACTTTAATGGAGTGGTTGTGTGGCCGGGTGCTGCACGGGAGAGGGAACAAACAGAGGAGGTGTAAGGTGCCCTTTTTTAGCATCTCTCCCTTTAGGCTACTGGCTGCCATCTTCATCGGCCCCTGCTATGGGGTAGGGGAGGCTTTGTCATTTCAGACACACAGATTCTAAAGGCAGGGTTTTCTATGGTCAGAGGCAGTGCTTATTTTCTGTAATTATTTTTTATTATCTCTAGTTCTGAAGAATATGTGTGCATCAGTTCCACAGGCATGTATCCATTGTGTATTAAAACTCTAAAGATAATTATAGTATAGTCGCAGAGTTTAGAGAGCGAGAGAGAAAGAAAGAAAGAGCTCAGATCTAATGAACAATAGATTTTTTTCCAACTCTTTCCTCCTCATTGGTATTTATTTCAAAAGAACGTGAGAAACAAAACACATTTCATGGCCAGCATGTCGTCTCTTAGTCATTAGCATGTCTTCACACCATTTAGTAATAGCTTAATAGTTTCAATCCAACTCTCTCATGGTCTCTCGCAGGTTCTCGGTGGCGATCCCTGTTCTAAAGCCCCTGTACGTGTCAGTATCTCTGCTCTATCACATTACCCCGGCCCAAGCCCCAGCTGCAGTATTGGCTCTTCCCTGATGCCCTGGGCCCTCCCTGCACCGAGGTCCATCATTTTCCCGGCAGCACAATCTCACAGCCGGTGACTTTTATAATCTCCTTCCCCGGGCTCCTTATCAGCAGAGGGACGCGTCCGCCCACTGACCCTACACTGGCTGGCCAGGCTCTAAGCTTAGGAAAATGAATTTGCCTGATGATGGAGAGGCCGTATTACCACTCCCGTACAGTGTAGCTCTGCTTTTGTGTGTGTGAGTGTGTGTGTGTGTGTGTGTGTGTGTGTGTGTGTGTGTGTGTGTGTGTGTGTGTGTGGGTGTGTGTGTGAGAGTGTGTGAGAGTGTGTGTGTGTGTGTGGTCTGGTAGACATGCTGTCTGAGCCACAGTGAATAGCAGAGCTGGAGAGCAGCCTCTTGAGCCTGGTGGAGCAGTTGGTGATGGGGGAGGGGGGAGACGGGGGAGGTGGGGGGGGGGGGGGGTGTAGCTGCAGTCTATTCATCACGGGTCCGCAGGAAACAAACAATTGCGAGGAGCTTAAGGACGGGGAAATAGTGGAAAAAGACACAAGAGTTCCCGCCAGGCTTCTGCCTAGTCCCCTGGTCACAGCAGTGGGCTGTGTGGCTGTCAGAGAACTACACGCCACAGGCAGAGCCCTCGCAGTGGGGAGCCTGGCCTATCACACATGTGCAGTGTATAGGGGACCCCCCTCCTCGGAGTATCCTACCCCGAGTCTATCTGCATACATCAGAGCATGGAGCCCGCTCGCTCGCCAGCTCGCTCGGCTGTGTGTGTGTGTGTGCGCGCGTATGTGTGTGAGTACTCCAGAGAGGAGAGTTTCTCTATAGGGTCTTAACTACGGGAGCAGATTGCGAGTACAGCATGCCTGAGGGTTTCCGTGACAACCAGCCTTTCCTGTCCAATCACATCGCGGGCCCGCAGATTGAAAGGTGATCCTGAGGGATCCATTTTTTTAAGCCTGCAGTGATGCGCGTCCACGCAGGCAGACTCCTCCGAAGAGCCGCGCCTGGCATCAGAGATATTCACATGCAGCCCCGAAGGCGCTCACCAGCGTCCGAGTATTGATTCTGCGCTTTCACAAAATAGATTACATTCGGAGACAACAACAAAAAGAAAAGGGGGAGAAAGATGCTCTGTGTTGGTGTATTCTCATCACGAACATTTTCACCATTAATAATGAACATGTATCATCTATCCACACTGTTTTTTTACTCGCCTCTCTTGCACCAGCCCTTTAAATGAACAGAGGTTGCACGAAGGTTTCATCATACGAGTGTTTAAAATCAGTGGGGTGTCACATCGACATGACAGCCAGGGCCATCAGTCACGGGAGCCATTTTTTCCCCCTCTCTCTCTCCAGAGGGATGTCAGATGTACCAGCGTGTGACAGACTCCCATCATCAGAGGGGCCAGGAGAGGGGGGGGGGGGGATGATGGGTGGTGGTGGGAGAGGGGGCGGTGTGATGGGGGAGTGGGTGGATGGCTAACGGCCTGGCTGGCTCATGTTGTCTTGTGATTTGCCTTTGTGACTCCGCATGTCCACATTAAGAACGAGGGGAGGTCACTCACGTGATTCACAGCGTGTGTCGTGCTATTTCAACTACCCTCTAACCTGTCCTTCTTCCCACTGGCCGAAATGTTCCTTGTTAAATACAATGTGTTACAGTCTTAACTTCACTTGCTCCATTACCTGTATATAGGATGTGTGTGCTGTCTCTACCCTCTTAGCACTTGTGGTTTCCCCCCTGAAACACACCTCTTATGCCGCCCTCTTTCTCTCTCTTTGTCTGTGGCCCATGCAGGCCTCAGCTCGCCGCCGGCCAACATCAACACGTCGGGCGTGCAGAGCATAGTAACGCCGCTCGTCAACGGCTTCACGGGCATCCCGCACCAGCCCAACGGACACCCGGCCGTGGAGGCCGTCTACACCAACGGCCTCCCGCCCTACTCCACCCAGAGTCCCACTGCCGCCGACACCCTCCAGCAAGCCTTCACCGGTGTGCAGCAATACACAGGTAAACACTGCAAATACGCACTCAACTCATTCTCCAGCTTGTTTTCCTATTCGTATCCATTGTGTTTGTGCCTCACACTCACACACCAGATGGATGTGTCCGATGGATATGGACCTGCCATGCAGCTTTTACTGCAAGAAGAACCAAAAAGCACGCTGTTTGACTCTGAGTCTTCTAGCAGTAAAATCATAGAGGTTCAGTGTTGGTTGAGTGCGCGAGGGGCCATTTCAGTCTACTCTCTTTGTTCCGTAGCAATCTACCCCACCACCACACTGACTCAGATTGGACAGAGCCTGCCACAGCCCCCCCAGGTCATCCAGCAGCAGCAGCAGCAGCGAGAAGGTGAGGGTGAGAGACTCCTTTTCTTTCTTCTTTCTCTGAAGCCGGCCACGTTTCGCGACGGGGGCCCCGGCCGCATTCATCACCGGGCGCGAATAGGTCTGCAGGGCCGTATTTCAAACGGGTGGCGTATCGCATTCACAACAGCTATTGATTGTGGTAATGTTGAGCCCAGACTAAAGTGGATTTGATGTCCACTCATCCTGACAGCGAAAAGTCACTTCTCACCCCCGTGGAGAAAGGCAGGGAGGACGGCGGGGAGGTGGGGGTTTAACTCACTATAAATAGCCACAATGCATTATGGGACTGTGTGTGTAGACCATAAGCTCTTATTGTTATGTCAACAGCAGATATGGATGCTGAGGCTGACAGTTCTGTTTGTTTGTTTGTTTGTTTGTTAATGCTTCGCAGGACCTGAGGGCTGTAATCTCTTCATCTACCACCTGCCTCAGGAGTTCGGCGATAATGAGCTCATGCAGATGTTCCTGCCCTTCGGGTCTGTCATCTCCTCCAAGGTCTTCATGGACAGAGCCACAAACCAGAGCAAATGCTTCGGTGGGTCCCGGGCAGCTGCCCGATGAAAAATGCATGGAGAATTAGGGGGACATTCAAGCACGCCCTGCTGAATATGCAATATTTTTGATGCCGGCGCTGATCGATACTCTTTCATATGTAGTCACGACTTAAATATTCGAGAAAGATCAAAATTCTGGCCCGCGTCCAAAGCTAATAAATGTCTATATATTCAGAGCTCGCCAATGATTTTCCGTCTCTCTCGCCCGGCCGCTCTCCCTCCACCCCAAAAGTTCAAGAGCAGTGGGTGGGAATTTTATGGATTTCTACAAAGCCCCAGTAGCTATTTCACGGTGAAGGGTGACCTAAAAACTTCAGCCGGCTGTATAACTATATCAGTGTACAGATCACCGCTCCTTAACCTCTGCTCACATCAGTATCAGGAAAGAACTGGGTCTGACTCACGTTGTCTCGTGCATCTATCCATTCCCTCCTGGCCTCTCTGTGGAACATGTGGCGCCACCTCCTCTCAAGCCCAGCGCTGCCCTTTAAGAGAGGCGGTGCTAGGCAGGCAGGCCGGCCGGCAGGCCAAGAGCACGGGCGAAGGACCGTTATGGATCAACATTTGTTTTCGCTTCAGGGAGCAGCACCTTGCTGGACAAAAATTGATTGCATCCAGGTCTCTGGGGGGACTTAATAACGTATAAATTCATGAGAGAGGACCCATTTGTGGTATTGACTAAAGCACAATGCATTTACAGTGTAATGTTACATCTGGGGAATGCATGCTCTATGGGGTAATTAATCTGCAGGGGGAAGAGGAAAGGGGAAAACAGGGGGACGGGCGGTGGGGGCCGATTGCGCCTGGAGAAAAACGGACACAGATAGCTCCCCCAACCACCCACCACCACCAGCACCACAACCCTTCCTTAAGCCGAATTAAATCCACATCCTTTCCAATCATCAGTGTGCGAAACCCCCCACCCTTGGCATGCATGTGTCACATAACCCTTCTGCCCTAATGGCCCGGCGGTAGAATCGCTCCTCTGCCAGGTAGCCGGGGACCCGGGGAGGCTCCCGCTGTTTTTCATGCTTCATCAGTCACCCCTAATGACAGTCCAGACACCAGGAAGTGGAGCCGCCGGAGCCACACTCCACTGCAGTTTTTGGTCACTGGCTTTGGCACTTAGTGGAAGCAGGAGGACCAGCACGAGATGTTAGAGAATGGCCTCATGTGTGTTTGGTTGTTTGGTATTCACCTTGGGAATTAGTCTTTTCTTCTTTTACCGTCGTGATTGGTTCTTTGGTGATTGGTTAACAGTAATTCAAACATTACTATTATGGTGAATTGTACAAGTGTTCCTGAAATAAGGCAATTATATTGTCTCAGACTCGTTATGAACTTTAGCGATATTTGACATGGCTGTCCAACAGAAAATGGGTTATGAACAAGCCATATATCGTATGTGACCGGCACAAAAATAGTCTCTCACACAGCATTTCCACTTCTGCAGTGCATGACTGAGCAAATTCATTGCACAGATTTTCTTTGTGTGCTTGTCTCTCGGGTCCCACTGACTCAGTGCTCTGTGCCTGAGCTCTTCTCTTTTCTTTTTTCGTCTCTTACTCTTTTCTTCCTCTAATCCCCGCAGGTTTCGTGAGCTTCGACAACCCAGCAAGTGCACAGGCGGCCATCCAGGCCATGAACGGCTTTCAGATTGGAATGAAGAGGTTGAAAGTTCAGTTAAAACGGCCAAAGGACGCCAGCCGCCCCTACTGACAGTCTCTCCAACAGTCTCCACTGCAAGAGCACAGGTCAGTTTACTTTACCGTTCGATCGCACCTCCAACAGGTCACCAGCACCAGCAATATGTCTTAACTACACTGAGAATCGCTAAACGCAAATTGTGGGGAATTGATCATGAAACATCAGATATTTGATGAATGTCTGTCTTTCTGTCTGCCAAGCATTGGTTGTCATAAAACATTTACAATGAATAGTTTTTTCAGCACCTGATAGCCAGACATAACAATCACGTTGAAACGTGTCGATCTTTCTCTCTCTCCAGGTTTTGAGAAGTGAAATCTCATGAGGAATTACAACTTTTTTTCTTTGAAAGCTAAATAAAAAACAAGTACAAAAAATGCAAAGGGATTTTTTCAAAAAGACATATCAGCATTTCCTTACGAAGACACGAGACGAGAGCCGGGATGAGAGGCACTAAAGGAGTTTGCAACGCGTGGATGGACTCAAATCCAACAGCATCAACAGCACAGGGCAAGAAAAAGACCAAGTGAAATCTGAAAAGATGCGAACTCTTGAGCTACAGAACTTCTCTCGCTGAGACTTGAATTGTTAATTAAGCAACAAACAAAAAAAACGCAGCAAGAACAACAAATAGATTTCTATATACGTATTATATACACATATAATATATATAAAGGAAGAGGCGCTTGTGGCTTTTACTCTACAGGACAAATGAGGGTTAAACTTGAAGATCAAGAAAAATACAGTGGAAAAAAAAGAAGTTCTTCTGTCCCACTGCTGGACAGTCTTTCTTTCTCTCTTTCCCTCTTTCTCGTATTCTTTTACCATCACTCAGCAAGCGCAGAACGACAGCGTTCTGAGGTCACAGAGGTTTCCATTAGCAACAGTACAACTGAGAATCTCTCACCCGTAAGGGACCAAAGGACCAAACATTTTTATTGTTCAACAGTAATATATAGTATTAATGATACTAATACTACAAAACTACTACTAATAATATTACAAGTTACAGTTAAGAAGAAATACTAGCTTCAGGTTGGAGGAGGAAAAGGAATTGTTTTCTTTTCCTTTTACATTTATAGCTACTGGGTTTCAGAATATTTAAACAAAATAGAAAAAAAAGAAGAAAAAAATATTTTAAAAGCTATGATATTTTAGTGGAGTAGAATAAGTGGGTTAGAGATTGTGGGCATGTTCAGACCTGCATTCATACCTCTCTCATACCTCTCATACAGAATCCTGACTGTGGACTTCATCAGAATCACATGACTGTCACGCACTGTCTGCACACTCACCGTTCTAATTTCGTCCTAACATTCCAAACGAGGGCTGCGGCCCGTCGCATTACTGGGTCACCCCCTCGGACAAGGTCACACTCTTCGCAGTGATATGAAAGCTGTCACTTACGAGCTGCGGCTCTTCTTCAATCAGGTTTAGAGCGAAGGGGATCTTTCTTCAGGGCCTTCGGAGGATGCCGGAGCTTGGATACCGATGACAGCTTACGGGGGAAAATAACAGAGCTGTTTGCCAACTAAGCAGGGACAAAGGAGCCTTAAGCATTCATTATTCGCACCTCGCCATCTGGGACCTACTGCTTTTCACTTACAGTAAGGCCATCCCTGAACACTGTCATTCCCAAACAATTGGATTTATTTAAAGACATGTTTAATCACTTTGTTTTCACGCCAAAGACGAGCGTCATCATGAACACAAAGGCGACGTCATTAAAGCACTGATAATCTGGCAATAAAGCACAGTTATAAAAACGTCAGACAGGCACTGTGTGTGTGTTGTGGGGGGGTGGGGAGGGCGGTGTAAGGAGGCAGTAAAGAAGTGCAACATCTTTAAGGGGTTAATAAAATACACAAATTACAGCAACAGCGGTTATAAAAACGGCCATCCGAGCGTCTCAGAGCAGGCAGCCAAGATGCTGCCCAACCCTGACGCTGCGAGAGTCTCCCCCGCTGGTCACAGCAGCCCACCACCTTTCAAGCACATCAACTTTTAATGGGGACCATCAGTTTACGGGGACCTGAGAGTGGAGTCACAGCATAATTAGGATAATGCTAATATTGATCAGATAGGGAGCCGCTCGGCAGGGCGAGAGATGCACAATCAATTATACATTGGCATTTCCAATTAATTGACTGACTGACGGAGTTCGCTCTAGCCCAACCACCCCACCCCCCCACACACACATTCACAGTGTAGATAAGTAATGCCACCCAGCAGTGCTTGGAGCCTGCAGCCTTTTAAATGCATCACTCCCAAAAATATGCATTGCAGTTATCATACAGGTTAAAGACAGGGAAATACACAAGGAATGTAAGAGAAACGAATTGTTTCAGTCTCGTTAATGCAGCATATGCTGTATCAGTGATTACGGTGACCCATATATTAATTATGATAGCACACTGGAGGCGGCCATAAGGGAGATTCCATACAAAAGACCATGAAAGAAACTGCACAAGGCGGAAACAGAGCTTACACAGACACAGATGACTAGCATATACAGGACTAAGGCTGATACACTGGACAGACGCAGATGACTAGCATTTACAGGACTAAGGATGATACACTGGACAGTGGACAACATTTTTTGCAATATTGCTAGGCAATGGTAATGAAAAATATAACACAAATAATGGCTGCCCTTGCTTAAAAAGCATGTAACAGATACTAGATGCCTCTTCTTTTAGTCTCCTGGCTTTTTACGGCTATGCCGACCTACAACATTGCCTAGAATATTACCAGTTGTATCACCTGGACTGATGAATTAAGATGGAGAATGGAAGCCTTCAGATGAAGAAATCAGACCTTCATTTGTACCCGAGTACAGACAGAGACAAACTATCAGCGGACAAAGGACATTGAAAGTGTCCTCATTTACAAAACAGTCCTGCTACATTAAAAATCTGACAGATGCCTCCATTAAGTCAATAGCTACACGGAGCTCAGAATGTGTGTGTGTGTCACGGGTGAAGTCCACAGGAAGATTCTGATTCAGATCATTTCTTTACTCTCTATTTTCTGTTCTTACCCGACGGCCATCATCACCTCATTCCTCATTCGGAGCAGAGAGGCAGCCCTCCACCTCCAGCAGGTGTTGGGGTGCTCATGCAGACCCCGGGCACATCCCTCACGAGACCATGTCCATGACATTTCACTTCGCACACCCCTACAAACATGTCACGCTGCGCTGCAAAACACCATTCAGATTCCCCGGTCTATGACGACTGTGTAAATTACAAAGGGGAAAAAAGAGACCCCAAAGTGACCATGAAATACCGCCATTTGGCACTGACAGGCACTGATAGACTGCTTTTAGCGTAGATATGGTTAAAATTCACACACATGTAAAAACTGCACCTCCTCGGTCACGGCCACAGCCTATGCAGAGGCATTGTGGAAGTCTGTACATTTTCAAGAGTCGGGAAAACATCAATATTTAAGACTCACTGGATTTATTAGACTTGAATTTTATTTCCCATACGACCTAATTTTTCCACTTGCGTCTCGTCTCAGAAAAATAAGACAGTCTCACATAGACATAGCCAGGCAGACACACACACACACACACACACACACACACACACACACACACACACACACACACACACACATCCACACACACCCTTTGGGCATGAGGGCCCTAATAACAATGTGCACAAAAGCTCCTTTAAGAAATTCTACATCTGAGACTTAAATTATTAAAATCAAATTAAATTTGGCCCTCACGTAACAGCAGGGGTAATACAAATTAAAAATGGCAAGTACGTATGAAGTTTAATAGCTTTGAAAGATGAAATAATTTCACCCTGGAAAGAAATAACATGCCATGTTGACAGCGTGGACGACGTCTGTTTATACCAATTCCCATCATAGCACTGTGCAATAAGGAAACAAAGACTACCTTACTGGTACCGTCTCAATCACCACAGCAATGCAGTCACTATACACTCTTAGAGCAGACTGGGCAGTATTAGGCATACTCTTGGTCATGCATACCACTTCCTGATCATTTTAGCCTTGACCGTTATTTTTCCTACATCTTTCTTTTTTCTATTTAAACCATGATGCCCACTCAGTCTCTGAGCATGCTCAATAAGGGGGGCGGGGGGGGGGGGGCAGGGTGGGTGGGAAGGGGATTAAAAGTATAATAATGGTACTACTCGTATTAACAATATGATTCTTTAACTATGGTTTGTATGCTAAGGAAAGTAGCTTATTATAGATATGAAATCTGTATATTTAGGGAAGATCAGCACAGGGACCTTTTGGAGTCAGAGGGCGGGCTTTGGTGGGAGGGCAGGGCGGGCGGGTGGGCGGGCGGGCGGGCGGGGTCTGTTTGCTTTATAAGATCATGGTAAACTTCTGGCTTCTCGGCACAAGGAAGAGCAAAACAGTATATATATCGAGAGTATTTGAATCTGTTGTTAAAAGGGAGAGCTTATGTGAGTGAGTTGGGCATTTCAGTGTTAATCCGGGGAGGGGAAAATGCTGTTTACATTTCTTTTTTTTAAAGAGGAGAGCGCCATCTGTCTGCAGGATGGGCTCAGTGCAGCATGGTGAACTGAAGTGATGAGCAGTACCTTTTTTTATGAAAAAAGAGAAGATGTGTTCTGTAATCGCCTGAGAAACCAAACATTTTTCTCCTGTTGAATATTTCTCAAATACTTGCTGCTTACATTATTTAATATTGATGACAATGATTTAATTCTTTGCCAATAATGTATTTGAGCATTTATTTATTTATTTATTATTTTATATTTATTTATGTATGTATTTATTTATTTAACTTATTTGGTTGATCTCTATTGCTTTACTCATCTGTTATGTTATGATGTATGCATCAAAAAGAAATGCTTACTGGGCTTTTCTCTTTGTCTCCTTTTTTTTCAATTTTACAATAAAAATACAAACTGGATATCCAGCTCTTCTTTTGTCCATGTCATGCATACATACCCACAGCATGAGATGGCTGTGTACTGACATTTTAACATTACTTTGGTTTGCTTACTTGTAACGTTCATACATTTACCAAAACAAACTTTTGTTATGAGAATTATATGAGAAACAATCAAGTAATGGAAGATTAGGTAGAGTGAGCACCAATTTGCACGACTGCCGTAAGAGATTTGTCAATTTATGAATCAGTTTCTTCAATATTATGTATCTACA
Source organism: Clupea harengus (assembly GCF_900700415.2). NCBI lineage: Eukaryota > Metazoa > Chordata > Actinopteri > Clupeiformes > Clupeidae > Clupea > Clupea harengus. The sequence goes on from NC_045161.1 coordinate 22,863,789, forward strand.
GTCGAATTACCAATGTAAAAAAAATTGTGCTATATTAAATAAACTTGCCTTGCCTTCCCTTACACCTTGAAAGTATCACACCTACTAAATAACAGCAGGTTATTGACAGTAACATCTTTCGTTTGGGGTGTGGTAAATGGCTGAAGGAGGCAACTGTGTTGAGTTTGTGCGGTAAAAGCACAGAAGGGAGGGAGGAGAGAGCTTCACCACTAAAAGAGGGAGGGAGGAGAGGGCCCTAGCACTGAAGGAGAGAGGGAGGGAGGGGGGAGAGGGCCCCAGCACTAAAGGAGAGAGGGAGGGAGGGGGAGAGGGCCCAGCACTAAGGGAGGGAGGGGGGAGAGGGCCCTAGCACTGAAGGAGGGAGGGAGGGAGGGAGGGGGGAGAGGGCCCTAGCACTGAAGGAGAGAGGGAGGGAGGGGGGAGAGGGCCCCAGCACTGAAGGAGAGAGGGAGGGAGGGAGGAGAAGGCCCCAGCACTAAAGGAGAGAGGGAGGGAGGGAGGGAGGAGAAGGCCCCAGCACTAAAGGAGAGAGGGAGGGAAGGAGGAAGGAGAGGGCCCCAGCACTAAGGGAGAGAGGGAGGGAGGAGAGGGAGGGAGGAGAGGGCCCCAGCACTGAAGGAGGAGAGAGGGAGGGAGGGCTCAAAAAGTAGAACCACTGGCTCATGAAATAAATTGGCCCAATTACAATAAAGTGTGGCTCTTGGTCAGTGTGCTAGCCCGGCAGTTCATCTTTATTACAATCAGTTAATGAAAATCAATCCTCCTCCTGATAAACTCTTATCTGCACGGCCTTGCCTCGGCCCTGCATGCCGGATGATAATAAATTAGAGTAATATTGCCTTTGATGAGGGAGTGAATTGCAAATTATTGTAACTTTCCAAGATTTATGATGTAGATGCCTAATATCCATGCACCTATTTTTTCCCCCTGAGCTTTGGAGTGTGGGGGAGCCATTTGTAAAAAAGTTTAGTGACATCGTCACATTAACAAATATATACACTCAGCCAGTTAGGTATTCTCAGCACCCCCCTATCCTGCCGTATTTCAGGAGGAAGTGTCCTGATATCATTTTGTCTGATAATGCCACATGATTAACTCAGTCTATCCACGAGGGAATGTCACCTAATTGGGGGCAAGTAGGCATTAATTTTGCTATGAGTATATCAGGTATAAATATAGTGCTCTGTGACGGCAGGATTCAGAGCTAGAAGCTTCTGGGAGCTCACGTACTTTTAAACCAACAGTTGCATAACACTTTTCTGTCTAGTTATGGGATACTCCTGGAGGACACACACGCTTCCATGAGCATTTAGTTAGTGTGTCCGAATTGCAGTGTTTATTTTAGGCAACATCAGGTAGGTGGTTTGACAATGGAGCACAGTCACGACTGCCTGGCTCAAGGCAGCCCTGACATAAAATGGGTCGACCACACCGTAGCGATTCAAAAAGAAATAAAGGTTTATTTACATAAATAGTAAATATCAGTATAGTGAGTTAAAAGGAAAATGTCGTGCAATGTGTCTAGGGGTAATTAAGTAGCAAAAAATAGTGTAAAACACGCCGAGGACGGAGGGAGCAGCCGGCATGGAGTTAGGCGGTGGAAAAGGCTCTCCCCAGGCTCTCACCACCGGAGCACGCTACAGACTGCATGGAGCACCAAAGCACGAGCAAGAGAGTCAAGAAGCAGAGAGAGGCCGTCCATGGCAAACCTTGGCCTTTTATAGTCCGGCCCATTATCTCCTAGGCCCTCAGCACCCTGCAGGAGAGACAAACACACACACACACACACACACACACACACACACACACACACACACACACACCACACACACACACACACACACACACACACACACACACACACACACACTCAGCATCCTGCAGGAGAGACAAACACACACACACACACACACACACACACACACACACACACACACACACTCAGCACCCTGCAGGAGAGACAGACAGGCAACAGACGTAGCACAGAGGGGTGGAGCCCCAGGCCAGATCAGTCGGGTCGTAACAAGCACACACACACACACACACACACACACAGACACACACACGCTCATTCTGATGCAGTGGTGAGGTGATGCAGTCAGTGCAAGCATGTTAAATGACTGTTGTGAAAAGTGCAACATCAGCAAACGTCAAGCACAGATCTGCCATCTGTTCATGTGTGTGCCAGGCATGAGTCAGGAGCCAACTGACAAAATGTTTTATATGTAAATGAATATGCAAAATAATCGAATATTCAAATAAGACCCATTTAATAATTACAAATATTCATCAACATTGAATATCATTTCAATGTTTTTGAGGTTGGATAGAGTATTTGATATCGAGCTCCAGGACGATTTATTCTTTGATTGTAAAATCAAGGTCATATATTATTAACCATACACAGTAAGTCAATTAATAAATGAGTGAATAAATGAATGAATGAGTCTAGCGCATACTCTATCAGCAAAAGCACTTTACATACATGATATGGCGGCTTACTTCACCAGCACCAGTGTTTGACAACCGCAGGGATGATGCCATGAACGACAGCTATTCCTGTACTGCTACACCCAGCACACATTGGCTATCTGTTAGAGAGATGACAAAAATGAGGCAAGTGCTTGTGTTAGGGACCAATTGGGAGGTCTAAGGAAGCCAATCTGGGCACCAGGGATGCCACCCACCACTCGGACTCTTTATGATAAGTGTCTTGTTGTCATTTACAACCACAGCGAGTCGGGACCTCGGTTTTATGTCTTATTCAGAGGGACTACACACTCCTCCATCACTGCAGTAAGGCACTGGGGTCCTCACAGCCCACCTGGCCCTCAACAACTCCTCTTCCAGTGGCAACCAGTGCAGCATGGTGAACTGATCTGACATGCAGTACATTTTTTATGAAAAAAAGAGAAGATGTGTGCTCTGTACTGAAAAACCCATGGGAACCCAGTCGTTCTCCATCCAGGCACTGGCCAGGCTATTAGCAGCTATGCTTCTGTGGACTTCCTAGTGTTCACTTAAGGTTAGTCTATAGCTCACTGTTTTACAGTATACAGTAGACTAAAACCAATCTATTTGTTTATAATAATAATAATTTATAAGAGTTATAGAGTTATAATATGGTTCGGCCTAGCCTAGGATAGTTAGCCTAATTATTAATACAACGGAAATGTGCCTCACATGAACATTGTTTGGTATTTGGTAAGTTTAAATGATTGTTGAAATGAAACTGAAAATGTTTGAAGAAAAGCCATGCTGGGGTTTTTTTCAATGTCAAATGGAGGTCTGCCATGAAAAGTGAAGCCATTGGTCTAGCACTTTGGTTTTATTTTTATTTATTTTTTATCTTCCCTGTACTTCTAGTTATTTGGATAAACAACTAACAAGATTTAGTTTTACTGACTTTCATATGACAAAATGATCTCATTCACAACAGTTGGACAGGTGTTTTTTCAGCATTAAGTGGATTGGGGGATCAAGGACATGCAAAAAGACAGCCATCAATCTAACTATTAACCATCAAGGAGAGGGCAGCTTCTTCACAGCCGATTTATCTTGCCAAATGCTCTATTAATATTAAATTAATTCCCCTTTGGTGAATATCAATCATTCAAGAGGGCCTCTTAAAATCATTAGCAAAATAATTGTCCTTGTTTATGAGAAGAGGCAAAGTGAGCCACTCATTGGCCATTTAGTTTTTCTCCAGTCCTGTTACAAAACGATGAGGTCCCGTGGTGCCTCTTCCGTACCACTACAATGCGTATAAACGTATTAGGTTGGCTATTGTAAATATTGTTTTTGTATTATTTTATTCTTCTGTGTCTATAGTTTGGTGATTAACATCGGTGACTTACATCAAAGACAGTGAAACACTTCGAGGATAATTGGACAAAATATGTGTGCTAGTAACGGCCAGCCGGTCCAGTTTGGTAATGGTCAAAGTTACCAAATGTTCAGGTCTCATCGTTGCTCCGGAAAGCCGTCATTGGAACTGATGAAAATCTCATGGAAGCCATTATTCATTTAGACATCATGCCGCCTCCTGCTGGTCAGAATTACATACTTCATGTCATTCTCAGCTCCTTTAATGGAGGGCGGTAGTGCCTCAAGGGTGAATGTCATTATGATGGCAAAACAAGCCAGATGAATACAAACCACAGTCAGGCCAGTTAACCACTGGTGGCAAACACATTAGAAATAGAAATGACACAGAATACAGAAGACCAAACCCTGAGGATTACAAATGGGGTTTAAGCTCACAAACTCTAAGTAAACAAGTGATGTGACACTGGAATAAGCAAATAATTATTTTTTCACCCCCAGTGTAAGACTATCACAGTGTGTAAACAAAAACTGGTCATGAACAGGTGTTCCTGTGTGTGCAAATGTATTTAATTTATAAAGTGGCGTTTATTTTTCCTAATAGTCATGTATACCTCTGAGAAACCACATATAGCACTCCTTCAACTAGCTAGAGCAGCACGTCAGTCACAGCTCCGTTCACACACACACACAGCTGACTAGATGCCCACAAGAGAATCCTTTTTCTGGGCCATCCAATAAATCCCAGTCCATAAATGAATGCATTATCATGCAGAGTGTGTGTGTGTGTGTTTGATGTGGAATGTCCACAGTGGCCCATGAGAAGAATGAAACGGCTGCAGGTGACTCCAATAGACGTACCTGGGTGGGGCAGGAGCATCTTCCGGAGCCTAAATGTTAACACGCTGATGCCAGGACCTCCTCCGGGACCACTGGGTCCCGTGGCGGAGGCACACAAGCTCCCGCGCCCGTAAAAACGTAAAGATCAAACACAGTTAAACATCTGTGGTAACATGTCAGTGTCTGTATCTGACTGCTACTAAAACCAAAAGGAATCGCAAGCCACTGACTCGCTATGACCGTTGCTGCCCAGTTTCAAGTGACTCCAGACTGGGATTTTTTTTTCAGACAACCTGAGATTAGCCATTAAGGAGGTAATACCCTCTCATCAGGATATTTAGTTTACTCTTGTTTGTGTAGAGTTTAATATGAATGGAGTTGTCTTGTTAATCTGTAGTCTTGTTAATCTGTAGTAAAAAAAGTTCTTTCCCACTTTGGTGTACAGAAAATAGACATAAACAAACAGGGTGTGCCCAACGCTTTTAATATGGAAGGGATTACAATGGAAAACATATTAGTTCACTTATAATATGGATTAAAAAAAACAAAGCACTAGATCACATCGTATGTAACACATCACAGTTAAATCATCTATACACAGGCAAATGTACACATTATAAACACATATATACACTCTTTCAATATATTATTATATAAAGAATTTGTTTCTTTATCTTAAAACAATGAAGGAAGCAGAGCAGCTTGAAAAGGGAGTGTTTGTTTTTGAACTGCTGTAAACATCTAAACAAAGATGTAAACAAAGATCTTTTCAACGTACCAGCATCGCCAACCTCAGAACATGTGATTATAGGTAGCATTTCCTAACAGTTGTTGGATCCCATCAGACATATTCACGACAAATATGCCATTTTTACGGGGCTCTAAAATGTTGACCATTAAGTGCCTTACGATCTTCCAAAAACTAACTGCGTACTGCACACAGGCCTATATGTTTACCAGGGACCAGACAGTTGTGTCACCAGAACGAAAGAGAATAACAATCTGCATTATTTTGTGATTTGCCAGTGCCGCATTTGTAGGGTGTAGGGTAGTGTCGCGAAGTGTACCGTTTGTGTACCGAAATTCTGCCATCTGTCCACATTGGCCTCAAATCACTTTTTTTCGTACATTTTGCATAGCTGCCTTTACAATCCCAGGAACCCATGCAATTGTTCCGTTCACATTCAGACTAGTGTGTTTTTATCTTTACTTCCTAAGTGTATACAAGTCACACGGGAAGTTGGCAGATGGTAGCAATGAAAATGGTCCATGTGCTCCGACTTCGTAGTGTTTTCCCAAGCTCTTCTCCCGGATGGCAGCTGCTGCTGCCGCTCAGAGGAATCCTCCTCGTGAAGGTCAAACCCAGCACGCTCTCGTTCCAGACAAAAAAAAAAGGCGTCCACTCTCTTAAAGCATTCTTTTCCTCAAGCTGTCGTCATCTGGGTCCACCTTCCTCCAGTCCGTTTTTACACGAGCAGCAGCGCTGCCAACAGAGTCAGCAGGAGGAGCAGGGAGTGTGTGGAGACCTGGGTGCCCACGGCGGAGCCCTGCGCACCCGAGCTCGAGCCCCCGGCGCTGGGCACATTGTTGGGTGTCCTGGGGGGGTTCTGCTTCAGCCTGCTGGGCGGCAGCGCCTTGAGGTCCTCCAGCGCCCCGAAGGCGGCCATGGAGAACTCGGGGTCGCCGGTGGTGAGCAGGTCGAAGACGCACGACTGGAAGTAGACGTCCTCCACCTGCAGCGTCTCGCGGCACTTGGTCGTGGCCCGCTCCACGCTGTAGGCCTGGTGAGGCAGCGGCAGGCCCGCGGGGCCCTGGGGGACGGCGTTGGGGGGCCCCAGCCGGTGCAGCGTGTGCTCCTGGATGAGCTCGTTGCGCGGGCAGCCGTGCAGGCACAGCTGCAGGCCGCCGCTCTCCTCGGCCGGCCCCAGCGTGTCCTCGGGCATGCGGATGGCGAAGGTCAGGTAGCGGCCCACGCGCCGCACGATGATGGACGTGCCGATGTGGCGCGCCTGCAGCCTGACCTGACGGCCGCCAACACCGCCGTTGTGCTCGGAGATCCACAGGCTGCCCGCCTCGCTCCCTCCGCTGCTGCCAGCGCTGGCACTGCCACGCGAGCCGTCCTGGAAGGCAGTGGGCAGGTCCTCGGTGGTGGCCTGGTAGACCTTCTGCTCGGTGCAGCCGAGGTACGCCTTAAATATCACAGTTATCTGAGGGGGAGAGGGAAAGAGATTATGTCAGTTAGAATTCACATTGCCCTTTTTCGTGACAAAGACATAATAGGTCAAAGAAAGCTATACACTAAAACCCATTCAAGACTTGTCTTCCTGTACTGCTCTGTAAGGACAATAAATATTTCTTCACTAACGCAGACACACACTTAGATAAACTTCAAAACATCACAAAACATTGACATAGTGTGGTTTCGCAATATTGTTCATCACAATATTATATCAATACAGCGGCGGCAAGTACCATGATATTTATTTATTATGATTTTTATTTTATTTTGGTACATATGTCTACTCTGATAACATTAGTTCTGAAATCCACAATATGGCTCAAGACCTTGTCTTTCTCTCTCTGTGGCAAATCCCACCCCTATTTTCCATAAACCTTGAGAAAAGCTGGCACAAATGCATTAAAAACTAAACCTAAACACTGCTTAGGTCAAAGCTACCTTTACAAGACCTGAGACAGACGTGTCCATGGGTGCATCAGATCTACATTAGACCATCCATTTCAGGCCCAACACTGGAGCCAGTATAGGTGGATATATTGATGGATGGTAAGAGGTCAAAGTATAACACTTGAGCAAGATTACACACTGTAGTAAATCAACAAGAGCACAGGGCAGATGAACCTCGATTCCATTTCTGGAAATCTCATTTATCAATCAGTCTGACAAAGATAAAGATAAAAAAAATTAAAAAAAGCTTTCCTTACATAAAACATCAACTTAGACTTAAGACATGATCAGTGATTGGACCATGTTAACAAGAAGATTGTGTGTGCATACAGTGTGCAGTGTGAAGTACCTTCCTACTACTGGCTACCGTCAAGCCCTAAGTGACCAAGATGCACTATGCATTTTAAACCGGCACATTAACGGTGACAACATAATGGACCACCCCATCTGAGTGTATGTAAGCTGTTTGTTCAGTGTGAAAGCAACAGGATGTGAGCATTAGTGGAAACAAGCCACGCATGCCCCCCACGGAAACAGCAGAAAGGGGTTTGAGCTCACCTTGCTGGTTGCCGTGGCGCTGGAACCCTGCACCACGGGCACGTTGGTCACCTGCACGGACAGGTAGCGGTTGTCGATGAGCGGCCAGGCGCCCTCCACCTTGCAGGTCTGGAACTCATCGCGGAAGGTGCGCAGGTGCGGGTCGCCGAACAGGCCGCAGTGGGCGTACTTCTTGTGCTGCCCGGCGGGGCCCTGGGCCAGCGCGCGGCTCTCGTAGTCGCACAGCTGCGAGGCGACGGGCCGCGAGGTGCTGGGCGCCTTGGCAGGCGACGTGGGCCCGTCGCTGGAGCAGTTGTGCTGCGAGAAGAGCTCCCGGATGCTCAGCAGCGCGGCGTGGTAGGTGAGGTCGCCGTGGCAGCCGCGGGACGTGCGGCGCGTGCACTGAGAGTAGGCGCGCAGCGCTGTGCAGAAGTCCACGTCGGTCACCGTGCCGCCCTCGTCATGCAGGCCACCGGAGGGCGATGTGGAGGCCACGTACTCCGAGTTGCAGCGCTGGATCCGACATTGCTGGCAGTATGCTGAGGGAGGGGGGGAGAGAGTGGGCAGATGTTACACATTTGTCATCACAAAAGCCACCCACTCAAGGCAAGACCAAAGCTCTTTTTTCAACAACTTTGCTTTTATCCAACTTTGCTTGAATTCTGTAGTTAAAAACTCTCTTCACAGGACGGCAGGATGTGAAAATACAAGTTCCTCTTAATGGTAAATGATGAAAACTTTTGTTATAGTTCTCACAAATTGAAAAAACTATTCTATGCAAATGCAATTCAGACATGTACCAACACCCCCATAACCAAAACATATCTGAGAAGAAGACCCCATTTGGCAAGTAATGAAATGTGGTTTAAGATTGCTTCCTTAACTGTTGAATGTGGTTTTGAATACCCCTAGGCTTAAAGGACTGAACCAGTGAAGTGCTGTCCACTTGATATTGAGAGAAAATGGAGGTCTAAGAAACAGGAAATGCACTTGAGCTTCCGGTTGTTAGTGCAAGGGAGGGGGATACTGGCTACAAGTACATATATTTCACTCTCCACTTCCATGGCTTCATGCCAGGCCACACTGGCAAAAGGCTGGTCAGGGCCAGGACCCACTGAGGCTACATATGTACAAATCCTCATCTTGAAATGTTGCTTCCACGCATGTGGCCATGCTAAAATGAAAGTCAAGACAATTTCATCAATACAGTGGTTTCCCTCCTCCCTCCAGAACTGCATGTTTACTTGGTAGCAGTGGGAAGAGTTGGCAGCAGTTTACTTTTTCAATCAACCAGCAATTTTGCTCCCTGAATTCAATTTTTTCTGGGGCATTTTAAAACACGTGCCCACCTTTTTTTATTTTCTAACCGCATTGCAATGAAGTCATCCACTCGTCACAAACAGTATAAGTGAATTCACTGAAGTAGGTCAAAACTTGTAAACAGAAGTAAACAAGTTGGGGACCGTGTTGTCATTGGGACCTGTTCATGTATACAACATGCAACATCAGCAACTTTGTACGTTTGTTAATATAACCTAAGATGCCATTTGGTATGACGGCACTAAAATCATGGCATCATGTTTGCCAATTTCATGGGTTTTAAGTTTGGCCTACTGTGTTAAGGTCTAGGGCTATTAAATATTCATTATATATTAATGCAGCATGTGAGATCGAGACGTTTTGTGTTCTAAATGCTGCAGCTCAACAAGATCAAACAATTCTCACCGAGTTCAGTGTTTAATTAAACTACTAAACTGAGACCTGTGTAAAGCGTCATAAACTAAATATATGAATTAAGAAGTTTAACAAATCAATGCAGTAATGTTAATATGAGAGACGTGTGCTAAACTTTAACTCAAAGAACTTCTTGCGTGTATGACTGCAGGTTTTTCGAAAGACAACCGGATTTGACACAGGCTACTTTAAAGGTTACATTTTCCTTCTTTGGAGTGCACGTATGGTGATGAGACAAGTTTTCCACTCTCATTTTCCTTCCCCTAACGCCTTGCTTTTCATAAGCAAGCCTCCCTCTGAAGGTCTGAGCTGTACGAGGAGCGGATAGCCACCCCATTAAGAGGATGTTTGTGATTAGCTGACACTTGGCTGTAGCTTATGTGCGAAGAACCTTACAAGCCTGCTCTGCACTTAAGATTATAGCAGTTTGCACCACCAAAACATTCCCTGGGTGAGTCATCAAAAAAATCATTTTTTTCTTTTTCTTAAATGGTGTGCAGCTAACAAACAGGGAAAATAAACAATGATTTCCATGTACAACTTCGCTTCTTTCGTGACAGGTGTTCAGCAGAGCACAGATGATGTTCTATAGCTGAAACATCTGACTGCATATCATTGAAGAAAATGCGATTATAAACCGCATTTTTCTTTGTCATCCTTACATTTGCATTACCTTCAGAAGACTCACTGTAGCTTACAAGTAACCATGAAACAGTAGCCTACCTACATGCAGCTGATAATAATAATAATAATAATAATAATAATAATAAATCATTTTTTATAGCGCTTTTCTAAATACCTAAAGTCGCTTTACAAGTGTGAGGACAAGCAAAACAAGACAACAGTAAAATATAAAGATAAAGGATCAAACAAAACAGACAAACAGAACATTATAGAAAGAAAGAAAAGCTAACATATAAGTCTAATAGTGGAGGGGAGGGAGCAGGGGATGTTCAGGTGAAGGCGAGGTTGAAAAGGTGAGTTTTGAGGGATTGTTTAAATAGTGCTATGTTGGGAGCCAGACTGATGGGGAGAGGGATGTCATTCCAGAAGGAGGGTGCAGCTGATGTCACTGCAGTTGTGTGAGGCTGGATTGCCCATACTGTGATATCAATGTATAAACTTGATATCGTTCAACCATAACTTGTAAATGTGATTATAGAGAAGAGCTTTGTTTTGACAATAAACCTGTTTTATCTGACTGAATGTTTCATGAGTAGATTTGGATGTTGAATTGCTTTTTAATGCCGTTGTACAGACATCGGAACAGAGACCAACCAAAATGAATTTTTAGGGCTGACACTGATTTGGCTATTTGACTTCTTAGGATGGACGATGAAATCCCATAGCAAACGGGGAATTAAAACGACCGCTCGCGGCTAATACAGCTACATTAGGCGAACTCTCAACCTAGCCTATACCACAAGCGAGTGCCACACTTGTTATGGAAGGCATGAGTGAATGACTAACCTATGTGTTTAATTCTGTTGTATTTCAGCAGAGGTAGTTATGTCAGTGGTGCCGTCCCGCCTCAGCCACTGGAGGCTCTCACAGTATGCTCCCCAGACTCCACAGATGCCAGAACTATTTATGTGATAGGCTAATCATGGGCTGTGCTGCTACTAGACTGAAATGCATTGATACCATATTATATATCGACATATGAATCCTTCTCCCTCTAGGTCTCAACACATTTCTATTCAAAAGAAGGTTATAAATAAGGGGCAACACTTTATATCTTCAGACATCTACTGATGGGACTTTTGAGTTTCCATAAAACATGTATCTGAAATAAATATGGTAATAAGCCTTTAGCAGTATAACTATAAAACTAATGCTAAGAGTAATTTCTGCCCTCTACTACCAGAAAAGAGAACCCTAATTTCAATGAAAACATCATGAAGTCAGGCTGCATTCAGAGTTATACTTGCACGCATTTTAGGGTTGGCTTTTCTGGGGAACTTGGAAGAGGTGATCAACCTTTTTCTAATTGAAAGAGGGCTACTCTCACGACCAAACACACACAATAAACTCATTGAATAGTAGAGACACTTAGCAGCGTGGCTTTAGAATGACTCATGGTACATGGTTATTTTAAGTGAAATAATTTAAACACCAGCGTCAATTACCTGAGAGACCGCTGCCTCACTGCTAAAATGTCACTCTACAGAAATGAGATGTGTACGGAGTATGGCAGATTTTTCTTGTATGCAACCAGTACAATAACGGTAAAAGGCTATGCGATATTATGCACTCTGGGCCTCATTGACTGTACGTTAATGTCAGATTTGAAATTTAAACAGGTATGCAATCGTTGGAACTAAATTACTTACTTTCCAACAAGTTAAAAGCTAAAACCACAACTTTATAAAGTTTATCACATCAGTTCACTTTATCGAATATTATCCAAGTAAAAAATGTGTACACTTAAACAGAGTAGAAGTGCAGGTTATTGAACGATTCCGATTTAACTTGGTAAATAATAAATTAGATTATGATCAGGGAATACTGGAAATTCGCATCTAAGTTCACACATCAATTTGTCGAGCGTCTGTCCGCGACATCAGCGTCACTAACGATAGAAGACACAAACTTTCAGCTTGCGTTACACAGGGAAAATTCCATATAGAGAACAATGACACAGCTTAGATACAAGTCTAACGTTTCTTTTAATGCAACATAGTTAGTCAAAGAACATAATAGCAAAGCAATATCAGCATCCTTGAGCGTGAGCTCACGTTAACTTTCCCTACTAGATATAACTATTGATACTAAGCCATCTAACAACGCAACAGAAAAACAAGGGCAAAAGTTAACATTAGCCAGCTACCAGGTACGTTTACGGGGTTAGTTTCATGAAAAGTCCAACCTTATATGAGAGCAGATTCGACTGCCTCATTAGTTTAACATGTAAACTATTATAACACGGTACGGTAATAACTTTTTAACGAATACGTCGTAACATTTTGACTATACAAACATAGCTGACAAGCTAGCTAGCTATTGTAGCTGGCTACAACCCGCTAGCAGTGCAAATGTCGCTAACTCTGCTAGCTAGCTCGTGACCAGGTGCATAAAGCCAAGGTACCAAGCTACAGCAGAGGCGTTAGCCTGCTAACAGTGATAGCCAGTTCAGAGAGGAAGGAGAGCATTTATCGCAATCCTGGTGGAGACCCTGAGTGCGAAACAGACAGGTGACGTTAGAGTAAAGATAATACATTTGTTTTTATCTAGGTCCTGCTATGCTTGTCAATTTCACAGCCATTAGTAATAACTTAAATTCGCGATTGGGACAACATTAACTGTCCAACAAGCTCGAGTCGGCTAACACGCTGTGGGCCATAGCTAACGCGAAGTTCCATGACTTCAGGGTGCGGGAATTTTTTTCCTATCCAAACGAGTAAAATGACTAATGGCATGGCTTACCTGGTGGCAACAGCAAGGAAAGTAAAACCATAATTAAAGAAATCCAGTTCCAAAGCTTCCGCTTAGCCAAGTTGTGAGATCCGCTTTTCCCCATGCCAATCCATTCAGTTAGATTGAAGTTCTTCGACTGCGGCTCATCGGCGTTGAAGCTGCGGGAAACCAAACTAAATTTTTCATCCCTGCTTCTGGAATTGTCATTCAGAGAGGACTACTCTGTGCTCCCTTACATGGGAGGAGTCTGGAGTAAACCAGCCTTCAAATTAGTTCCTGACCAATGAAGCCGAAATCATCAGTATATAGATATACTTTTTTTCACTTAGGCACAAAATAATAAGACAGCTCAAACTACTTTTAGACAATGGCTTGGTCATAAACTAAAAACAAATCGTAACAGAAGCATATATTGTGTATTTAAAAGGATATATATTTAAGAGAAAGACCATTATTATGCATTGTATTTGACAATCAGTCCATATTAATATGGGAAAGTTGGGAGCTAAGTCTTAAGTATACTTAAGTACACTGCAGACACGGCTACGTTCAGGTCGCTGGGCTAAGGTGTGCATGACGCACATTTCGTCACCAGGATGGTCACCTCGGTCTGTCCATGCAGCACCAAAACTTTGTGTCAGGGTGGACTTGTGCGCACTGACTATGCGTGTGCATGCAGATTTGAATGCATAAGATCATGTGTTAAGAGAAAACAAATTTATTCTTTTCGCAGACGCTTTTATCCAAAGCGACTTACAGTAGGCTACAGGTGCACATTTTCATTACCATGACTGCTCCCTGGGAATAAAACTCCTGGAGACCCACTCATAAAATGAGAGGTTTGTTTATTTCATGCTTCAGTGAATCATAGCTGAATAGGTTACCAGCACTGTGTTTTAAGGTAGGTAGCTATTGCTATTTACACAGAGGAGTAAACAGTTATGATTGTTGATTGAAATCTATAGACAGTCTTTGCTGGAGATTCACACAATGTAGAGATATTATTGGAAACACTGTGATTGAGTGAGTGAGCTTGTGCGCTGAGACGTGTCTACAACAGCAAAACTAGTATACTTCGGAGACACAAATGCATGTTGCGCAAACGCAGATCTTAGATCAGAGTATACTTAAGCCCTTGCAGAGACTTTTGAAATCTTGTTCCTTCGGCCATGCGATAAGGAGCTACTGGAGATTTTAAGAATAACATTAGGTCTATGTTTACATTGAAGAAGAATTAAGAACCCCAATGGATTTTCTCTAGAAAAGTGAACTAAAAACTATGTTTAACTTTATTCAGAGTGTTTGGTGTGGAAGAGGCTTTTCTTCATGTGTAGTGGTCAACATAAGGCCACAGTTCAAAGCCTGTGTCATGGATTTTATAATATAATTTATTCTGTGTAACGTCTTCCAAATGCTCTTTGTTGTCGAAAAGTAAAAATGCTTTTTACAACTAATGATGTGAATCTAGCTATGACACAGAGCTACAAATGCATATAAACGTTCTGTTTCAGGGGGGTATTCCAAGTACGTGGTTAAGTGACAAACTTAAGTAAAATAACTCAGTGTAAGTGGTAAACCTCCTAATAGAAGAGCCTCATTCTTCTAGCAAAAAAATCACATGGATCTTCTTTTAGGAGGTTTACCACTTACTCTGAGTTAACTTACCATGTGCTTGGAGTACCCCACCCGGTGTTTTTATTGTGTTTGTTTATTGTGTCCAGGCCCTGAAAATGTAAACGTATGGAATGCAGAGGTATGCAGAGTGGACGGCATTTTGGCTAGATTAGTCTGTCCTGTGTTGCCATGGAGCTCCTTCACAGGGGGCTGAGGCGGTCCGAATCACCCCCTTGGGTTCAATGCCGTGGTGTTTGTTCAGCTAATTTTGGGGCTTGATCTGCCATCTTGCCTCTTTATCTAAAGAATACATCTGGAATTCGGCACAAATGCTAAAATATCACAAGAGGCTTAAACATGGTTATTGGCATCTTGGAGAGGAAATTTCTGCGAGATTGAATTATCTTACCTTTCACAGCAGTGTTCTTCAGAACCCGTGGGAAATAACATGTTACCTTTGAAACAAACAACATGATTAGAAACCTTTGATAAAGTTTAATGCATTACACTACATGACCAAAATGAATTATTGTCAGACTTATAAGTTGCCTAACAGCATACAGTGGGGAAAAAAACTTTCAGTTTTGTCTTGCCCATTCAGTAGTAATTTACAACCTGGTGTCAATATTTTGAATTACACAGATGACTTGCTCTCTTAGTGGGATTCAATGTATTCATTCATACTGTTATTAGCTCTTCTAGTTATCCTGCCAGCAATGTCTTTTGTCGCTAAAGCGAAGAGTACTTCATCTCGGACTTCTATAAAGGTGTTGGTAGGACCAAAAAAAGAAACATTATTCCTGTGCATGGTTCACTGATGCAAACATGTTTTTCATTCGGGCGGAGGGTGAGGGCATGCATGGATGGATGGATGGACGGATGGGTGGATGAGAGAATTTTTTTTATATGGAATATCACTATAGATGTTTTGTTTGGGCTGACGGCTGGAGAAAGAAGCCTTTCTTCTCTTGTTTCGTTTGAGCATATTCCATTGCATGACCCAGCAAATATACATGTTCTGCCTCCCCGAATCAAGTCAAGGGGGAAGGGGGGACTGGGTAAGTAAATTACTGGGATGAAACAGGTAAAAGAGGAAGCCAGAGTATTTCTACTGACACTGGATCATTTGTTCTAATACAATAGAAGAATGAGGTCAGTCTGGTAAAATTAGCCATGCGACTCATGGCGGACCTGAATGCCAGGCCAGTGAGAAGGAACGGCTGGTCTCGATTTGTGAGTTGGAGAAGCAAGTGAAAAAAAAAAAAACTGAGGGAGAGAAAGAGAGAGAGAGAGAGAGATCAGAGATGAGGGAAAGGTTTAGTAAGCATTGTTAAAGATAAAGAGAGCTGATAAACACACTTTCATTCGTAACACTTGAAACAGAGAGAGCATGGAGGCTGGAAATTCCCCAAAGAAGGAAAAAGAAAATCTACCAAGAGGCCCGAGAACTTCCAATCAGTTGTGAAAAAGATTAACAACAAAAATCAAAACAATGTAGTCGCAGTGTGTGTGTGAGAGAAAAAGAAAAGGAAAGGGAGAACGAGAGAGATGGACTGGTGGACTGAAGGACAGACGGGTGCGAGGGAGGGAGGGAAGAAAGCGAGAGGGATTGAGTTTCCTCTGACTGTGTGTCTGGGCAGCTCCATATGTTCCTCATTAAAGTCCTCACACTGTGGCCCTAGCCCTGCACCGGCCTGCTTGTTTTTGTTATTAGGCCCATCTCATTGTGGTTTGGACCAAACCATCTGGGCCACCTAGCGTCTGGGCCACCTATAGCCAGGTCTGTCATATGTGTGTTGATACAAAAAAAAAAAACTCATCCAGCAGTTTGTATATAATGTATTAGGTTGATTTAAAATTATTTAAATTAAATAGTGAAGACAAAGTTCTAATTGTACCATGTTATTCTACTGGGTAACTACTTTTAGTATGCTGTTGAATCATTCTATGCATTATTTGTTCTTTCTTAATACTGGATTTACGTCATTGATGTTACGTTGATACATATCCAGATCTAATTTTACACACTGCATGTTAGTCAGGAGGGCAATCACATAGATTTCATCACTGATTTGATCATGTTCTAAGATGGAGGGGAGCGTTGACAGACTCGTGGCATTCATAAACTGCCATGGCTGATGTCACAGAGCAGATAACAGTCATGGAGGTGTCCGTCACCCAGGGCTCGTCCTGATAGCATCTTCCCCCCGAGGGAAAAGCCTTAACGGACACATTGGAGTAGTCTATGTGGGTCTCAACAGGCAGTACTAAGAGGGAGAGCTTTGAAGGGGGAGATTCAGATCTCGTGATTATTCTCATTAACTTTTAATGAGGCTGATTTATTTTGTGTAATAATAAACTTAGTAGAAGTAATATGATGGGCCTATTCATTTCAGCCTGGCAGTGCCCTCCCACACATGTGTCTCCACACTGGACGTGTTGTTTGGGTTAGGGGTGTTGCCATTGGGAGTCCAAATTAAATTGAGAGCGATTGTATAAGCTCATAGCTAAAAACAAGCTTCCGAGCTAAAAATTGGCAAGGCCAGGCTGCAGAGCCAGTTGGTAAAACAAACCCACCAATCCTAGCAGAGTGAGGAGCCATAAAACATCTTTCCCATCCAGAAAGCTCTGCGCTCAAGTGGTCATAACTTCTTCCACATAGCATCTGCCCAAATGGATTCATTTTCAGTGTCTTTGCCAGCCTCTTCAACTCCAGCCATATTGTTGTAGCTGGATTGCCAAGTGGCAGTGCTTCTTTGTTGTCATCACCTAAACCACCACCCACAATTGGCCAATCCTTTTCTAAATTGAGGATTTCCAGATTATGCCTGCAGTGAAAATTGAGCTGTTTTAATCATGTCACTCACTATAATGTATATATATCACACAAAAATACATATAATACATTGCTAATCACTCAGTGTTGCATCTGTTGTATACTGGTAGAGTGAAGACCTTTGGTGTTTTTATCTTTAATGTTAGTAAGATTAAATGGCAAGATTAGTAAAATTACGTGTTGAATGCTTATCCCAATGGCCTGTGAGGAAGCTCAATGTCGGTTTGGATGACTCAAATTTGTCTCCCAAATAACCATCTCTTACAACACCAGCTTTTCTCTCAGCGTGCAGAGAGAGTTCTAAATGCATTCTCTCCAGGACAGCAAAAAGGGAAGGATGTAAGATGGATTCTATAGTCTCCCCTTTCCCTCTCCTACACATTCACACACACACACACACACACACACACACACACACACACACACACACACACACACACACCTGCTCAAGCTACTTTTCCAGGCTCCTCAGCTGCCTTGGGGCTCAGAGGGGGCGTAGGCAATGACAAAAATGTCCGGTCAGTATCCATTGTACATTGTTTTAGTTCACTGGGCCTTATTCACTCATGCTGGTGTGATGGCTGCGGAAATGCAACGGAAACTAAAGTATTACTGTTTCACAAGGCTGTTAATATTCAGATACAAAACTGTTACATTACAGTTTAGTCCACAGGTGTATAGTCACTTTAACAAAATGTTCTTCCTGCATTTGAAAAGGCTGCTTTAATCATTTCTACGTTTTAAAAGGGACTATTTTTATGGTTTCACAAATATTGTTGCATGGTTCTTGCACTGGCAATACCCTTCAGGGGACACGATGCCTCCAAATGGTCCACATGATTTCATATAAATATAAATGATATATTTATATATATATATAATGGCATCAGACAACATCTAGAATACACACATATCTTTGTTCGCATAGATCATATGAGAGGGAGGGATTTAAATATTCAATGCAAGTTTTGTTCAGTTAAACTGTGCAGAAGTTTTACTATAGTATTAATTGAACCAGTCAATAGAGGAGTACAGAGAGAAAGGCCCAACTCAGGCAGACCAGGACACTCAGAAGCGCTCGGCACTCAGGTTTCATGTTGTTTTTCAGACCCAATACATTTCGGTGAGCTCACGCTTTATTTGATCTCAGGAAAATAATAGCCCGAGACTGAGAATAGATTTACAAGCAATAACTCCCCGTATAGAAGAATACTCCGGAGCAGAGCCGGTACAGCTCTGGGCCGGACCTGCTTCCGAGTCAGCTGGTATTTGGGTCATGAACCCAAAGTACAAATTCAGCTTTCTGAACATTACTCACCCATGTTTACACAACTGGCCTATGCACCACCAGAAGTCAGACTTAGTGGACATGCAGTATACTCATCAGTGAAACCATGGATGAACTATTTCAATATGCTGCACCTGCACCAGTCATTCACTCAAGGCCCTCCCAAAGCAAACCCTTTCAATACTGTAGATACATTGTAGTATAACGATGCTTTGTTTTCTTAACTGCAGAATTAGGAGGCTCCAGAATAGACAAGGCCTAAACACTTGAGGTGCTGAGGCAGATAGATAGACAGATAGATAGATAGACAGATGAAAATGCTTTCATGTTGAAAACTCCAAATCTTACAACATCTCTGTTCCTCAAATGCCTTTTTTTAAGATCCTAATTCTGACAAAGCCTGGCAGATGGAACTGCATTTAGCAAACCCTTAGCAATGGCTTATACGCAAGTCTCTAAAGAGACAGAAATATGAAGCAAACTTACCTTGTGTTTGTGAGTGTGGTGTATGCAGTATGGGCACAGAACAGGCACAGATCTCTAGACCCCGCACCCTAGCAGCAACTACCACCTCAGCTGCTACTCACACACAGAGATGGCTGAGAACTAACCCTCTTGACAACAGCTGTCTTTTTAAAGAATCGGCACTTTGATTAGCAATGCTGCCTAATTCCAGTATAACAGGGCAGGGCAATTACAAAGAAAGAATGAAAAAAAAGTGTGTGTCTGTGTGTGTGTGTGTGTGTGTGTGTGTGTGAGAGAGAGAGAGAGATAGATAGACAGAGGGAGTCAAGCATGCTCACATGCATGCTTGCAAACATGTCTCACACACCCTTATTCACATTCATAGACACTCATTGGTTTGACAACATGTGTCGGTGTTGGACAGAAGCCCATATTCTCCAAAGGCCACGGAGACAGGCAGAGTGTTATAGAGGTCCAGGCAATGGGGTGAAATGAGCACATGTAACACAGTGGAAAATGAATGAGAGCTCTGTCTGGCATTATGGACTTTAGGGTTCCTCATCTCTGCCTCTCTGACACCGCCACCCCCCCCCCCCCCCCCCCAACCCCCCAACCCCCCAACCCAGCTCACACCCCTACACCCCCACCCCATAACCCTCTGCCCCCCACACACCCCCTCACAAGACATCAGTGTGTGCATTCAAAATTCTAGCTGGAAAGAGTCGTAAAATATGAGTGTCTGTGAAAAGGATAGTTCCAATGTTTGGAGCGTCTATAAGAAGAAGAAAAAGCCTCTTTTCTTGCTCTTCAAAGACATGTAAATGCATACAAGACATCACTTGTCAGCACTTGGAACAGTCTCATCATCGTGATACACTGCCCAGCTAAATTTCACTAAAGCCAATCCAAACCTCCCCTGGCTTTAAGATTGGATAATATTTTCTACTTTAAAGCTTATGAATGACATTGAAGTAACAAAAGGAGATAGTTTATCAAAACTTGTACGTCGCTTTGGACAAAAGCGTCTGCTAAATGACTAAATGTAAATGTAAATGGAGGAAGTCCTGGTAATATACTATAATATGCTATTCATATAGTTTATCTGTTTGTTTATTTATATATATTCATATGATTGTAATATATCTTAAACAGATGTAGGAGGAGGAGGAACGGAACCCCACTCCCAGTGGTCTTCATAGGGGCATCTTTCCCACACACACACACACACACACACACACACACACACACACACACACACACACACACACACACACATGCACACACACACACACACACACACACACACACACACACACACACACACACATGCACACCTCTCTCAAACCAGTCTCTTTCCTGAGAGACAAAGTGAGAGAGTTGGTCACACAAATATTACAAAAATGTGTATGAGAAAAATAATGAGTATACTTCTACTCCGTTTTGCATCTTAAAAGTCTATTATCCTAGTTGAAGAACCTTTTGAAGGATATCGGATTCATATTGGGATATTTTGTAACACATTCGTCTTATTCTTCCTCTGCTCTCTCTACAGTAACATATTCATTGTTTACCTTGGTGGCCAAACCCCTACCCAAGATAAACTGAAAAATACAATAGAATGTCAGCATCTTCATTCTTTGAGTTGGGTGCCGTGTGTATGTGTGTGTGTGTGAGGGAGTGTGTGTGTGTGTGTGTGTGCGTGTGTGACGGAGTGCCAGGACTTTTTGCAAATGGACAGCTGTTCAAACAGACAGCTGCAAGAGTCATTCATTCCAATGGTGGTGATTTAAAAATCAAGTCAATGTTGTTTTTAAGTTGATCCATTGCTATTTCAACTAGTAATCCTCTCTCATGCTCTCTCTCTCTCTCTTACACACACACAGCCTATTATTTCTTTCCAGAACACAGACACACACAAACACACACTCTCACTCTCTTTCTCTATTTTTTTTTTTTCCAGAACACACACACGTACACCCATGGACGCAGACACACAATGCAGGCAAACACCTCACGCATGAATGCCTGGACTTATTAATATGTTCATTAATCTGACAGAGTGAATGCCCATTGGTAATGTGGCGGTGCCCCGTGGCATGGCACACATAGTTTCCAAAGCCAAAGGGCCCAAATTGCAGTAGCATGGCACCATTGGATTAGGCTACTACTGGACCCAAAGCCCAGCAGAGCTATGTAATCTCTCCCTTGCTGCGCCAAACATTGTTTCCACGTCTTTTTCTGTGGCGGCATGCGGCCACCCAAAGCCCCTATGGCGACAGAGTGTGGCATTGAGGAGAGGGTTAAAGTGGATCGGGGGGAGACAATGCCTCTCTACGTGCATCTGTCTCACACACATAAACCCATGAAACACACACACACACACACACACACACACACACTCACACACATGGCACACACACACACACACACACACACGGCACTCTCACACACGCACACACACATGGTAACACACAAGCTCATGCACATGCATACCCACAGACAATCCAAACGTGTCTCCAGTTGTTCTCTGGTCTCAGTGCACACAGCAGGTGTTGAGCGGACCTTGGGATGGGAGCCAGCCAGGGGAAAGGGGGCGGGGGGGGGTATACTCCAAGAACAGCATTGCTATTGTTGCAGACATGGGTATTGTCCTAGAATAACATAGGAGAACCTCCACGTTCTCTTACTGCCACCAGTAT
Organism: Clupea harengus; assembly: GCF_900700415.2. Lineage (NCBI taxonomy): Eukaryota > Metazoa > Chordata > Actinopteri > Clupeiformes > Clupeidae > Clupea > Clupea harengus. Next base: position 22,885,730 of record NC_045161.1, read on the forward strand.
GGTACTAAGAGATGGGAAGAGCAAAGTCTGGGTAAAATCCCTGATTAGTCTGAGATGCTTCAAGCTAAATCATCTCGATAGGATTGAATAGAAAACTAATCAACCCAATGGAAGAAACCTTTTAATCAATCACTTGACTGTAATCAATGACTTGACTGTAATTTGGGGTTAGGGGAGGGGGGAAGCACATTTTGTTCACCACTTTGTTAGGCCATTTCTTTCCTCTCAGTCTGTGTAGTTTATGTGTGAGATGCTGCCGGTCATTTAAACATCTAGTAATATCCAGTCAGTTGAGTTGTCAGGAGTTTGTGATATCTCCCCGCCCGGGTGAATTGGCTCAGACACTTAAATACATGTCATGAGATTCAAGTCCACACCTCTGCAGTGGTGCACGCAGGAGTTTAGCAGCTAAACCAATCAATCTGTGCTAAATGCAATTTACAGGAATTTAAAGCATGCCATCTCTATTAGAAGGTAATGCAGAGACGAAACGTGAATAGGACAACCAAGCGCCACACCAGAATCAACCGAAGCATCAGCAACAACAGTCATTAAATCAGTACACTGACAGTCTGCTATGTGCTACATCTCTGATGCCCCATATCTCTTTAAAGGTATAGCATTAAGCTGAAAGCTAATGATGTGATCCCCTCTGCTTGTCTAAATTGGCAAAAGCATCAAAGGCCAAATGCAAAAGAAAGCGGTGACTTTGATGCTGAACACTGCTTTCTTTCAACGCAGGATTCACAATATCAAAAGTAAAAGCCCTGCTAATATAAATGCGAGGCAAGGAAGCCAGAAATGAGAATAATTCTTCAGAAAGTCTGCAAAGCCATTGAAGTAAACAGCCACCCAGAGAATAATGTATCTATGCTCTGTGTTCATTAGAGACGTCATTAGTAAGCCCCCGAAAAAGTTTGTCTTGTCTGACATTTGGTTTATTTTCAGTTACAGCACCTCATAATGTTGCTCCTGTTGTTTTTTCCTCTGCCCCCACTGCCTTCGTCATTACAGCATTTTCTTTGTGTATAACATATATATACATATACATATACATATACAGTATATATACATTATAAATATTCTCCTGTGCATGTGGGCCCTCAGAAATTAAATGGACTGGATTTATTTGTATTTTATTTGTCATTTCAGTGTAACTGCCTTGGTGTGAGTCCTTTTGCGTCAGGAAGAGAATGAGGTGTCTGTTTCTCATTGCTCGCCTACCTTCTCACTGGCAAAGGCCCGAGCTGTGATGAGTCAACATAGAGTGAGACACCTTAATGGCTTTACCACTAGTGCTTTGTAGCCGCGAATAATGGCCACAGCCTCACTTCAAGGCTCCAGTTATCCGTACAAGCAGTCACTTTTGATAGAGGACAGCTTTCGGTACACCAACATATTGGAGCATTACGTGCAATGTTTACATGGACATAAACATATTGTATGCCGCTGCCAAGTCAGTGTCATCATTTTATCAAAGGCTATAGCTTTGAATTTCAGAAAAACATGTGTACTAATAATGATTGATGTGGTTATATGGTCTAACAATGATTTTTTTTTTCCTTCTGAAAGACTACATGGGGAGGCTGGAGAAGTGCGCTACCCTAGAACAGATGTCATTGACGCTGACTGTTATAATTCAACAGGAATAATGAAAGAAATATTCCCAAACCCAAACAGCCCATTGTTAGTCGCTAGGGGCGACGACAGTTCCAACATGATGTGGGCGCCACACAGACGTCAGAGATCCTGAAGAAAGGTGCTTTCATGCCCACAGTTTTGGAAGTTTGTTCTCACTAGACACACACACACACACACACACACACACACACACACACACACACACACACACACACACAAAGTCTGTCAGAAGTTTTATGATGTGGGCAAGCCAGTGATAAGCAGATGACTGGAGAGGCTATGGTAGCGGGAGGAGAAAAGGAGCATCACCATCCCCTTCCACCCTCCCTTCCTCCACCCAGCTAAGAGCCCTCACCAAACCTCACCTGGGCCTCTGGAGGCTCCCAGATGTGCTGCTCCACGGTGGCTGCCGTCAGTGCCTAGACAGGAAATGGGGAGAGCTGCCAATCACCATGATAGATGAGTGGAAGATGGGCCCTTCCCTGGCTCCCCTGCTATGAGGGATCTGTCATGGCTGAAGGTACCACAGCACTCTTTCCCCACGCTAACGCAGGCAGGAGGAAGAGACACGTGGAAGCAGAGGATGACTGTAGTGTCCCCTATCCAGTATAAACATATCTCTCTTTCTTTATCCGGTCTGAGACTTGTGCAGAATATGACATCACTCTTAAAAATTTATGAAATTAAACAACATTTCCAAGGAGTCAAGATTTTAAAAGGAGATGTGAGTGCAAAAGTATGTGTGGTGGCAAAATCTGTAACTGTGCAAAGCAACACAGAAAAGACATTGAGAAATCGAACGACGCAATTTGAAAAACACAGCCATGTTAGCTTGCATACAAAGAGAAAGGTCCCTGGGTTTGGTGTTCGCATTTGTAAATGTGCTTGTTGAAATTTTTCGCGTCCAGGACTGATAGCATTCTGCTGGCAGTCCGGGCGTAATTACTAAGGGTCACATGCACTGGGAAGGCAGAGCGGGGGCCAAGTATCATCAAAGCCCGAGTGATCAGTCACTGCCCCCCCCCCCCGACAGGAGAGGGGAGAAGAAACACAAAAACACATGAACAAACACGCAGGAGGAAGTGAAAGGCGAAGCAGATGTGATAGTTAGGGCTGCAGATTGCAGGGAGGAACAGTAATGATCTCCCCTGCGCCGCCACCACCACCACAACCACCACCTGTTCATATTTAAAAACAATGGAAGGTTGAAGAAAGAAAAAAGGAAAAACAGCAGAAAATAAGCAGTGATGACATCATGGATTTCAGGAGGGGAGGGAGGGAGCTATTAAGGGGCCAGTCTGGATTTTAGGTTTGAGGGCAGGAAACTGTGCAAGGAGGAATTTGAGACCTTCAAACCTCTGCAGCTGTGCTCAGAGCTTTACCCCAACAATGTCTGGCTGAAGTCAGCCATCCACAGAGACCACCGCTCTACGCCGGCAGAACGAGCATTTTTGACTGCATTCAAAGCAGCGAAAAGCGTAGACAAAAAAAAATTCCACATTTTGTGATCGACGACGAACGAAGAAGACATCTGCTAAACATTTACTCAAGTAAATTACTTCATAAAGTAAACCTTTCAAAACACTCGGTTCCCTGTTATTGCAATACCCATCACTGCTTTTCATTACGTGTTCATGGATCTTTCATGTCCTTGAGTTTATCTGTTGCAGCAGCACCAAGCAACAAGAGCAGAAGAAGAGTTAAGTTATCATGCATTACTCATCAGAATCAGAATCAGAATCAGAATCAGGTTTTATTGGTAAAGTGGCTCTCAGTGTGCTTACACAGAATATACATCACAACACAAAACAATACAAACAGTGCAGCGGTCTAAGAAGTCTAAAAAAGTATATACTTATATACTTGTATACAAGAGGAATGCCTGTGTGATGGGCAGAGACATTAGGCCCCTGATTTCAGTGATGGGCAACACGGCTGGACCCACGCAAAGTCCGCCGCGCATGACCTAATGCTAACTCAATCTCTTGGCAAAATGATTTTGCTAATTTAATAACATAAGATAAGCAAGATTCGAAGCGCAAACATGGGTGGGACAGTGCAACGCTGTGGTGTGTCCGCGCACAGACATGGGAATCCCATGTATAAATGAGTTCCTTCAAAGCAACTCCTGTCCCGTGAAACTTGTAAATGATTTCATGGTAGCCTGACCTCCCACACAAGATCCTCCATCTCGTTTGGTGTGTAAACCACTCCGTTCATGACCGGAAATTTGTAGTTTGCTCCCCTGTAGAACAATTACTGAGCTCTGTGTGAAAGTTAATAAGGTATGATTGAATCATTGTGATTGGCTGATAAAGAATGACTTAATTGCCACATCCACTATTTACTCAGCCCATTTATGTTTGATTGTGCCCTGCTTCGTGTCAATGAAATGAACAAATATAGATATCCCTGCCTTTTCTCACTGTTCAGTTGCTGACGCATGAAGCCCGTTTGCGGTGCTTGTTACGCTTTCAAATTTGGGCCCAATGTGTAAATTGCACATTTTGGCACGTGATTACAAAGATCTGTAATCCACAGTGATGTCTAAGTCCCAACTGTCTCTCCGCAATCCTCACATAAGAGATCAACCCAAAAGTGCTGTGTTGCCTTTTGAAGCCCTAATCATTTGAGTCTGGGTCTGTGCGGGTGCCAAACACCGGGAAACTATCCCCTCGCATCTTTTATCTCCCCAAGTTGCCAGACTGTGCAAACCCCTTTGAAATGTGCAGCGCTGTCATGGTCGTGCATTCATCTCTTTCATAGCTTTCAATCACAAAAAACCCCACGGTTGCTTCCGCTGCCGAAAGAATGCTCTGCCAGGACCCGGGCCAACGCAACGCAATCACCCCCACGCAAGCCGCCGGCTCCATAACGGACCTGGTACGGATCCGGCCCATATCCGCCCCCGGATACCCCTGAGAAACCGACCCAGGGTTGGCTGATGTGTGTTCATGCGTTCCCATTCGGCCGCCTCACCAGGACGAGGGGTGCAGGAGTGGGGAGCATCTTCCCCTGCGCCGTGCTGCGCCGCGCTGCGCCGCTGCTGTGCTGTGCTGTGCTGTGCTGTGCTGTGCTGTGCTGTGCTGTGCTGTTCTGTGCTGTGCTGTGCTGTGCTGTGCTGTGCTGTGCTGCACTGCACCGGGGAGTGAATGTGATCCTCGGCAGAGGGCCCTTTGTGCCCAGATCACTACCAGATGGGCCCGGCGCGGCCGGACGGCAGACGGGGCTGCATGTGTGCAATTTTCAGCAATTTGTCAGATTTCAGGGCTCACTCTGATACCGCCTGATAGACAAATAAAGTGCTTGTGACGATAATTTGAAACATGCGCACCTCCTCGCTCCGAGATCTCATCTTCAGACGTATCTGAGAGTGATACACGTCCCAGGGAGAGAGGACGTGCGTTTGGGGCTGATTGACCACCCAGCTACAGCAGCACAGACATGTGATTCAGCATTACTGCATAATCTGAAACCCAGTCAAAATGGCCATCACTGTTTCCCTTAACTCAGGTCTTCTGGGAGAGAGTGAGAGCGAGAGAGAGAGAGAGAGAGAGAGAGCGAGAGAGACAGAGAGAGAGAGAGAAAGAGAAAGAGAGAGAGAGAGTATGTGTGTGTGTGAATGTGTGTGTGAGAGAGGGAGACAGAGAAATGGAGGGAGAGAGAGGGAGAAACCCTGACAACATTCGCACACACTAAATCTATCACACAGCGCATATGTGAAAAAAGGCACAACCAAAACATGCTCATTGGTAAATAAATAAGTCAAGCAGCCAGTTAATCTCTCTTGGGACACCTCATAAATTAACTGACAGTTTTCAGCCTCTGTTGCATTTTAGTCATGTGCTTTCACTTTGTACCCCCCCCCCCCCACACACACACACACACACACACATACACACACACATATTTCTTTTCCTTTTATACAAATATTTTTTGAGAAATATAAAAGACCAAGAGCCCCAAACAATGATCATATTTTCCAAGCAGCCAGGAGGGAAAGAAAGTATCCTTTGTTGCTTGTTCCCTGTTTAGGCCTCTTTCATAGGAAATTGAGGGCAGTGTCTCGTCTTTATGGCAAGCTTGAAACGTGTCAAGTCTTGGGATGGGGGAGGGTGGGTTCTTTTTGGTAACAGTGCCCCCTCCCCCACCCTAAGGCAGCCTCACTGCCTCTTACCAATTCCATAACATCGCTGCTGAGCATTCCTCGACTTTTTTCCCTGCTAACCTGGACATACTGTACTCAACACTGGAAAAAAGACTCAGCATTTGGAAAGAATACAGTTAGCATTTTCTAACTATGGCAGCAATCATTCGATGACTTTCCCTGGCCGGCTTTCCTCACCATGTTCTTAGTCTAGTCCACTGTAACTACTGTCTCTACTGTAACATCTGGTTTGCCAGGAAGCAAAATGCATTCTTCTAAGAACTATCTGTAGTAGGCTACTGAGAACGCTGGCCTCTGGAAAACAGTGATTTCCTTATGTATTACAACTTACACAAGCCTCTGAGTCCACTAAGCGCATGACTGAGACTGCACAAACATGTGAAGGGCATTGCAGCGCTCACAGAGTATGCGCTTAGTGTCACTTATGACATCTTTGGACCCTGTCACCTAATTGAGTTAACATGTCCCACGACTACTATTTTTCTTGAGTAACCTTGTTTGGTGATAAACCCACAGTCACAAATTAACATGTGGTGGTGGTGGTGGTAGTGTGCTGGCCAAAGATCTCTACACAAATACTTGTTAGCACACACTCACACACACACACATACACACACACACACACACACACACACACGCACGCACACACACACACACACACACACACACACACACACACACACATACACACACACACACAAACAAACAAACACACCCAGTTGTTTATTTTGAATTATCCTCAGTCTGTTCACACTCTGTTGACACTCTGGGCACTTTACTAAGGTTAAGGGGTAGGAAGTGCTAGAACCGTGGCAGTGGTACCTGGTGACCAAAATATATGTTAAATATATGTTATGATCACCCTTCTTCCTGACCTTCTACATCTTATATGGTCCTCCTATGAGAATGACTGAAATGACCTCTGTACAATGTGGGTAGAATCAGTGATCTCCCTGCATAAAAGTGAGGGAAGGTAGGAGAGGAAAATACATTTTACAATCAGTAAAGGATACACTTACTAACTGGGGTTGACAACTGCAATGATGGTGTTTTAAAATGATAAAAAAGTAGGTAAGCTATGCTTCCTTTCAGTCATGTTATATTGACTTTGATCAGCAGCAATATTTGGGTGGAAAAAGGTATATCATTAAATGGCTACTAAACTTCGTCAGTCAAATTCTAATCGAGAATTAGTATAATTAATTAAATAAACTAGGTGAGGATGGGCGTCATGGGAAACCCTTAATTTAGGCCACATTCCTCAACCAGAACTATCCAATCAACCAGAACAGAGTTATCTATTCAGTTCTATTAAAGACACACACTGGCTGCCACACGCTGGTTCTTTCAGTAATCTGAGGATGATCAATAAATGTTTAAGAATGCACAAAATCGATAAATGACAATGAACTAGAAGAAACTAGGACATATTTTACTTGATAAACCAAGATGAGACCTTTTTCTCAGTCATCACTTTTTCATTGGGGAGACAATGATTCACCTGTTGTTGTTTTGCAGTGTTTATGCTGGGTTGTTTCAAATGAACTTTTACCACAAACTCTTCATCACTTTTATATTGGTAGGAAAAACAACTGTGAGTTTAAATTGTGTGTTTGCTAACGAGGAAAATCTCTCAACGCCCTACACAAAGAAGCCTGGTAAAGTGTTTACGCCGCTAACGTGGAGAGCCCTGTGCATGCATGGTTCTCCCGTTTGGCCGTGCCTCTCCAAAGCCCAGCATATTGCATTGCAGTTAAAAGGAGATGGAGTTTCCGTCCAGGAATCTGCGGGGGTGTGAGAATAGGTGCAACAAGGTTAAACACTTTAAAAGCCATGCTCTTAAACTGTGCTGCATGTGTGCATGTTTATGCCATTATACGCCTCACTCTGATCAAGGACTGTGTTTGTATGCTAATGGAAGGCCAAGGTTTAGAGCACAAATAACCAGGTATTACAATGAGGAGGGATAATAAATGATGTTTACCAAGCTTTTTGTCATGTCTATAGACTCTCTGCCACGTGTGTGCGCTATACAGCAGAAGTATAGAGCACATCATGGTTCTGACTGCCAGACTGTATGAAGGGCCAGAGCAGCTGGCTGGCACCGTCTGTGGAGCGAGACCCCCCGCCATTTTCCAGCCTAATTTTCCCACTGGGCCAGAGCTTTGTGGGCTGCCCCAGGCAGGCGCCCATCCCTACCGCTGCCTGCGCCCGCCTGGTGGCTCTGGTGTTATGTCTGCCGTGATTTGTTTCCACCGGCTTGTTTTCGCTCCAATAATGCAAAACAAATTCCGGATTAATACGCCACCCAGATGGCGGGCCGACCCCGGCGCGCGCCCGGGCCGGAGCGGCACCGTAGTCGAGGCGTGTTGATTCTCCTCGCTGTCATTTCTCCCCAGTGTCTCAGACCACATGGCTTCCCCCCAGAGCCTCACTGCAGGTTTGTTTTCCTTTTGGCTCATTTCCCGCTAAGCTGGCTGACAGATGCCCATCAACCCCCCCGCCACTCCTCTGTGTGCTACAGACCTGCAGCCACAGACAGGAGCATCCCTGCTATTTATACCATACATGGTCATACCATATGCAGTATCTACAGGGGCTCAGACCTTGATCGTGCAGCTACCACTTTTACCTGAGGTGCCTACCCCGTCTTTTACACTTTATGACTTTTTTCCTGTAGCAGACACTGTAAAAGCAGGTTGAAAAGTTAGATTTTCATGTGCATTCTGCTGTTCAGACTGTAACACACACTAAAAAAAACCTAAAAACTAAAATGGATTTATGAAGCCCTGTTAATTGCTTAGCAGTTCATTTAATGGAAAGACCCGTAGAAGTGAGCTGGTTTTCGCCTCTTTGCTTTTCCATCGGAGGAGTGCAACAGACAGCCGCCGCCCATAATGAGTGGGAATGATTACTAATAACGTTTAATTGGCCTCGTTAAGAAGTTTGTCTGAAAACAGGAAAGTGGGAGGGGGCTGTGGCGGAAACAAAAGGCTCAGTATAGCTCAGGAGTATACCTCTTCCACGAGCGAATCACACAGGAGCTCCAACCACCCCTATCGCTTTAGAGATTGGGTTAGACTATTGGACCAGATTCCAGAAATTCACTTCACCAGGCGACATGACTTCAACAGCAGAGAATGTGAAATACATCAAATCTGGATAATAATCCTGGCTAGCAACTGTACTGGCAGTTAACGTAGGCTACAGTGACAAACTTTAAAAAACAATACTTTAATAACGTTACTATATTAATCATTTGCCTTACCAGCAGCCAAATACTTACCTCAACAGTGTGATTTTAGACGGAGCAGGTCAAACTGCCAGAATATAGTCAAAAAATCAGTACACCAGGAGTTTAGTCAGTATCTGGTCAAATAATCACTGTACTTCACCCTTTTCTTCTTTGTGCTATCACCAAATTTGTCTATTTGTAAATATGTCTTTCCACACTCATCGCTCTCATAACTACATAACTGAGAAAACTCAAAAGTGACTTGAGAAAATTGTTGATGAATATCTGAGTAAAGTTAAAAGTCTGACAATGACTATGAATGATGAGTTTAATTCCCAATCTGGCTTGCTTTGTGTGGATGACAGGAAGTAAAATCAGGACAGCTTTGCATGAACACACACACATGCCTTAAGTTATCAGCACACAGGTTGTTTCTACTTGATGGCCATGCCTCAAGTAAATCAAATCGCCAGTGAGAGAGAAAAAAAAAACAATAAGCAAATAATAGCACGTTGTGTCCTCCTTCAAGATTGTTATTTCAACGTAACATAATGAAATGCAATGTTTCTATCTATCTCTTCGGTGATTGAAAGTTTCCATTTTTCAAAGAGATTTACAGCTTCAGCTGTGATCTGTCGACATTTGTTAAGGTATTTGAGTGGCCCAGAGTGGGGAGAGAGGCCCCAGCCCTGCGATGTATGTGTTAGTAATTTGGAACGTTCTGGGGGTAGGGGGCCTGAGCTCCTCCGATGCAGAGCTGAATTCCTTTAACATATGGCACGTCAGGAAAGGGGTGGTTGACCTATGGCTCTCCACAAGTCTCTGGAGACAGCCTGGCCTAGGCTGCACGGGAGATCCAGCACTACTGTGAGCAGGCATTCGGTTTGCAACTACCTTTGCAGTCATGCCTTATCTCCGTGATGTTTTTTTTCCTAAAGTATCAGATATTTTCTAGTCTTCTCGTTTAAAAAAAATTATTCTCTCTTTTTTTTGCGTACTTTCGGCTGCTGGTCTTGCCTGATGCCGTCTCTCTTCCCTCCATACATCAATTCAACACATGTGATCCATTAAAGTAGATAGACCTGCCAGAAAACACAGGAAGCTCTCAGAAATGTGTTGCTCTACTTACAAGTGCTTCCAGGGGCCGAGGATTCTTAAGCTCATACGACATGTAACCAACAGATCAACCCTCCTGTTGGCGCTGGAGATGCTGAAGCAGAAACACACATCACATGAAGACTTTAAAAACAAAAAGATTAACATTAACATTCATGCCAAACCTTCAATAATATTTGGCTCGTTTTATGTCGTTTTATGTCATTTTATGCTGTAGATAGCTTCAAAACTCCCATTTAAAGCTATGTATGTTCTATGCTTAATGATCAGAAATCTTTCATTTGTAAATAGATATTTCCTCTATTGCACATCATGTGTGAAGACTGTCCATTGTCGTCTATTAAATATTATTCGTATTTGCACCTATTTCCCAACTGAATCGACCCATTTGCAAAATACAACAGATAATGTGCCATACCAACGATCATGCTGCTTTAATGGGGAAACCCAACCCTGATGGCAGTGATGAGATAACTGCCCTTCGCTGCTCGTCGAACAGGTGCATTTCTCAAAACACCCATGTTGGTCTGTAATTGGTGGTACCACCGATATCAAAGGGAACCAGTAACGGCCAGGGGCAATAGATCCTAGGGGGGGGCAATAGAAGGGGTTGAGGGTCAGGGTCAGGGGGATGGATGCATCCCGATGGCTCCTTTGTGCCCCCTGAAAGAAGCAGTGTGTTGGGGTGGGGGGTTAGGCCTGGACTCTTCCTAATGGAGGGACCCTATGGGGAGAGAGTTCGGCATCAGGGACTTGAGCAGCGGAGTGAGGCCGTCCGAAAAATATGAATGGGACAGCTGCGCATGGGTGAATAGGAGGTCCCTTTGTGTTCTGCCAACAAAAATCTGTGACCAATTATCTGTGTCTGTCTCCCAAGAGGAGCTCTCCCGGCCCAGGCAGGCCAGGGGAAGTGCTGGTCAAGGGGGTTTGGAGCAGGAGGAGAGGGGCAGGAGGAGAGGGGGTGTGGAGCAGGAGAGGGGCAGGAGGAGATGGGGTTTGTTGATTTTTAACCCCATCCTTCCTCTCGAGGCTTATGTAAAGTCACAGACAGTGCGAAGCTACAAACTTCACCTTAAGGCCGTTTGCATTGCTGGTGCTTTTCATGAAGTCCAGGCCTGAAGCATGGGTTGTCATCCGGCTCCTATGAAAAGCCAAAGGTGAAACCCATCACAGTGCTGTGAACCTAAGCAAGCAAAATTAGTAACCAACTAACTAAGTAGCAATCTAAAAAGAAATAACAATCCGTAGAAATGTTTCTTGAATCCCAGTGTCCACTGACAAAAGGAAATTAACGGCAAGATAAACACCCATTTGCAGCTGTTTGCAATCCCCACTGCCATCATTGAGCGTTGGTCACATTTAAAAGTCTAATATGGGTCTCTTAATAGCAAAATGGCTCCATCTCTCAGGGAGGGGAGGATGAGGGAGTTTGGAGGGGGGTGGGGGGGCGGATGATGTGTTCTCCGCCATATGCTTCACATTAACTTCTAATTAGAGATAAAAAGCTGTGCATTTACCACAAAGTAAAGCCTTGTTAAGTATACTTTACTGTCTCCACAGAGATCAGTCATCCCTGACAAGCACAATTGGCACGGCAATAATCACTAATGTAATTGCCAGACCACTTACATTATTTAATTCATTTGGGAATCAGAAACAACCTGAAATGATAGTCTGCCCAACACATAAAAATCCATCAGTACAATGACGCATAATTAACCTCGTTCGTACCCCCTCTGAGAAGACTCTTTAATATTTAAAGCAGAGGTATGTCAAATATCATTATTTTCCATGACAGTTGAACTGTGCTGTGCACTGACTTGGAAACTAGTGTGCAGTGTTTGTGGAAAGGTGGAAAGGTATGTTGTGCATGACCTTTGACCCCGATGGGGGTTGGGTATATTATTGAATAGGGATAGAATAACTGAGCTGCCGATGACCCCAGCGTGACCTTTCCCTTCAGTCCCACATGGTTGCTAGTAGTGATGGCTCTAGTTGATCTTCACCTGTCAAAGCAAGACTTTGACTAAAGACTTGCAGCTTGAGAGGAGGAAAGGAAAACAAAAAGAGGAAAAGAGAAAACAAAGGAGCTTACAAGACCATCCCCTCTCCGGCATGAAGACCACCAAAAAAATATGTTCAAAAGTCAGATGAATCAGTGGGCAAGCAGAGAAGAAACAAAAGACTCAAAGAAGCAATCTGTGCAACTTCCAGTCATTTGATTTAGTGCTTATTTTCATAATACAATTTACATTCATCCTCTTTTGTACTGTCTCTATCTATTCTCATTTTTGATTTATCCAGATTTGCAGGTTAACTCATCAACATTTAACACAAAATGACCCTCAAATGGAAACATCCAGCTGGGTTTCCTTTGTTCAGTCTTTCTGATCATTCAGTAGGGAACACCTTTCTCTAACAGAAGGGCCTCCGCCAGCAGTTGAAAGATGACACAAATTCTTTTAGCAGACACCTTTTTTCCTCACCCGTCTTGCCTTTGTTCCCCCCATGTTTGTTTGAAGGGGTTTCTTTCTTACCTAGACTTGCTAAAAGCCCACAGAATTAATGTAGCAAACTGTTGACTTTAAACTGTCAGCCACAAGCCATAAAACATCTCACTGGGGGATGTGGGCCAGGGCTGAGACATAAAAGAAACACACTCTGAGCAATTGAAGTTTAACTGCACCACACTACAAAACTCAAATTACCACTGGAATTGTCATAGACTTCCAAGCATTCTTGGCCAGTTGTTTAAAATGTATTTACAAAGAGGATTTTATGCTGTATGATTAGGTTCATTTATTTTTATGTTTTACTTTATTTTAAATTTAACAATCTGAACTGAATCTATAGATGTTGTGGATGTAAAAACCTCTAAATATGTTACATTGGATATTATGCACATGATTGTATATGAATAAATATGTGTGGAGAGCCTGTCCTTGTTCTTTTCAGGAAAAAACAGATAACTGTTTACATTACTGAAACAATATGACAAAATCTTAACAGATAAGCCATAGTAAACGTAACCTGGTTCAGTCTGAAGGAAAACCTAAACCGATAACTGTTGGATAGTGACAGTGACCTCCTACGGAAGACCAATAGTCCTTACAGTTGTGCTTGAATAGCCTCAGACCCCCTCCTTGATCTTCCAAAGGTTGGGAGGCAAACATTCCAAGCATCGCCCATCCCCCCTTTGGCATCCTTCGTCGAATTAAAAGACAAATTTGGCCAGGATCCCATCCCTGGAAGCTCTATTTGTCTTGTAACAGAAGTTATGATAATAGCCCTCTACTTTACCTTAGTTGGGGTTTGAGGGGAACCTTGGGGGTGGGGGGGGGTCATCATGCACAGCTTGTGTTCATTGTCAATACACAGCGCTAGGGTGAATAATTACAGCTCTGACGTTTTTTTATATCGTCTTGCCTGTGGTCCAGATCTAGTCTTTGTGTTGGAAGAGAGGCCGAGTTGACTGCTACCATGGCTGGGTACTTTCTGGTGTGCTGTGTCTGTGAGAGTGAGAGGCTACCTGTTGCATGAAACAGTTCTGCTATTATGCATGGCCCCCCCGGGGAGGGACTGCGGAGGAGGCTGGACTGCTGGTAAAAGGCTTGGCTCTCAAGCAAAAAAGCACATCTGGTTGAAGTTGGAGTTGATTTTTAAGAGTGCAGATGCTCTCTCTTCAGTTGTTTTTCGGGGAGTTCTCTCCCTGGAACCGCAAAATGGTGGAAAATGACATCTACTCTTCGTTCTCGGTTTGATTCAGTTCTTTGTATTCTCTACTATGGATGATGTGAATGTATACTGGAACACACTCTGTATGACTGCCATTGTTCTTGTAGACTAAAACAGGTTCTTGAGACGTACCTCTGTTCCTTTCTGAGTTCTGCCGAATCCTGTTTTTTCACCCTTCTGCATGGTCTGTGAGAATGAGCGCCACTCTGAGCGCCTGTTAGCTCAGTCCCGCTGCTGCGTCATGTGGGCACGCTGGCTGCCCACTCTGCCTACTGACTCACCTGCCCAGGCCTGCCAGGCACCGCACTGGAACACACTGATGTATGAACAAATACAGCAATGCCACAAGTTTACCTCAGAGATACTTGTGTAATGGAAGTCCATCACATCTAATACTGGATGGCTGATGTTTCTCTGAGGATATATACCTGAGGGTTGAGAATGGGCTGCAATAAACAGACAACAGATTAATAGTGAGGCACTGGCCTCTCACACTGGTTGAAGTTTTGGTTTCTCAGTCATATTTTCCACTTCACATATCAGTCACAGTCACTGGTACTGCAAGCCGAGCAGTGAAACCTTAAACCTTGAGATGCTTATGTGCAATTAACAGGAGAAAAATAAACCTCAGAGGCGTCCATGACCCTCCATTTTGCGGTGCGTATCACGACTTGCTGCACCATTCCCCTCCTGGTAGGAGATGTTTCATTGGCTTCCATGCTAAAATAATCAGACCATAAACCGTTTGGTTTCCAGACAACCTCAGAACCTTGAAAGGGCACTGACGGTGTGACGGCCACTGACCTGTTCACAATGCCCCACTGATGGAAAAACAAGGCCCCGACGCACAACCTGCGCCAGACTTGGCGAGGTTATGATGGGAGTCTTCCATGATGCCCAGGAGAGTCGTTGAGGTGGCACCATTTTCCCTCTGGTGAAGCCCAGACTGGAGGCTCTGTCTGGAATGCAATCTGCTGGCCAGCTGCGCCCCCCCCCCCCCCCATACCCCGTCCAACCACCTCCTCACCACCACCTCCCACCCCCCACCCCCCAACCCCATTTCTCTTTTTTGATATCCAGACAGACTCATGTCAAAACTAGTGTCTGTTCTCCGATAGGCTCTCGTGCTGGATAACAGTGCCTCATTCTGTCCATTTAAAAAGGCATCCCCACCCCACTGCAGTCAAAGAAAAATAAAGAATAGATTACCATGGGTGGATACACATGGCCGTATTTCCAATTGGATTTGGCTGAAAAAACGTCACGCTTTCCAAACAATCCCACATCGCAACTCAGATTTTGATAATATCAACACCTCGGCGCACATGATAATATCTACCGCACCGGAGTGTTACAGTATTAACAATGGAGACTCTGTTTCGAATCAAAAGATGAAAGGGGATGAGAAACTGTCTTTCTCCCCGAGTGATTCGTCTCACTGTCTCCCCCTCCTCTTCCTCTGGGCTCCCTGGAGATGAAGAGCCTGCACTACAGAGGGGCTCGACTTGGCCAGACTCCAGCTCGCACAGTTGCTTCACTGCTGCTACTCCTCTCTCCACTGTTTTCCCCATGCTAGGCCCTTTAGCTTCCTGATTAGCTTTGACATCCATTAAAGGTGTGCTCTTTGTGTTATGGGGATGAGCAGCTATGACCATGGTTTCCACTGATTAAACCATGGTTCTCCGTCGATTAAAAAACAACATGGAAAACACAGCAACAGCTTCTGTTTCTTGAGCACAGATTCAGCTTAACTCTACAAAAAGCTGTGAACTGCTTTGAAGAGACCTGGTTTAATCTACTATTGGGTCTAAAATACCCTCTACAACTGCTCTGGTCTGAGGAGTTGATGGAGGCCTTTCCATTGTTCTGAGGGAAGTTATGGAGGCCTCTTTTGAGGCTGGAGCTAACCGTTAACTATCACAATGTTGCCAGGGGGAAAAAAAACCGAATTCTGGGCAAAGAACAGGGTGACAGTAAAAGAAATGTGTGAATATTTTCGTGTGAATATTCATACTTGAAGAGAGTGCTGGTAAGAGGATGGGGTGGATAAGAAGAAGAAGAAAAAAAGCACGGGGCCCACAATTAGGGCGAACTAATCAGTGGCTGTTTAGCCAAGCATCTCCCCTCTGGTCAGTGCCAGCCCCTGCACTGTGCTTGAACCTGCGGCGAATGCCAACGGCAGATAATTATAAACCCGCGCGGCACCGGAGCCTCTTCACAGCAGAGAGAGAGGGAGGCATGGAGCCCAGGCTGAACTCCTGACCCTCTTCACACACCAAGCGTCTGTTGTGGCCTCCGAGAGGCGCAAGATGGGTAAGACCTAACCAAGAGAGGAGAGAGGGCAGAGGGGAGGGGAGAGGGGAGGGGTTTGTGGTGGGGGGGGGGGGGAGTCTGTGGGCGCAGAGTTGAATCACCCTGTTGCAATGCAGGCATCAAAGGCACTGGTGAGTTCTGTCCAATCAGCAATCTGGATGAGCCTGTGTGCGCGGTCCAAGCTCCGAACAAAGATGGAGAGAGGGAACAGAACCCCACATGGATGAGGTGTAACGAGTCACATGCAATATGTTTTTTTTGTAGATGTTTTGTTAAGATTTGGTTTACGATTTCATTTACATTACATTTAGTCTTCTTCACATCATAGAACTCAATAATATGACAGCTTTCCAACAAAATCAAACACTTGTTGTTGCATATCTACAACATAACATTACAGCCAGAGGACTTATGCTATACAGATCTCCTTCTAACATATTTATTAAATCCTAATACCTTTAAACCTTCTTCCAGAACTGCAATGAAAACACTCATAAATCAATTTGTTTTTTAGTCTAGAAAATGCCGACATGCTTTCTAAAGAGTGCTGCGGGCATATTCTTTTCATGCCATTTCAATGACCTGGACCAGCTCCGCAGAGACAGACAGGGGAGGAATGCGTGTATGCATTTATGCATGAATGTGTGGGGGCAAAGGGTTCTGGACAAGATGTGAATAAGATAGCAAATTGGTAAATCCTGTGCAATCATTGCTCCCGCTGTCATTTTCACTTTCTCTGAAGCTTGTCTCTGTGGACAATCACTCCCAGATGTTGAATATTAGATGTACTCGTTCATTTGGCGCGGGCACTCTGATTGGTTTGTGAGGTGACAGGCAATCCTCCGTCCACCTGGACTGGTAATGACCTGTTCCCTAGTCTCTGTGTCCAGATGTGAAAACAGCTGTCTTAGAATATGAGAACTTGTGAGTGATAATTTAATTTTGATGATCAGCATGCAAGTACAATTGAGTTATCCACCTGAATGTTCTGAATTCTATGAAATGGGCCTGAATGTTCTGATTTCTATGGAATGTGTCTGAATGTTCTGAATTTGATTAAATGTGCATGCAATCATGTCTTGGTGGAACAAAGATGGCTCCACCCTGAATCTGGCTTACCCAGGGGCTCAGACAGGACACCTTGAAGATGCCAGACTGCAGCCATGCCAAAACAAACCCACATCCTGCTCAGTGGCCTCCTCCTGCACCATTAGGGAGCTTAACTCTGGGGACTGTGTGTTGGTGTGTGTGTGTGTGTGTGTGTGTGTGTGTGTGTGTGTGTGTGTGTGTGTCTGTGTGTGTGTGTGCATGTGAATGTGTGTGTGTGTGTGTGTGTGTGTGTGTGTGTGCATGTCTGCGTGTGTGTGTGTGTGTGTGTGTGTGTGTGTGTGTGTGTGTGTGTGTGTGCATGTGTATATGTGTGTGTGTGTGTGTGTGTGTGTGTGTGTGTGTGTGTGTGTGTGCATGTGTGTGTGTGCATTTGAATGTGTGTGTGTAGGTGCGTGTGTGTGTGTGTGTGCATGCGTGTGTGTGTGTGTGAGTGTGTGTGTGTGTGTGTGTGTGTGTGTGTGTGTGTGTGTGTGTGTGTGCATGCGTTTGTCTTTGTCTGTGTGTGTGTGTGTGTGTGACCAGCTATGAATGAACAGTTAGGACAGCGCATTATGAAAGCATTTGTTTTCGCACTGGGAAGGCCCATCCGTGCAGAGTTTGACGTTTACATTCTGCGGCACCTCTAGATGAGGCTTTGTTGTGAAAATGCTCCCGACTGACGGATGGCGTAAGGTGAAGAGGGATGAAGCAGAGGAGTCGGTGATGCCAACCCCCCCCCCCCCCCCCCCACCCTCAACCCCTCCGCTGGCGGACCGAGACAGGCAGGCCCCTTTTTTCTGGCTGACCTCCTCTTCACCCCCTACCTCTGTACTGTCCAAAACCTGGGTGAGTTACTGCCCAGAGTTGTGCTCGCCGAGGAGGCTCCCTTTAATATCAGCCAGATTTGTGTCCCGTGGGACTCGGGGCTCCTAATGACAGCACACCACCGCCATGGAGGTCAGGCGGGCTCCAGACACGGATCGCGCACATCAGTCCAGTCTCTTCAGTCTTGCACAGCTCTGAGAAAATTCCAATCTGGTGAAAGACAGAGACAGAGAGAGGGTGAGAGGGAGAGAGAGAGAGAGAGAGAGAGGGGAGCGAGAAAAAGGGAGAAACATTAAAAGAGAGAGCAGAGATCCAGAAAGATAAAAGACAAAGTGAGAGATAGAGCGAGCTAGGAGAGAGAGGACAGAGAAACAGACTGTATAGAAGGAATGTAAACAGACAGAGAGAGGACAGAGAAAAAAAGAGAGATGGAGATAAAAAAAATGAGAGTCCTCCACACACCGTGGCCAATGTCCTGTTTCTGTTTGGCAGGCGCTGGAGAGAGAGCACCTCCTGACATCCATCTTGTTCGAGGCACAAGCACCTTGCAGGGTTTCTCACGGCCCTCCATTTGGGTCTGCGAGCACATCGTGTTTTATGCGATTCAGATGGTTGGTTACGGTGTTTGGAAACAGCGCCGCTGCAGAGCACCGTGACAGGACAGGCTTCACCTGTTTCAAAATAAATCCTCAGGTAGACACTGGAAAATCTGTACAAAAGAGGGGAAACGTAAGGAAAAAGGAAGAAAAAATGTGGCTATAAATATTTTTTAGGTGTGCAGTAACACATGGTATGAAGTGTGTGTGCACGTGTGGCACATTTATTATTTTCTACTGTACCTTTCTATAGTTACAGCTGCACTGTAGGTTTGGTTGTTAGCAACATGCTAATCTCTATCTAACATTTCAGCTTACACTGTTAGCATGCAAGGAGCCCCTGACCCTAGTTCAGATTTGGGCCTGATCTCTGCCAGCTCCACACCCACACCAGAACCAGAACCAACTGAACCAACTGAACCAGCTGCTAAATGGAAAGCTTTACACACACAACCAGTGGCGGTGCGTCAATACAGGGCGCAAGGGCGCCGCCCCTCCTACAATTTTGAGATGAAAAAAAAAAAAAAAAAACATTATATACCAAACAATTAAAATAAGAAATGTACTGTGTTAACGCGTTAAATGTGTGTGGGAGACCATAAGCCCCTGTCAACAACCACTTAAATGTGACTAAATATAATATATTGCCATTCGTTATCACTGAGATAAGCCCCTCCTCCCTGGAGGGGTGCCGGCCAAATGGATGTCAATGGGAGCTCTCATACTTTTCTGAAACATTTGAGCAAGGATAGCTTCTCATTGGCGGATGAAAGTTCGATCCTGGGGCGCAAAATTTGGCGCCCTAACCAATGACATCGTTTCTTATTTCAACGTGACTGGACTATTCGTCGAATCAGAGACCTTTATCATTCCCTCACATCCCATATAACTCTCACGTATCTACAAGAGCAACATAGCTAGCAGAGACTTTGATTCTGTGAGTATGGCGACTGAAAACTCTGTGGTATCTCTTCGTGAAACACCTTTCAATCGACGATCAGATGTCGATAAGAAGAGACTGAAAGACATGGGACCCGAACGTCCGGATTTTAAAATGCAGCAGCAGAGCATCGACCGCGGGAGGACGTACACCCGTAGCTTGTCCTCAAGCCTGTATGCTAACCGGAGCTGGTTAGCTGGTTGTTCAGTGAGTGATGCGTTTTTTTGTTTCCCCTGCCTGTTGTTCTAAAGTCCTGGGACTGAAACAATCTGGACTGCAACGGGGATGAGGGATCTAAAGCACTTCAACGATAAATGTAAGAAGCACGAATCTTCCCGCAGCCATCTAACTAACAGCCTGAAGCTAAGCCTCTTTGGAAGACTGAGTATAGCAGAGCAGCTCGACTAACGGTACGTGTCCACGGCATGCGATATCGTGCTGCTCTCATTGGGATAGAATGGATGCGATTTGCTGCATACTGAGGAAAAAATCGTGTCTGCTGCCTGCAAAAAGTTGGGCTTGCTTTAACTTTATGCAAATGAGTGCGATTTGCTGCATGCTGAGAGCCAATCAGTTCGGCGTGTGTGTTATTTGGAAGCCAACGTAGTTCATAGGGGCGGGAGTAATCAAAAATATCGAAACAAGATGGCGGCGTCTCGGGACTCTGTTACTGGGAAATATTTTATGTGAATAAAGGTTAGCTACAGGACTTTTTATATGTCTAATCGACTCGGTTTGTTGTTTATATGCTACACGAATGCTGTGAGGTCAAACAGAATATTGTAGGTATTGAACTCAAGCTCTCGACTATTACTGTTAGCTTGCCGCTAACACTTTAACCAAAAACCCATTGGAAAACATAGTGGCTAGCTAGCTGCTAATAAGTTACCTATAACTAGGGTGACCAGACGTCCTCTTTTACCCGGACACGTCCTCTTTTACAGGACTTTTTATATGTCTAATCGACTCGGTTTGTTGTTTATATGCTACACGAATGCTGTGAGGTCAAACAGAATTGTGTAGGTCTTGAACTCAAGCTCTGGACTATTACTGTTAGCTTGCCGCTAACCCTTTAAGCGAAAACCCATTGGAACACATAGTGGCTAGCTAGCTAGCTGCTAATAAGTTACCTATAACGCTTAATTGATTGTTGTTTACTTTGCACATGAGCACATTTTGGGACGAATGACCCAATCCAATATTAGCGATCTCAGTCACTACGCGGAGTTTGAGTATCTAATCATGTATTTAATGATGACTTTATTGACAACACAAAACTGTGGGTGCTTCCAACATAACCGCGAGCGCTAAAAAGCAAAGCCCACCTGGCTGTCCCTAGCAAAGCTCAACTTTGCTAATGTGCAACATTAGCGCAGCACTGCAACCGAACAAAAGTGATTTTCCTGACCACGCCCCCCATCCGACTTTACGCATGCGATTTAACGCATGTAATTTGTGCCGTGGACACGTACAGTAAGGGTACCGAATTGGCATTCGAAAACACAATGAAGAAGTAAGGAAAAACAGACACATTCTCCAGACCCTCCAGGAAGTTGCGATGTTGCGATCGCACCAATTCACGCAAATTCAACGATTCCCCGCGAATTCAGTGCGACGTTGCAATTTTAACACATCACCGCAACTTTCCCGCAAATTTGACAAATCATTGTCGTCTCCCACAACTTTCTCCCTTCCGCTACACCAAGGGCGGAAATTCTGCCCTGTGGACACGGTGCAGAGACTAGCAGAGTTCTAATCCGTTGTAAACAATGAGAATGGCTACACCAGACATGGAAATTGAACACAGCCCATGTCCACACTGAAGATTCCGAAATAGATCTGGCTTCAATTTTTTATAATTTTCCGCAAGGTGTGCGTGGCCCCTTTTTACATAGAGTCTGGTAATAGATCTATGAAATGTAATGAACATTATTTATTTTGCTGTGAATAATGAAGGAAGCAATAAATCCGATTATTTCCCAAACCCTCGAGAGCTGTTGCCATGGAGATTTAACATTACTTTCGGATTGAAGATAAGGTAGCAGCTAGTGTAGAAGAATGGATTACTTGAAATTGGACGACTTTAAATTAATATACTGTATGTAATTGAACAACATAAACACCTGTACGGATAAAATAAATCAACAAGGATAGCAAAACAGATTGATAAACATAGAATGAGAACGGCAGAAACGCAGGCAGGACGTCAGGTGACGAAACAGATCACAGTGACAGGCTGTTTTTTTTTTCCGTTTTATGTGAAGGCCGAGATATTCATAACATTTTATTCAGTCTTACTTGTGGTCCTTTTGTAATACCAACAGGTGCACTTCGTTGTGGATAAGTAAATCCTATGTACTGTTCCCCCTACGTGTTTAGCATAACATAGCATAACTAGCTATGTTTCTAGATAACTGTCTAACAGTTGTTGCCATTCCCACGAGACGAACATTTGAATGATGTCAAAGTAAAAGTCCTTTACTATACTGTGTTCGTTTCCATAACAACAATTCAAGCAATATACATTTTCTGACCTAAATAAGCAGAGGGCAGAACAGCCTATTATGCTACATTTTTGTAGTCCTGGTAATCTTTAGTTTGGCATGTTGGTAAGGTTATTTAGAGGACCATTTCTCAATATTTTAATTTTTTTTAGAGAATGTTTCTTTATTAATTCTTTATTTTTCAACAAATAACTCAATTATAATTACAAAGAGGGAAATTCGCAACTTTTATCGCAACTTTCACTTGCTCCCGCAATTTCATCGCAACAAACACCTAAAAAAACGCCGCAACTTTCACCGCAACTTGTTGGAAAATCCCCCGCCAAATCAGTAATTTTAGGCCGCAACTATCACAAAAAAGGCCCGCGAAATCCTGGGGGGACTGATTCTCTCAAGAATAATAGACTGTGTGAAGTTCTGTGTCGCATTTGAGTTGGCCCTGTGTGGTCATGATGAGAGCGAGAGTGCACTGAAAGAGCATCTCGAGAGCGCTACTGTGTTTAAGGGAACATCCAAAACAGTCCAGAATGAACTTCTTGACTGTATGCTGGCTGTTGTGAGGGAAAAGTTAGTGAGATTTGCCAACTTCAAAGAGAGGAGGGCTAAATTTCTTTACAAGTAGTGGGGCCTACTTTTGTCAAACACCCAATGTAAAATGTGATATCTCTTTCTGAATCTCTTGTGCTCTAAACCTCTCATGTGAGGGTGTGGGCACCTGTTTTATTCTGTAAACCTCTGAAACCATTCTGCTCTGAACCTCTCATGCCCAAAGTTACAGTTTGTTGATGGTTGTTATTGGATAGTGTTGAGCACTGTGTGTTCTTGAAATAAAGCTTTTTTTTTTATTTTTTATATTCTACTCAAACTCTTTTCCTATTGTGGAGTGCTATTTTAACCGCGCCGCCCAACTGCGCCCCCCCCCCCCCCAAAAAAATTCACCAGCCGCCACTGCACACAACTAACCTGAACTACTCCAGTGATTGAGTGGAAAGCTTAACACACACAACTAACCTGAACTACTACAATGATCGAGTGGAAAGCTTAACACACAAAACTAACCTGAACTACTACAATGATCGAGTGGAAAGCTTAACACACAAAACTAACCTGAACTACTACAATGATCGAGTGTCTGGTTGTGAAATGGACAGCGCTCCCTGTTCTCCCTGCTTAAGACTCAAGGCTTGTTGCCAAGAGGGGGGGGGAGGAAGGAGTCCAGGCTGAAAATAAATGACCCATGTGCAGCCCAGCGCGAGGAGCTGAGACCTCACTCTAGCTCCCCTAAACAGTCTGGAGGTCTCCATCCCTCCCAGGGTTTAACCCTTCTCACCCCATCGCATTCGCCACCCTTTCATTCAGCCCGCTGATTTATTATCGCACCGAGGGGAGCAAAAACAACCGTGTCCCAGCCCCATCTTTTTGATAAATTACACCCAACCTGGATCTTCCTTGCAGTGCTCACCGGAAGTTCCCGTGAGAGAGTGTGTGTGTGTGTTGAGTGAACACACGTCCATTTGTGTGTGATTCTGTGTGTATGCACACAAAAGTGTGTGTTTGTGTGTTGGTGTAAATAATACAGACATGCAAAGATGTGTTTTGATTTGAGACAAACTATTTTAGTAAAAGCTATAATCTTATACAGTATAGCAAACATCAGCATGGCACATTCTTGTCTCATTCAAATTCACAATATAAAGTTGAAAATGTAAATGTACGTGTGTGTACGTGGACATGCTATGCCCCACTAACAATGCTATAATCACGTAGATAAAAGAATAAATGTCTTAAGTAGTGAATTTGACAAACACCTCTAACAGACTTCAAAGACAATCACATGCATTTCAAACACACAGCACACAAAACGTGGTGTGTTAAATTAAGTGGATCGGAGGTGCTCAAATGCCTCTTAAATAACCATAACAAGATTTGTGGATGTAAACTAGGGGAAGCGCCTGTTGTCTGTCTGAGCTTTCCACTCTGGTGATGTTTCTATTCCCCTCTCTTGCCCCACCCTGCCCCTGCCCCTTACCCCTTACCCCTACCGCAGAGCAAAGCAGCCGCTCGCCTCCTCTCCAAATGAAATTCTTTTGGAAAGTCATTTTATATCACCCTTTGAACGTGCACTGAACTGTAAAACTACCCCATTGGAAACCAAATAAAGGGGTAGGAGAGATCGGGGTGGAACAGGGGGGTGGTGTGGGGTGGGGGGATGGGGCAAGGAGGAGAATTATAATTCTTTGCAGGCCACTGGTATTAACCCAAACACCATAGCTGTCAGCAGCTTACAGAGGGAGGTGCGAGGGGCAAACATTCAGTGTTAATTGGCACTTTGTACGCTCAGGGCCCTCCTTTTGTGGGAGTCGTGGTGGAGAGGAGGGGGGGAGAGGGGGAGAGGAACAGAGAGAGAGGGAGAGAGAGAGAGAGAGAAAGAGAGGGAGAAAGGGAGAAAGTGAGAGAGAGACAGGGCGAGAGAGAGAGAGAGAAAGCCGGCTCTTGTTCTTGTTGGGCCTTGTTGAGGGTGTTTACGGTTCACTTCTTATCCTTTGTTAATTGGTCTCTCTCCTCTCCATGAAAAAAAAAGGAAAAGAAAATGAAGAATTCATCTAACCCCCACCCAACCACCCATGCTCTCTGAACCTCCTTCAAAAGTCGGATCAGTCGGAGAGAGCTAAATCACCAGAGTACACCAACATAATTGTACATGGGACTTCATTAGGTTCCAGCAGATCAGGACCTGATGAAGAAACATTGCACAAACTTACTAAAGGAATGCATTATGTGCAAAAGTGAAAAAAGACAGGTACATTTGACATCCAATTAATGGGATGAAATTATGCAAGGCTGTGCTTTGCATTCATTTCAGGGCTCAGATGAACTCTTGTGTGTTGGAGCAAATACAGTGTCAAGCATGTAATGGGATTCCGACTAATTTCAGGCTCTTCTTAAAATAATGGCCACTAAGCGAAGGCTTGTGTGCTCACCCCTCCCCCCCCCACACACACACGCACGCACTCACAAACACACACACAGTCTCACACACACACACACACTGTCCGGAAGTCCCTTTCCCAGAGGCAATAGGAAAGTACTAGAACTGCACAACAACAGCACCCTAGGGGCATAGAGTGAACTCTCTCTTTCTCTCTCTCCTTCCTCTCGGCATCCGCCTATGTTTTTGGGCACAGGGAGGCTCGCCTAATTAGACTGGGGGACTGAAAGGGGAAGGGGGGAGGTGGAAGCGCGGGGGTAGAGTTGGGTGTGCGTGGGGGCGGAAGGGGGGAGGGCAATGTTTCGGGGAAAAAAGGGGGACAGGGGTTGGCCTGCTTCACAGAACCTCTGGCCTCTCCCTTCTTTCGGAGAGCGATGTAAACAATAACAGTGGCAGGGCTGAAAGGACACAGGTGTCAACCATTGTGCGGGCATGAATAGGGGTGTGGAGGGGGAAGCAGGGTGGCCAGGGGGCCCACGCGGATCACTGGCCCTCAGAAGCTCCGGCATGTCTCATCTCTTTGCTCATTACCACAACTTATATTTGTTTTTGCCAGGGCTGCATCATTTATTTTGTTAAAAGGATTGTGTGATAACTGTGTCCAGGCTAATGATTGGAAACAAGTTCATCTGAAAGCGATGCAGAGAAAAAAACAATTGATTGTGATACTTCCTGTGGACAGTGGCTATGTTGATTACTTTCCTAGTGGATAGAATGACTAAAGGAATGTGTTAAGAATCTAGTATAGATTCCGTGAGAAATTGGATTTAAAAAGGCTTTTGTATTTGTTTTGAAATAAACTGTTCACATGTCCTGTCTCCATGCTCTAATTATAATTTTTTTAAAGATAGAATTATTTTCCCTTTTTGTAAACGAGGATGAAAGTAGAACCCTGTCCAACTTTATTTTTTATGCTTGTTTGCTTTCAAACATTTCAACATGTATATATCAAAGTGTTTGCTCACTCATTATATCATACTTTTAGCCAAGAATCTAAGCTCTGTCTTGGTCTCACCTGACTACATTGAAATTGGTCAGCTGTACTCTGACATCACTCCTTGTGTGGATTTTAAAATGGCTACCGGTTTCCTTCTCCATGCATCAGGTTCCAGTATTCATTTT
This sequence comes from Clupea harengus, assembly GCF_900700415.2. Lineage (NCBI taxonomy): Eukaryota > Metazoa > Chordata > Actinopteri > Clupeiformes > Clupeidae > Clupea > Clupea harengus. Next base: position 22,912,003 of record NC_045161.1, read on the forward strand.
TACCGAATGTTCTGATATTGATGGTTTTGTCCAGTTCTGGTGGCCTCTTCGTGGATACTGCTGTGTCTCACTTTCGCTCTCACTCTTTAGTTGTGTCATGGTGCAAAAACCGGACAGTATCTGCATGGTGTGAAGTAGTTCCCACAGCTCGTACAAAAGTAAAAAAGACACCCATTACAAAAACTTACATAAGAACATCAGTGAGACTTTATTGTTGGCAAGTACCCACAACATAAGTCAAATTTGTCACCTCTCTTCACATATGGTACACCCCCATACTCAACTATGTGTGTCTTTGAGCAACCCAGAAAAAAAATAAAAAACACAAGGGCACAACTGGTGCATCTGGGAAACAGCTCGGATGGACAAAGTGTGTGGGGTTGAGCGTGATCTTGTCCCAGCGAATGGTTCGAGTGCTGCAGGGTGTGCCTCTACCCTCCCGGGCTCCACGCTCCACTCTCTGCTGAAGCTAGCTGAGGGTGAGGGGATTTATTACCCAGCATTAGAAGCACTAATCTTTTGCAGGTGTTACTGGCTGACATCCCAGGCAGACCCTGCTGCCTTCCCCGGGAGGCCCCGCCATGTGTGTGTGTGTGTGGCGTATGTGTACAAGGGAGAGGGAAAGAGAAGAGAAAAGAGGGATAGAGAGAGAAAGGAAGATGGAGAAAGAAAGAGAAAAAATGGAGACAGGAGAAGAGACAGATGGAGAAGAGAGGGAAACAGAGAAAAAGACTGGAAAAGATAGACTGCAAAAGGGAAAGGAAGAGAGAGGAGGAAAAACGCAAAGAGAGATGGAAAAGAGAAAGAGAGAGAGAGAGAGAGAGAAAATTGTGTATGAATGCTTTTCACTTCCTCCCAGGACTGCAGTACAGATGTGGCCACACAATTCAACAACAGATTTGAACAGTTTTAAATTTTTATTAAATTAAACCTTTTCAGGGAATTCAGTTGAGAGCCAACATGCAATTGTTACTTCTCCAGAAATGCTAGTCCATGCTCAATGTCTAGGGTAACTGCATGGTGTCTACAGCTTTGTGTTATTCTTGATTTCAGATCATCTGTGGATGGTACACATACAGCTGCTGTTAAATACATGTTTGTTCAAGAGAAATATTTCAATATTTGGTTTAGGAAGTAGAAAGCCCATATGCCAATATGACCCGTCTACATGTATAATTAATATATGTTAAACGGACACTAAAATAAATGCTAATTTGCACATCTGTATGGGAGTTCAAGACCTGTGTGCCATTAATCTAAGGAACAATTTATGAAGAGCCATTCTGAAGTAGAGGGCTTTTCAAGGTGACCAGAAACTACGGAAACACTGCCATCTTGAGGATACATAGAGTCATTACATACAGGTCCAATGAGATGCAGGGAGAGAATTAGCCAGCTTTATTGATATGAACATGAACAACCAGTTAGCCTCAGCAGTAATGAGCATTAAGTTACATTGCATTCAATTCAAGTTAGGTAACTGAGCCTGAATATAAACTGTTAAACAAACATTTAGAAATCATTTGGAATATTCGTAGACACTTATGGGTCGAACTAATGTGTGTGGCAGGACGGATTAAATGCCGGAACTGAAAATCCATATTTCTGTCAAATACAACTCAATGGAGGTCCACATGTTCTTGGGATTCTATTTGACCCAGCCTGGCCTTATCTACCCAAGTGATACCATTTCAGTCTCTTCCATCAAATATGTACAACATGCTTCCATGAGCTCCTTTTTTAGGCTTCCCACCCTCCCTAATCAGTGTATCCACAGCAGTGTTCAGTCTCCATACTTCGGCATTAGTCTTGCTTTCCTTTGCTGGAATTCAGTGTAAACCAGAAGATCCATCTTCTCCTTTATTTGTCAGTAGGAGTGCAATACCAGAGCCAAGGCATAGTCCATGTCATGAAGCTCTTTCCGGAGTGAAGAATGAATATCGCCTTTCTTACTAGCTGTAGCTGATTTCATTATCCAGTCGATTATGACAGGACATAAGCAGGGACACACAGACAGCGTCCCACACACTGTCTCACACTGGTCTTAACAGCGAATGTATCCAAAAGATGTTCTGCATAGATATCTCTGCAGGTCATCTCAAGATAGATGGCTTTCATGAGGGGTATGAATTCTTTCTGAATACCATAATGGCTGCATAGCTTCCAAAATGCCCCCTCTTGCCCTTGCTATCAAAAGCCTGCTTCTAATCAATCAAGTTAATGTGTAGCAGATATTCTACCGTAACAATTGTTCCACAATAACACGCCACTCATCTGCATCTACAGACGATAGAACAAAGGTTGTGTTCTTATGAATACAATGCTGAGCAAAGTACAAGGAGGACTTTTATAACCTTCAGTAACCCTGACTGTTGTCACAGTCTCTATTCTTTTAAGTGGAATATCCATGTGCTCTTTGGCATGGAGCCTGAATTAACTTGTCCGAATGCATCTCTTTGTGGAGTCTGTTGAATGGATGTAACTGTCAAATGGGAGGAATCCATGTTTCCTCAATTCTTTATGCTTCATATAACCCCAGTGGCCTGAACTCAAGAGGTTATATTATGTTTCATGAACAGCTATTCAAACTCAGCCGTGCTACTACTGATTATGCTGTGTGCCATGCAGGCAAGAGACAACAGATTTCTTTTACTGCCTAGCAATACAATGCAATATCTGAGACAACTGACATGCACACGTGCTGAGAGTAAAAAGTCAAAACTGTGGCGATGTTAGAATGTCACCCACTCAGTGCTGAATCCACTGCTGCAAAGATTTATATATATCTATATCAAAGATATATATCCTAAATTTCCCTTGGGATAAATAAAGTATCCATTTATCTATCTCATCTATCTTATACAACAAACCTTTATCAACCTTTGCCTCATATTAAAAACCATTTCCACAATCTGCACATGAAAGAAAGAAATATCCAAATCCCCGCAGGCCATAACGACAGAGTAACCCTTCTCAAGCAGACATTTACTGGAGTAACAACACAAGTGAAAACAAAACAGTCATTTTTGCAGTCATAAAAGGGATCAGTGCAAGCCCCAGAGAGGAAATGCTATGCGATTACGTAAGGGGGCAAACCAGTTCAGCTACCCTTGGTTAACATGAATGTTTTACAGGTTGCACATTCACTGCACGGCAGAACGGCATCTCACTTTCTCACTGGGAGTAAGATCATTCACAATAACAGTATAAAGCACCCTAGACAAAATATAGGCTTATACACACCTATGCAGAGGCAATGTGTAGAACATAAAAAACACATTATTTAAAAATGTACCAGCAGTGTTAATGTGACAGCAAAAGTAAGCAATAAAGAACGTTATTCAAGCACCACTTATAATGTTTCAAAAGAAAAAGGGATCTATTTGGAATGTAGTAACATCATGATGAAAGGCCTTTGATAGTACTATAGCAACCCCTACCCTCAAAAAGAGAACTGCACTGTTCATGGTTATTAAGCTCAGACACGGAGGAGGGATTGAAATACAGAGCTGAAATATAATATTTATGGGGGGAAAAAATTGTTCTAAAGAAGAATTCTACAAAAACCTAAAAGCGAGATTTAATTTCCTGGTGTCCCCATAGGGCTCTAGATATCCTCTCCTTCTCTATGGTTCGTAATTGTAAAGCGCTTGGATCACCATGTTTCTATAGGACGGAAACCAGTCCTTGATGAGGCTCGTGTAGTAGGTGTACCAGGGGTAGAAGGCCTCTGGCTGCCGAGTGACTCCAGCCTTGATGATCTGCCAGGCTGCCTCGCTCGCCGGATATGCCGTCATGTTGGTATACCCCCTGTAAACAAACCAAAGGACTCAAATAGCAAAATACAGATCTGGCCTAAATCAGTCGGACCCATTAAGGCAACTTCAGGTTGTTATATTACCTCAGAAAATATTTGCCAACAAAAGAGTTGAAACTAACATATGTCAATTCTATGTGGGATAACATAATATATGTGTTGGAAGGTACCGTATTCTAATAATGACCTGAGCATGTTTGGTAACTTTGAAACAGCCAACCTGACTTTCTCCATTGCCGAATCAGTGTCAATCAACCCAAGAATGCAGATGCTGACTGTCACATTGCTCTTCTTCATTGCCAGTTCATGCTGCATTGTCCCAAAGAAGCCATTCAGGGCAAACTTGGTGGCAGTGTAGGGACCAACAAACGGTGTGCACATCTTTCCTGTAAAACAATCAATGTTGTAATGATGTAATCTCTGTTTGAGTGGTTTCTAAGGTCACTTCATTGTAATCAAACAATGCTATCTTTAATTAGAAATGATAGATGACTGCATATGTGTACCAGAGTAAATTTCAATCTAGGAGTAAGTCAAAAATCACCCAGATCCACCTCTATTTTTCCATGGTTAGCCAACAATAGCAATCAGGTGCTATGACAGACTTACTACAGACCTACTGACACATCTATTAACATCCAATTTCATACAATGTATTTTGACGACTGGTGCATCTTCAATGTGTTTGACTCACCAAGCAGAGACGACACTACTATTATCGAACCTTTGCTTTGCTCAAGAGTTGGAATGGCTTTCCATGCCATCTGCAGGTAGCTCAAGAAATTGACCTTTCAGAGAGAGACCACATTAGTATTTCAACATATTTCCTCATTCAAACATATCCATAATCAATTTCATAAGATGCTAATTGCCACTAAGAAAGACATTTGATTGAAGAAAGTTTAGCCATCTACTACTATTCATTTATACTGTGTATTAGCATCAAACCTTGTTACAACCAAAGCAGGCCTATTTACGTACACACATATGAAACACAAACAAACTAAACTGAGATAAAGTGAAATAATATACCTGCATTAGCCACCTAGTGTGCTCAGCATCTCCGTCCCACATGGCAAAGGGGCTGGGCCCAATGTGGTTGAGCACGAGGTAATCTAATCCTCCAAGATGCTCTTCAGCAAACTTCACAACCTTCTCTGGGTCAGACGCTACTGACATGTCAGCTGGAATGTACGCTGCTTTCTGAGCCCCCATAGCCATGCATTTTTGTACCACCTGATACAAGTGAGCACAAATAAATCAAAACAATGAATGAAACGTAAGGGGTACATTTGGACCATGGAGGTATAATATAGGTTTGGACTGATAACAGTACAGTGTTACACATTCACAATACTGTAATACAAATCATACTGCAAATAACAAATAATAATACATAAAATAAAGTCTATTTATTTGACAAGACTAGACTACACCACTTGTTTGTAATTGTAAATTGAACAATAGCAATAGCCTTTTGTTTCAAAAAGTGTGAGGATACTGATAATTAAATGTAGCCTGAATATGAAGAGGAAGAGGAACTTAAGAGGACTTAGCCAAGGTAAGTTTTATCACACACACACACACATATATATATATATATATATATATATATATATATGTTCAACAGATAGAGCAAAGAATTATCACAGCTGTGAGTCCACTGACCTGCTCCAGAACATTACTTCTCCTTGCAGTGATAACAATCTGTGCCCCAGCTTTGGCAAGGTGGTAGGCAATCTGCTCTCCGATGCCAGTGCTGGCCCCAGTCACCAGGACCCGAGCGCCCTTTAAAGACTCTAAAACAGGCCAGATAATTCGGTTCAGTGAAGTACATCCTCATGGCAGACAGCATTTACATGCACGTTCTACTTCAATCTTTATGCACACAGCTTTTTGTCTGTGACAATGATGGTGGTGGTGGCCAGGTATCACTACGACAATAAAAGTGGATCATCACACAGAACATGATTTTGAACTAAATGTTCATTAAGCGCAGTGCTTTGGTGTTAATGAATAGCCTATTGTGTGCACGGACCAGGGCCTTAACTGGGTCAAATTAATTTGACATGTCTTCCCTTGTGAGCATCAACTGAGAAGTCTTCCCATGTGATCATCAAGTGAACTGGTGTGTTACATTGGCCTCTGTAAAGAGTAGCTTTGTCATACTGATACCCACATACGTCTACATTCATTTTCTAATGGATGTCGAAAAAGCAGTACTAAAAACGAGATACATGTGGTGATTACATTTTGTTTTCCCCGCAAACATTTAGGGCTAAGGTTTAAGAGGATAAAAGCATCTGCAACATTACTAAATGTAAAGCTACTCCATTTCCTTCTCAAAAGAGTGCGGGAGAATAAGCAAGCTGGCATCATTGTAGGCAGTTTCTTTAACCAGGCAATCTGTCATGGTTCCTTTTTCATAATCATAACGCTTGAACAAGCCTCTCGCGTGTTGGTCAAATAATTAAGGCAAACCGTTCCACGCTCACTCACACACGACATGCATACAACAAAAAACGAAGGTCCTGGGAATTGTCTCCGCCCTGCATAGTTCGTAAAATCGCATGACACGAAACTCGATTAGTATGCAACAGCCAACAACTCTGGGTGACCGCGCGAGACGCACCAGGTCCCAATCATGGTTGCACCTGTCACCTTAACGGCTAAAGCTGGTTAGACAAGTTGTCTGAAGTTGATCATCATTGTGCGAAGGAAACTATTATATACTTACCAATATTGAAGGTTGGTTCACTCATGTGCAGTGCAAGTAGGGCTGCAGCTATACTACCCAATGCAAAAAGTTTAAAAAAAAGCCTCATTTTCGAGTTTGATTAATGCAGCCTTGAATTTGGAGGAAAAACTGGAAGCCAACTCTATCTTAACACAATATCCAACCGATATCTTTACGTTTGAAAAAGACGAGCAATAACCAGCTCTTACCCTTAACGTAGGCTAGACTGTTTTTAATTACGCAACTTTAGATCTGAAAGGGTTAACGTTCGTGAAGTGGGAATCTGGCAGGCATGCCCGAAGAATTGTGAACCTACTGTTGCAGATTAGTCTTATCATGCCATTTAACTTCAAGAAGGCGGAGTCTAGTCAGGGATAATTCTTTGAATTCTTAGAACGTCTGACTGATGGTATGTTACAAATAGCCTACTGTGTTGGATTTTTGCGTATGTGAGAAACATAACATCTTTTTACTTTTGAATGTAAAAAAATACAGACCAGTAACCTACTTCACAAACAGTAAAGACCAAATTCTGAAGAAACTGAAAATATGTTTACCCATGTAAACAAAGGCAAATGTCTCAGAGATAAACAAGAAACATAGAGTTAAAATAAATGTTGGGAAATTACATCATTCCTGTAAGTGTAAAAACATTTCTACATTTGACAACAAAATTACATACACCTAGCCAGTGCTTCATTTGTAAATAACGCCCCGAAACACCGGTCACCGGTCAGGGCAGAGAAAAAAAGTCACAGTGCTAGAAAGTTTGTGAACCCTCTAGAATTTTCTGTATATATGCAAACATTTGATCTAAAATGTGATCACGTCTTCAACTACGTCCTAAAACGTAATAAAGTGGACCCAGTTCAACAAAAAAACACACAAAAAATTATTCTTATATAATTGATTTATTGAGCAAAATTATCTAACATTAAAGGCTTTGTTGGAAAAACTACATATCTAGTCTACTCTAATTAAACAATGGAATTACAATGCACTTAAATAATTTAAGTTTGATGACATTAGGCCTACTACTAAATGTTACGTATATTCTACTAACTGTGATGACATTACTACAAAAGTAGCCTATATTCTACTACTTTGTAGATATAGTCAAATGTGTGAATAACTTTAAGTAAAGTGGCTTTACCTTACTGAGTTATTGTCACTTAAAGAAGTTAAGTTTGATGACATTACTACTAAATGTTATGTATATTCTACTAAGTGTGATGACATCACTACAGCCAAAATGGAAAATGAAACTCTTCGGTTGATCAACTCCGGATGAATCTAGTAAGTGCCGTTAATTGAGACGAGTCGATTAATTATTAATTAATAGATTAATACCTTATCGTCATAACGGGTTCTGAAGAAGTTAGAAACACGTTTCTGATTGATGTGAAATCACCTCATGTGAAATTAAGTTGTTGTTAAATAGCGTCACCACATTTCTATACCTTTATTATTATTACTTATTCACACAAAATAAACAGAATTACAGAGGTGGTAATGTGAAAAAGTCATTAAGTTCAGTAAAGCCACCTGCAACCACACATATAGAAAGGACTCCAATTATAGGCCATAGCCAAGGTTACTCTACAAATGTCTGCAACATTGTTTTGCTTAATCTCAGTGTCTGAGAACAATAAGAGAGAGATCACTTCTTTATCAGTAACCAAATGGGGCATAAACATAAAAGTATGTGGCAGCAATGTTATCAGACAAAACTGAGAGTTACACCATGGAGCGTTTGGTCATCTAACCATGTATGTATCGGTGGCTTAAGATCGGTGGCTTAAGACAGGGACAATGAAAAGAAAATTAAATGAGAATGCCTCTGACACAGACAAGGAGAAGGGTCACTCCCGCCGCAGAGCAGCATTTTTTTTCTCCCGCTGCGGAGACAGCAAGATGATAACTTTATTCTGTGTTGTGTGACGTTGGATAATGACAACTCATAATTATGAAAAGTTGACTACTAGGATGGCTATATTAATGCCAGTCGGCTAGCCTACGGTTGGTAGTGAATTACTGCGGTCGCGTGGTCGGTATGCGTTGTGTTTATTGGTGTTTAGTGATACATTGGCGTGTCTGAGTGTGTGATGGGAGTATGAGGCTGTGAGCGAACTATAGTTTGTAACATAACCAAGTCACGCATGGAGCAGGGTTCCAGATGCTTTGCCTAGCGCTTGTCATATCTATAACTAGCCTACCGATAAAAAAAGGAGAGCCCACCGGCGAAAATCACGTGCCGCTAACAATTGTCTGGCGCCAGGTCTGGGTAGGAGGCCTGTTGTTCCGGGGATATACTATTTAGTTAGATGGTCCTCAAGTTTTTTTTTATTGTCTGTGGTCCTTGGTCTGAAAAAGTTTGAGAAACACTGCTTTAGATCTTGTGCCTCTAGGACCTCACTCTCTTCTCCTCCTCCTCTCTCTAGCTCCTCCTCTTCGCCCTCTGCCTCTCGTATCAGAGGCACCTTGCCAGCCCTAACTGGCTTCACTTGACACTGGTGAGGTGAGTACGCACCGCACTTCATAACTGAGGTGCATCTGTCGCTACACGATGGTAGTCCTTTGGGGGATCGTAGTCCCTCACATTGCGCATGCTCAAACACAAACGGTTTACGGCATAACAGAGCATTCACACGCTTCCGTTGGAATGCGTTGATCCGTCAGGGTTGACGGATCTCCATTCACTTTGAATGGGGTGACGTCATCCTTTGCCGAACTGAATTATGGCTCCGTTGGGTTCCCGTGCGTTGCGTTTCATGCTTTGCTTGCAGCAAGAGTTGAAGAATGTTCAACTTTTCGTGAGGCAATGCATGCGTCAGCCAATCAAATTTCTCTTTCATGCATAACTGACAGCACAGGCGCTAGCCAATCAGATCCCGTGTATGCTCACGTGTAAAAAGCGGCAAGCTCAAAAAAAAAAGATGGCGACCAAACTCCGTAGATGGTCGTATTTGTACCTAAAAGTTGTTTGTTTGACTTTTTTTTGCTTCGATTTTTTTAAAGTTACCGAGAAATAGACACTGTACAATGTAAAAACCCCTTTATTGTAACTGAAAAATACGTCTGATAGGATTTGCGAGGTGTGTGAGCACCCTACCTAATGTTAGCATGCTACTGCTTACAAGGTAAGCAGCTTGCTAGTAGTGTGAGCTTTGAGTCTGGGTAGGGAGGAGGCAACGCTCGCCAATATTTAGAATTTGGAATTTGAAATGCTTGGTCTCAGCACTACATATTGGTCCTTTAAGGCCAGGTATACATTGCAAGCGCTAGCCAACTGACTGACAACGAGATTTTTTTTCTGATTTTCAGTTGACTGAATTGACTGATCAAAAGAGTGCTTTCTTTTTGCCCTCCGCAAATTGTTAAACAGGTAGCTTGCTACACAGCAACTTGAATAAATCAGGCTTACTGACTTGGTTACAGCAGATGTGAGAAATTATATCCATTAACTTTAATCATGGTGCAGCAAAACAATAATCTGCCTCATTCTGCACACTAATGCACTCAAATGCATCTTTTACTGTTTGACTTGCCTTTGTTATTTGTAACTGGCAACTTGTTCATGATATCGTTTGAAGCAGCCTGGGAGTTGCCCTCCATCCTATCAACTGCACCTATAGTCGCATTCTAAAACTCAAGCGCTGCAGTGACCAGTAGCCTACATGAGTGGGGAGTGCATAAATCATTGGAGGTTGCAAGTTATGTTGATGATGATGAATTTGAACACCTGGACCATCCTGAATGCAATTTCTCACCGCATTCCTTTGCGGCCAAAAAAAAAAAATCCTTTGTAGAAAATGTGCTGTTTCTCAGATTTCTTTAGAGACCAAATTTCTCCTATGGTGTTAAAGGAGAGATCTCAAGCGGGTCACAAATCATGCTCAGTTTAGACTCCATATGATCTCATCTGTTTTCCTCTCAAGACAACCTGGTTGGTCTGGGTAGGAGGCCTGTTGTTCCGGGGATATACTATTTAGTTAGATGGTCCTCAAGTTTTTTTTTATTGTCTGTGGTCCTTGGTCTGAAAAAGTTTGAGAAACACTGCTTTAGATCTTGTGCCTCTAGGACCTCACTCTCTTCTCCTCCTCCTCTCTCTAGCTCCTCCTCTTCGCCCTCTGCCTCTCGTATCAGAGGCACCTTGCCAGCCCTAACTGGCTTCACTTGACACTGGTGAGGTGAGTACGCACCGCACTTCATAACTGAGGTGCATCTGTCGCTACACGATGGTAGTCCTTTGGGGGATCGTAGTCCCTCACATTGCGCATGCTCAAACACAAACGGTTTACGGCATAACAGAGCATTCACACGCTTCCGTTGGAATGCGTTGATCCGTCAGGGTTGACGGATCTCCATTCACTTTGAATGGGGTGACGTCATCCTTTGCCGAACTGAATTATGGCTCCGTTGGGTTCCCGTGCGTTGCGTTTCATGCTTTGCTTGCAGCAAGAGTTGAAGAATGTTCAACTTTTCGTGAGGCAATGCATGCGTCAGCCAATCAAATTTCTCTTTCATGCATAACTGACAGCACAGGCGCTAGCCAATCAGATCCCGTGTATGCTCACGTGTAAAAAGCGGCAAGCTCAAAAAAAAAAGATGGCGACCAAACTCCGTAGATGGTCGTATTTGTACCTAAAAGTTGTTTGTTTGACTTTTTTTTGCTTCGATTTTTTTAAAGTTACCGAGAAATAGACACTGTACAATGTAAAAACCCCTTTATTGTAACTGAAAAATACGTCTGATAGGATTTGCGAGGTGTGTGAGCACCCTACCTAATGTTAGCATGCTACTGCTTACAAGGTAAGCAGCTTGCTAGTGGCGTGATTGGTTTGTTGACCTGTCAATCTCACTATAACGTCTCTGGTATCAACAGAACCCCATGCGCCAGACTCCTCCTCCGCCATCCGTTGGCGCAACGCATTCCAACGGAAGCGTGTGAATGCTCCGTAAGGCTCAACATCAACATCAACATATCTGGCTTGTCTTAACGCATAATGTTAGCCTGGATACCAGACCGAACTTAGCCCCGCCCAAAAATGTTTTGGTTGGGAAGTTCGGTCTGGCATTACTCCATTGAGGAGAAATTATCTGCGGACAGATATTGGCCGTACCAATCAAATTGTTAAGGCGGGCTTTATACGATGATGGACAGATGATCAACAGTAACGTAACCAACCACGTCACCAACACACGAGTTGAATTCGTTTTCAACAAACATGGCTGCCGCTGGAGAGCTGAAATGTATAGATTCGAGTCCATTTAGACATTGACAGTGCATTCATTTTGAAAGAGGAACAGAGAAACGCGATTAAAGCATTTGTCAATCGAAAAGATGTTTTTGCCTTCCTTCCTACGGGATCCGGTAAAAGTGTAATGTATCAGCTGCCCCTGGTCACATACTACGTTGTTCTGATTGGTTGTAGGTAACCAATTGAGCGAAGAGGCATTTTTTCTCCTGGTTCGGTTGAAACACGCCCCATAATCACAGCCCAATGGAGCGATATCAGACTCATATTCTGACTAGAATTATGAGTATGACATCGTCAGGCTAGCATAATGTAGGTTTATTTAACGTAATATTTAATAATGTTGTAAAAGGTTTAAACGTCAACATATGGGGCTTGTCTTAACGCATAATGTGGGTATATTTAATGTTATATTTAATTATGTTGTAAACGGCTAACAGCATAAGGCTCTACGTCAACATATGAAACGAAACTGGGGAGAGACTTTTTGATCCTCCACCTCATCTGTTTTGTCCACTGTGACATCTTCTTTGTTTTTAAATAAATGGTCATGTTTTCAAAAAACTGGCTTTCGTCGCTTTTCTCCATGATTGAAAACGGATCTGTCGTTGTGACGCATGCGCGCGGCTTCGCTGTCGACAGCAGTCGACAGTGTCGCAAAATGACGCATGCGCAATGTGAGGGACTACGATCCCCCAAAGGACTACCATCGTGTAGCGACAGCATCGTGCGGCAAAAAGGAAGAAAGTCAAAGTCAAAGTGTTTATTGTCGCATACACCAAATTGCTTCAGCGCAGCGAAATTCTTAAGACTTGGCCAGCAACATCTACGCAGAAGGCTATTACTCCGAAATAGATGTGAAATGATTTATACGTTCTCTGTTAAATAGAGCAATATGTTATATTATCGGGGCCTGGAAAGAAGTAACTCCAGCTCCAGTGTGTAGCCTACTTTCTGAGCAGTAGGCTTGTTTTCGGGATAACTGGCTTAGCTTTGGCTTACATACATAGCCAGCCATGCATCTAGCTAACTCTGACAGAGTATAAAAAAATAATGAGCTGCTTTATAATTTGCAAACAATAGAAACATTGCAAATGTATACATTAGCTGACCTATAGTGTAGGACTAATGTTGAGCTCATCTTTCGCTCGTTTGTGTAGGTTCAGTGTCCTCAACCTGTCAATCTGTGAGCTTTGAGTCTGGGTAGGGAGGAGGCAACGCTCGCCAATATTTAGAATTTGGAATTTGAAATGCTTGGTCTCAGCACTACATATTGGTCCTTTAAGGCCAGGTATACATTGCAAGCGCTAGCCAACTGACTGACAACGAGATTTTTTTTCTGATTTTCAGTTGACTGAATTGACTGATCAAAAGAGTGCTTTCTTTTTGCCCTCCGCAAATTGTTAAACAGGTAGCTTGCTACACAGCAACTTGAATAAATCAGGCTTACTGACTTGGTTACAGCAGATGTGAGAAATTATATCCATTAACTTTAATCATGGTGCAGCAAAACAATAATCTGCCTCATTCTGCACACTAATGCACTCAAATGCATCTTTTACTGTTTGACTTGCCTTTGTTATTTGTAACTGGCAACTTGTTCATGATATCGTTTGAAGCAGCCTGGGAGTTGCCCTCCATCCTATCAACTGCACCTATAGTCGCATTCTAAAACTCAAGCGCTGCAGTGACCAGTAGCCTACATGAGTGGGGAGTGCATAAATCATTGGAGGTTGCAAGTTATGTTGATGATGATGAATTTGAACACCTGGACCATCCTGAATGCAATTTCTCACCGCATTCCTTTGCGGCCAAAAAAAAAAAATCCTTTGTAGAAAATGTGCTGTTTCTCAGATTTCTTTAGAGACCAAATTTCTCCTATGGTGTTAAAGGAGAGATCTCAAGCGGGTCACAAATCATGCTCAGTTTAGACTCCATATGATCTCATCTGTTTTCCTCTCAAGACAACCTGGTTGTTTGCTAAGAAGACAAATTTTGCATTTGCATTGAACTAGCCTATGACAAGAAGACTGTTGTGTCAACAGACAGCAGTTATGTAAAGGGGTAGCTAGGAGATCTTTTTTGTCAATTATGGCAGATTTTTACAATGAAGTGCCTCATCTCATTCTTACCCAAACTGTTTCCGGCACTCTGCAGACCCACCCATGTTTGCGTTTAGCATTTTGCTCATGTTATGAAATTAGCTAAATTATTTAGCCAAGTTATTAAAATTAGCTATAGGTCATGCATGGTGTGCTTTGCGTGCTTCAAGCCCCGTTGCCTATCAACGAAATGATGGGCCCATGATGTTAAAATTGCCTGGTTTAACTTTTTTACTTACATCACTGAACGCAAAAAACACAATGAACACAAAAAACAGTGTGTGGTTCACATGCTCGGATGAGATGTGTTAACCATCATACACAACTACTGCCATTGGTACTCCTCATGCCTCAACCTAACCAACACATTTAAAACTTTTCCCCATGTCAGATACACCATACTTCTAGTTTGAGTTGTTCCACATACTTCCCATGTGATACAAACTACATGTGATGTTGGAAAAGGGGAGGGCCTCATAGACATTACTAACAGCTGTGATCAGATATTTACACAAGTTCACAAACATCTTGAAAATGGTTTTATGTATCATACATCTGTGGTTCAAATTGCATAGGTTATAGCCTCCTTGTACCTATCTGATCACACACACACACACACACACACACATTTGAATGGCTTTATTTTGATTAACAAGTAAAATTATATAATTATGACGTGAACCAAATATTGTCTTTAGCCATTATGCAAACCAACTGCTGCCAAATGCTGCCTCATGTGTCCCTGGCTACTAAATACCATAGATGCTACTCTACACGGAGGTATGTAGAGCCTTTGTTAAAGGTAGAGGTTTTAAAAAATTTGGAAGTGTATCACAAATCTATGTGCTTTTCATTTGGTGTTGGACATCCACCCCAACATGAATGCAAGCCTTTGAAAGTGTCACTGACTAGTATAGACATACATATTTTTTGCCTTCTCGGGGGCACAGACAGCATGCTTCAGTCGTTAATGTTTGATAAAACACATTTCAGATATGATCTTACTTCATCCTTGCATGAGCATATAAAATTAAATGAATTGATTCATGATGAATTCATCTACTCTTACCAGCAGGGGGCTCAATTTACAGGCCCTATGGCAATAGTGCCGCTGGACAGAAGTGCAGCCCTCAACTACTACATTACACAACAAAATCATCAGTTAGCAAACTGTATAGTTGTCCCAATTTGCTGTCTAACTGAAACCGTAGATACATGAATATTACTACTCACATATCATGAAGGTGAAGTGAAGTACATTGTTGTAACAGATTGGATTCACAATCATAAACCACTTGAGCATTGATGGCACATAGATCACAGTAATAGACACAGTACTGAAGCCTCTACAAAACATACAAAATAATAATGATTCTGCGAAAAGCATATTCACATTTAGAATTAGGGACCTTTATACAATTATATTCTTATTATATAGGTTGCTACAGTTAACTTCATTAATTGAAACATACACATTTGATCAAACATCAACCTCTCAACTCTTCAAAATAAATAATATAACAACTATAATTACATTAAATGAATCACATACTCACTTACCAACTATCTTGTCAGAAATAACCCATGGAATATATATTTCCCACAAACAGTCTCAATTGTGTAATCCATAGCTGTACGTATCCAACAACAAAATATCAATATTGATATCAAATTAAATGAATCAAAGTAAATGTAATCGAACCTCAGAGCTGGTTTCTGGTCTGAGGTCTGTGCTTTAGAGCTTGTGTTGGTTCTTGGCAGTGGAATTGGGCGTGTGAACAAAAGTGGAATCGTTACTTTACCTCCAGCTTTTACACCCACGTAATAACTTCATAATAATAATGACTCATTCCATCTCAATTCTTCATCTGAAGTATGTTAATAAGGACTCTTGATTATGGGAAGACAAACCAGTTGTATTCTCATCTCAGATCCATGCCCTTATTGCATTTGCAGGGCCAGCTGCAGGGTGCAATGGCTGAGGGGGCATTTGAGATTTGCAAGAGGTCAAAAGTAGCACTTTTTTAATTTATTTTAATTTTAAGAGATTCTACAAGAGTGAAAGCCATCATTTTATGAATAACAACCTACATCTGCCCTCTGCCAAATACAGTCATTTACAGACCTGGCCAAAATGGTTAAGGTATCATTTGAGCAACTGTGGAACAACCACAGTGTTACTTTTGCCCCTCCTCCTGAGAGATGTCATCATCAAACATGTATCTTGCGTATATGGAAATATGATGCATCATGAGTTCTTTTAAAGAGATAGCACAGTAAGTCTTTACATTTATAGGATGTTTTGATCACAGATTGTTTGATTTAAATGTGTTTATCAGTGTGTCATGCTGAGAGGTGGAGGAGGCGCTGCTAGCTGAGGCAATGGTGCTGATGATACTGCTGGCTCAACCAAGCAGTTTTAATGCAGGGATGCTGCTGCACCATCTAAGGAAGCACTATAAGCAGCATTTTGTTTTTTAAGGCATTCTCTAATGTCCATTATTAGAATAGCTAAATGATTAGGCATGTTTTTCAACTGGGTATCGGCACTGAACATGCACACAAGTTCCACGACACACCAAAACCACTCCCTGAATGGTTCGTTTGAATGTGACAGATTGGCCTATTCCCATGCACTGGCCGTACATTCGGTAGTACATTAGTCAAACTTGTGTTGACTCAGCACCACACTAGGATTCACCACAGCGGGGGAGGCAACCACTTTTTTTTGACACTCTCCACTGACAAACACTATGTTCCCTAATGCTACTGGAAATAAATCATATGGAAAATTCAGTAAATATACACATAAAATACATTCCGGACTGATAATATTAAAGCTATTGCTAATTCCGTAGCAATAGTGCACTAACTATTATTCCAGTTGCATAGCCGTAGTTTGGTGCCTTGTATAAAATATGGTTTTAACCTACAATAACAATACTGTAGTTAGACATCATTTGGAAACATTTTTTATTTGTTCTGACAATGGTGAGGACAATGTGGGTCGCAATCCCAGCTGCTGTTGTGGAGATGTCCTCTCTTGCATCTTTTCTTGCTGTTTCCGTCTTCTCCTCTGTTTTCCACCTTTGCTCTCTTCCTCATCTGACCCCATGGGCTGGACTCTCCTCCATGCCTGGCAAGATTCCACTGATGCTCCCAATGGCTCCACACCTAGGAGAAATGAGGACATTTATGAAGTACTTTTTTTTTTCTTTTTTAGTTACAGATAGTTATTGTTTTTATTAACTATTTTTTCTTAGCAGAAGTCACGAAATGGCAACAAAATCATTATAAAGAGGTATTTTGGAGGAATGTATTTTATCGTTTTGGCAAGTATAATAACTGTATAATGAGTGGAATAATGTATAGTAATCCTTGTGGTAATAAAATACTGCAACATGTTTCAATTCTCAATGAATAACTAAAGAAAAAGAAGTTTGCCTAGGATATTAGAGTGGAGTGGTGAGAAGTGTGACTTGAACCCTCTTACCATCAGTGGGATTTGAGCTTGGGGGGGAGGAGGAGCCAGACCTCCACCACTGGCCCTCATGGGAGGAGCAATAGGAACCAGAGGAGGAACCGCCCTCATTATGTCCACTTCCTCACTCTCACTGTGACTCTGACTCACAATCACTGGAAAATATCAACCACAAATGCACACAAATTATCATAAATCTCATTTATACCCAGTTGTTTTTGGGATCAGCTGTGATTGGTCTGGGATTGTGATTGTGGATAGACTTACCATTATGGCGAGGTTCTGGCAAGGTCCTAGTTGCACTGTGATAAAGTAAAAGTTGACAGAAAATGAAACATTGAAACAGTGATTTACAGCAGCTAATTAACACAGTTCGTCAGCATCCAAAGAGTGGGAATAGGTCTAACATCACAACAAATCAAATACAATAGCAACTCTTCGAGTATGAATGCCACAGAATTTACTTTTGAGGCCACAAAACTAACACTTTTGTCTCCGAAACAAAGACCACAATGTTACACAATGTTACATCAATTCTGATATGTGTATCTGAAAAGATCACTTTCCCTATGCTCATGCTAAGATTAGCCTACAAACTACTAATAACAAATAATAGTATGTCTCCTAATGTTCATTACCACTTCTTCACCAAAATCTTGAATGGAGCATGTGTCCTAATGTTAGCTCCCACTGGCAGCTCCTACCTGGGTGTAAGCCATCACCTCATCCTAGAAGCAGACCTGTTTACCAGTGGCGGCTGGTGAATTTTTTTTTTGGGGGGGGGGGGGGGCGCAGTTGGGCGGCGCGGTTAAAATAGCACTCCACAATAGGAAAAGAGTTTGAGTAGAATATAAAAAATAAAAAAAAAGCTTTATTTCAAGAACACACAGTGCTCAACACTATCCAATAACAACCATCAACAAACTGTAACTTTGGGCATGAGAGGTTCAGAGCAGAATGGTTTCAGAGGTTTACAGAATAAAACAGGTGCCCACACCCTCACATGAGAGGTTTAGAGCACAAGATATTCAGAAAGAGATATCACATTTTACATTGGGTGTTTGTAGGCCCCACTACTTGTAAAGACATTTAGCCCTCCTCTCTTTTGTCGTGGCTGATCATTCCATTTCTTTCCGTGATCAATATATTTCCTGAGACTGATTGTGAGAAAATCTGATAGTATTTATTGTAATCGTTAATGTCACAATAAGGAGACGTCCATGGTCAGCTCGATCTCAAAGCATACAACGTCTTGTCACTGTTTTTAAGCCTCCACTCTGTGGGGCGTTGACCTGTATCAATTCCCCTAATCATCTGTATTTGGACATGTATCTGCACCCCAGGGTGCCTATTTTCTGAGGCCACCTTTGACCTGACATCTGTCTATTTCGAGACCTAGACTTCTGTCTCCGTCTTCACCTGGTGCTTAGATATTTTGGGGCTGCTTTAGGCTCTAACCATGTCCTTATCTGGCGCAAATGTCCTTATCTATTCCTGTACTGTACCTTGCGCTGAGACCCAGGCCTTTCCATATTCACATCAGCATAAAAAATATCCCACATAATCCCCCCTATGTGTCTAAATGACACACAGTACATTTTATGCTATTATAGAAAGTACCCACTATCAATAACCTAATCAATACTTAAGAGCATATCTTACTGTCTATGCAATGTAAACCAATTGTTAACCTTATTTTAAACATAATTTGCATATGAGCCATTAGTGTACATATAATCATAATAATTTTTAAACTAAACATTCCCCTACACCACATTATTATTTCTTTAGATTGTTAAACATTCAACAAGTCAAACGACCATTGGGTCAGTCCCAAATGGCTAAGGCACACCTCATAGTATTATATTATAGAAGTTACAACATATGAAGGCATGTAAAAAGAAAAACATCAATTCGGTGTCCATTTATACGGACACCTTACTCAACATTCATACTGAGGTATATGGTCGTCTGTGTACCTCTTTCCACAGACCAAATTAAAATATAGCACCATTTCTTATGCATCCCTTCACATTTTCCTGAGACATCTTAAAATTAATAAATCAATCATCCCCAGGTAATATTACCCCGGGGAGGTCTTCATACATGTAACAATACCTATGCTAATAGTTCCCAAAACCCCCCTATGTATATAAGCATGCACAATTTCATTCTTCCTAGGACTGCTCCGAACGGGTCATCAATGTATGAGTAGTCCAGTGAATGTATTCAGTGTATGTTATCGTATGGTATGCATTGTCCGGTGTGGCAAGTCTTCAGCTCCTTTGAGCCTGCCCGAGTGAGTCAGAGGTTGCGTCCGTGGCAAGCCACGCGGTCGCCCTGCTGGCGAGGCAGGCTAGCACTTGACTCTGGCGTGTTATTTTATTTTTATCCAGGACTTATGTGGTCTGGTCACCCAGTTCCCACACGTCACCGTTGGAGTCAGGTTCGCCTCCTGACTCATCTTGTTCTTAATTGCTCATCACCTGTATCATTACCACGAGACAGTGTTAGACCACCCCTGCTTTCAGTCTTATCAACTACTACTGTCATTTGAGTGAATTTAGAAGCTATTGCTCGAACTGCAAGAGACTTGAAACAGGGAATAAGACAACATACAATTAAGCAGAACACTAATATTATGAGTGCAATGATGCCAAGCACAGAAGCAAACCATGCTCCCCAGGACCCAAAAATACTTTTAAACCAGTTGGATAATAGTGAACCAAACTCAGGAGGACCTGCATTCTCTTTCATCTCATGGCGTAATTTGAATAGTTTGTTCATTGCTATCGTGAAGTTTCCATCTGGCGCTGTGTTATTGGAATGAAGGTGCAACAGTAACTCCCTATTTTGGCGCAAACTCCTCCCTCCTTTGCTAACATCCAGTCGAGTACCATTCTATTCTGCATGGTCATTCTTGAAGTGGCATCTAACTGCTCTCCTAGTGCTTTTAATGCGTCTCTGACGTGTAATTGATGAACCTCTGCTGATTGTAGTATATATAATTTATCCATTCTACGTTTTTATTAAGCCCCACCCAGGGAAAGATAGACTCAAACCCTGCGGTCACCTCATCTCGAGCTTTGTATTGTTGGGGAATTCCCCTAGGTTGCCCTATGGTATCCAAATAACCCCCGTATGGCGAAAGGTTGATCCTCCTCCTCCGCGTCTCCAGCCTCACTATCGTACACCTCCCTTTTATTCCTGAGTTGAATTTTCGCAAACCCGTCTCTTTCTGGTCCTGAGTCGTCTATATTAATAACTTTTGCTGGCTGCATTATGGCTACTCTTGCACATTTCCCTGTCCAATCTGGGGTAAAGTGTTTCTTAACCCCCACTCTTTCCCACAAGCCCACCATAAGTCAGCCAGTGGAGCATCCTGCAACAGGATACGGGAACTTGTCTGCATACATATGGTTTCTTCTTTTGTCGATGATCTATCTTGCTTATACATTGCTTGGCCCATCACACACCTGAGGGGAACCATTCCTCTTAATTCCCATGCTTGTCTTGTAAAACACTGATGTGCCTGTAGTAGTGTTGAAAGGACCAGTAGTAACCATGGTCCAAGTTCTATTACAATTTCCTTTCAAACACTCCACATCTTTCTCCACCAAGCTGTTTATCTGTCCATGTCAAAACATTCATAATTAAAATGCTCTTCCACTGTGTAGTCCGTATTTCCTTAAGTTCAGTTTCGGCCAAGTATGTATCTGTAATTTACATGAATCCCGTAATGTATAGCGTATACCGTTTCTATATTAAAGGTCATATTTCTATGTGAATGACTTCCCATATACATCATGCATTCAAAAGGACTATATGGATAAATAGAGATGTGTCTTATAGTCCCAATCATGTTGAGGAGAGTCCTCCGACTCCAGGGTACCGGAATGACCACCTTTTCTTCCGATGCCATGGAACACACATAACAATTCTTTCCGGGTTTCAACAGTTTGTAGCGGTATATCTTGCCCACTTATACCAGAGGTTGTTACCTCTGGCTATGATTTTTTCGGCTTCATTACACCCTTCCATTTCTTTAAGGATTTCTCATACTCACGGATCCACCCCCCTCTGCTGCTCTCCGTTTTCTGGGAACTTTATCCTCATCCAGACTTTCTAGTTGGTCCTTCACCTTAGCCTGGACCTCAGTGGGGGCGGTGGCCTGGATCTCACCAGCACCATCATCCAGGACTTCCACAAGTGCGGGAATCGGGATTGTGTCTGGCCCAGTTAATTGGACCTCATTCCTGGGCACCATGATGGTGAACGGGACTCTGAAAGAAGGGTAAGGGGTCATACTGATACTTGACTGCTCGTTCCGGGTGCTCATGGAGGGCGCGGGGTCCAGGGGCCTGAGTAATTGCCATGGATGCTGGGGACCCGAAGCACCTTGTTGCTCGGTCTGGTCTTCCTGATGGGTGGCCTTTCCTCCCACAAGGTCGTCTTGCGTTGAGGGAATGACAGGCACACTATCATCAAACATATTAAGATCCCTATTATTGACCCTACCAGAAACCCGTTCCTCCACCATTTCATCCCGTAGTCCTTGTCCAGGAGAACTCGAACTCTCACTTTCTCCTGTTCCACTGGTTCGAAGCTGTCCTGTAGCAGTAGCCTCCCCTCTCTCGTCCTGCCCGGGCAGCACCTCCTGTATCTCCTTCGTGCTGCTCCTGTCCATTGCGCTGGACCACATCTGTTTGGCTCTCCTCCGGTGCTATAGCTCTGTAACAGAAGTTAAGATGGTGCCACACACTTGATCCTTGTACTCTTACCGCTGTTGGAGTAACCTGTGTCACCCGGTAAGGTCCCTCTCTCCTTGGCTGGAGACTTTTCGCTTGAACTTTTTTCACAAAGACCCAGTCTCCAGGTTTAACCGGTCCTCCTGTTCCGCCTGAGGGTTGTTCACTGGTTCTTGTCTTTTTGCCTGTGTTAAATGGTCTTATGGATTAGTGACAATTGTTGTACATAGCTTCTAATTTCTCTTTGAAGTTGTTCCAGGGACGGGCCCTTATCGTCTCCCCTGCTCCGGGGTGTTGGCATGACCCGTCCTGTGAGCATCTCATGTGGTGTGAGATGTGTGATTCTATTCTTTTGAGATCTCATATGCATCAGTGCTATGGGTAAGGCATCCAACCAGTTAAGGTTCGATGATGCACATATTTTTGCTATCTTAGCTTTCAAAATCCCATTTGCCCGCTCAACCATTCCCTGACTCTGAGGATGATATACACAACCTAACCTCCTTTTTATCCCCAAAGCCTGCATTATTTTATTCCATGTTTTTTCCACAAATGCCTTACCATTGTCACTTGACACCACTTCCGGGATTCCGAACCTGGGTAGAATTTCACGTGTAAAAAATTTAATTACAGTTTCTGAGTCCGGTCCTGGACTAGGGCATGCTTCCACCCATCTTGAGAATCTGTCCACCACCACCAATACATACCTGTGTTTTCTGATTGTTTTTCCCATGTCAATGTAATCCATAACCAGATGTTTAAATGGACCCTCTGGCATAGGAATATGCCCTAGAGGTCTTGTTGGTATACCCTGTTTTAATATTATAGGTATTACAGACATAGCATTGTGCTAATTTGTGATCTATAATTTCTTGTAAGTAGGGTGACCAAAATCCGTCACTCAAAATTTTGTTACGTACAACCCCCTTAGCGCTGTGATCAATATCATGATAATCAGGATTAATATGGTCAATAATTTGAGTGCGCCACAAATCCGGCCATCCTGGTATCTCCAAACCATAGTCATTGCACTTGTTGCCCCCTTGATCCATTTAGTCTGTTCCCAAGGACCAGCATCCTTCTGGCATTGAATAATGTCTGTAATAACCTATAGTTGGCTGTAAATGAACTACTGGACCCTGGACATCAGGCACCATGTTCACATGGCTTACCACAACATAAACGACAATGCCCCCCTTTGACACATAGACAACATAGAGGATCAATATGATGGTCATGACCTGGCATAAACATTAACTGACACCATTTGCATTCAGATTCACCAGTGCCAACATATGGGCATAGTGAGGGGCATGGTAAGGTGTTACCATCCCACGCCCCCTCCACTAGGACCACAGCATGTGTTGTTTCTGACTGAGGTGGGACTCCAAGTTCCCTAGCCTTTAATGCTGCTTCTTTTGCACTCTCGTCAGCCTTTTCATTACCCAGCGTGATGTAGTCACCACCCTTTTTGTGTGCTTTGCACTTACATATGGCCAACCGCTCAGGGCGCATCATGGCTGTTAAAAGCAATTGTATTTGTTCTTGATGTTGTATCGGAGATCCATCGGATTTCTTAAATCCTCTTTGCTTCCATTGCGCACCGTATACATGACACACATTATGGCTGTAAGCACTGTCCGTGTGCACGGTTGCTCTTTTCCCTGCAGCTAAACTACAAGCCTCAGTTAACGCTTGAGTTCAGCCAGCTGTGCTGAACACGGCTGCTTACAAGGAATACACATTACTGTAACATACTCCCCTGGCCTTACCATTTGCACCACGCTAAATCCAGCCTGTGTTTTATTATCATAATGATGACTTGACCCATCCACGAAATAAACTACCTCTGCGTCACACAATGGTTCCCCCTCCAAATCCGGTCTGAGTTTGGAGAAAATCACAGAGTCAGCCACACACCTATGCGGGCTTCCCTCGTAATCCAGAGGCACTCTGTCTGCTGGATTACCCACAGAGTCACAAGTTTTAACAGTTACATCTGGACAGAAAGTCAAATCATAATATTTCAACTGCCTCTGTGCAGTGAGACAAAACCTCCCCTGTTCTGTAAGCTGAGCAATAGCATGGCTCGTATAGATAGTTATTGGCCACCCATGGTTATTCCTGATGCTTTAACATATGCCATATATACTGATTCCAACCCCTGATAACAAGGTGGGTAACCCTGAGCTACAGAATCCAACCTAGAGCAGTAATACGCTATTGCTTGTTTGGACTTCCCCTGACATTGTGCCTGCATCAACACACCTGTCATGTAAGCATCACACCCTTCTTCTTTTTTCACTGCAACATACAGAGCAAACGATTTAGTATAATCTGGCAAAGCCAATGCGGGTGCCTGTTGCAGTTCACTTTTTACAAGATCAAAAGCCTCCTGTCCATCTACCGTCCATGTTACGTGGTTTCTCAAATTTCCTATTCCTGCTTTGCTTATCATAGCTCGTAGTGGAGCAATTTTCTGTTCATGACACTCTATCCAGTCACTGCTAAATCCTATGAGGCCTATGAACGCCATCATCTGTCGTACTGTAAGAGGCTTGGGAGCATCTGTCAATGCCTGAATTTGTTCAGGTGCTATTCGTCTTTTCCCATGTGAAATTAGTCTTCCCAGGTATGTCACCTGTGATTCTGCAAACTGTAACTTTTTCCGAGACACTTTATGACCTCCTTCTGCCAACGCTGTCAACACTTTAACCGTATCTTTCTCACAGGTGGAGACATCAGGTGAACAAAGAAGTACATCGTCCACATATAAAGTACAGTAGAATCCATTTTTAAATGTTTTAAATCATGTCTAAGCACTTGATTAAACACATGTGGACTATGCTTAAAACCCTGTGGCATTCTAGTGTATCTGTACACCTGACCCATATACTGAAACGCAAACAGCTTCCTGCTCTGCTCTGCCAACGGTATTGAAAAGAACGCTTGGCCGTTGCGTCAATTACGCTAAATGTATTAGCTTCTGCGGGTATGTTTGTCAATAAGTATGTGGGTTAGTACATCTGCAGGCCAATCTTCCACTATTGCATTTACACGACGGTAAATCCTGCACCATTCTCCATCTCACCTTATCTGCCTTGAGTACTGGATAAATGGGCGTGTTGCATTCAGCAAACGGCACTTTCTCCAATACACCAGCCTGCAAGAGTCCCTCTATTGTGCCACGTATTCCTTCTGCTGCAGCTGGAGAGATAGGGTACTGCGCCTGAAATGGTAACTGAACTCCGGGTTAAGTTGAAATTCCATGGGGGTTACAGATGTCACTAATCCTATATCGAAATCCCCCTTAGCCCAGACTTTATCTGGAACCTGTTTTAATATGTCATTTTTGTGTATATCTGTGCCTTCCTGTAATATCATCATTTTTCCATTTCTTAATTTTTATTACAGATTTGTCCTGAGGATCACTGCTTGGTTTTCATGTTCCGTTAATGGCTTATGTAAATTAACATGCCAACATCGATAACCTGCTCCTTCGAACTGACCATATAAACAGAATTTGATTTCCATAAGGGCAGGCTACTGTGTATTCTTTTTCATCACTCATCTCCACTACCTGTGGCTCCCCTTCTAGCATTGCTACGTGTCTAATTTGCATTAGTGTATCATCTTCTGACACTCCTACTCCCTCCGTGCCTGACACATCAAGGGGCACCCATACACTAGTTCTGGCTCTTTTCATCATTTTATTTATATCTCTTGCTCTATATCCTAAGCCTACCCTAAGTGTAACATGCGGTGTATTATTAGGCACATTAAAGACTGTCGCATGCAATTTGTTGTCTAACGTTACCTGAACTGCTACTCCTTCAGCTCCTACGATCACCCACTGGGTTCCCATTTTGACCTGCTCTCTGTCCTGCATCGCCTTCCTCCATGCCGTGTCTTGCTCCTCACATTCGCCTGTGCATGAAATCTCACACACAATTACTGCACAATGTGACGGACAACGAGGTTTTCTTAATGTAGAGTGTCTGTCATGTATCAAAGTTCCCCATTTATCGAAAATTTCGTTTTCCCACCCTGTTTCCAGCAGTCTTATCCAATGAATATGTTTAGTTTGTGGAGTGGAAAACGATCGGAGGGTCATGGAAAGTTGTGACATCTGGTTAGTTAATGAGAGTCCATCTGGGGTACATTTAATTTGGACTCCTAAACGGCAAAGTACATCACGTCCTAACAAATTAACAGGAGTTTTTTCTGAGATCAATATTGGCATTTTTACTGTTTTACCATTTACTTCAATTGTTATTGGAGCTGAGAAGGGAATTATTTGTACTTGCCCTGAAAATCCAATTGTCTTAGCCACCCTTCCTGAGCTAGACAGGGGAATGTGTCGAGCTTCATCAGTAGATACACACGTGTAAGTAGCTCCTGTGTCTATCATTACTCTTACTGATTTACCCTCAATTAAAACCTGAAGTACAGGTTCTTTGTCAGCTCTCTCTGATAAAACTGTTAACTGACCCTTCCCCATAGAATCCTCTAGGCGTCCTCAGTATGGCATGCCTCCGTAGGGAGACATGGAGCCCATGGGTGCATTCATCGGTGTCTGAAAATTACTCCTTTCTGCCACATTTTGCCTCTGCGCACATGTTCTTGAGATATGTCCTGGTTGTTGACAAATCCAACAGACAGGGGTTTCTTGGCCTTGCCATCCCCCCTGGCCCCCTCTTCCCCTCCCCCTTCCTCTGAAATTCCCGTGGGTCTGACCCCAGGGCTGCCGAAGCAGCTGTGCCCTGTTTGGTTGCCCATACATGGGGTTTGGGTGGCCAAAGTCATTTTGGGGAGAGGGAGGGCTCTGTGTCATCACTGGGGCCTGGACGCTTGGTTTCTTCCCATTTTTTATAGACTCAAGTTGCGTTTGGATGAGCTTGCGTTGCCTCTCCGTATCCTGCTTCTCCAGACATTCCTCTGTTGTCCTGTGTTTATTGACAAAGTGGGTTACCGCATCCCTAAATTCATTTTTTGGCATAGATCCAACTCGGTGATCATTTTCAAGTTCTTTTTTTGCCGAAAAAGGGAGAGCGCCAATGATTGCCTTTCTCATCATGTTACGGACCATGGGATGCTGGTCAGGATCTAATTCCATCTTCATTCTCCAGTCTGCCTCCACTCGTTCCACAAACACTGCAGGGTTGTCGTCTGCCTTTAGTTTATTTACGTCCACACTTGACAGGGCGAATGTGCTGGGGTACGCTTCTCTTAGCGCTTGCCAAATTCGTGCTCTGTAGTTATTGAAAGGCGTTGCATCCACCATTGTATCCCCTATGAGTGCTCCCAAGTTCACTCTGTTGAAAACAGATAAGGTAGTCTCTTTTGTGAGGATATGGCTCAACAATGATTTAATGTCGCCAATTGCGAGGCTCTTTCCTTCCATCTCACTTTCCAGACGAGTTATGAAGTTTGGAGCACTTTCTTGCAAAAATGGGTAGTCTAGATCAGCCCAGCCACAACTGAATGTCCCCAAAGTTGATAGTGTGTGCTGACCTTTCTTTCCTTCCTTTAGAACTCTTTTTTTCTTTTTTTCTAAGCACTGCTATAAAGCATTGTTATGCTATTCCTAATTCTTCCCCCTCTTCTGAGTCACTGCCTTCTCTGTCCTTATTCCATTCTTCAATTTTTCTAACTGTGCTCCCAGCACTTTCCCTAATGGACTTCGTGCTGTCTTTTTCACTGTTAATAGGAGCACTTGTGTTTACAAATCTGGCTGTGGACGTTTGTCCTCTTCCTCATTATCAGAGTCACTCAGAAGTCCTATTTCCAGATCCCCATCTATACTTATCCCTTTATTTTAAGTCAAACTGTTTTCTTGTCTTGCCTTCCACCACGTGTCCCCTTTTCTGGACTGTTTCTGACACTCAGACATCTCCACACCTCATGCTGCATTCTCCTCAAACTTCTTAATTGCCTTCATTATCTCAAACATCT
The DNA here is from genome assembly GCF_900700415.2 of Clupea harengus. Lineage (NCBI taxonomy): Eukaryota > Metazoa > Chordata > Actinopteri > Clupeiformes > Clupeidae > Clupea > Clupea harengus. The sequence continues at coordinate 22,940,101 of NC_045161.1, forward strand.
TATGTCCTATTCCTACTTGTCCTGGCTTTTTGGTTAGTGAAGCCTGCTCTCTTATTTCTGGCATTAGATGATTATTTAATTCACTTTTCTTTCTTTAAAAAATCAATTAAAAGTCTTTTCTTAATTTCAATTAAAATAGAAGTCTCTTCTTTCAAAAATGTCCTTTATCAAGTGATCCATTCCTTCCTCTAAACAATCCTGTTTTATTGTTTGTGTTACAAAGTCATTCAAGTGATAAATTCTTTCATCTATCTCATCCCAATTTACAGGATATTTACGATCACTCCACTTTTTACTAATTTTTTCAATAATACTCGCCTCTGATGAGTACAATTTACTTATCTCCTCCAACGGTGTAATTTGTTCTGTGTCTACCAAAGCCATTTTTTAAGTCCAATTTCTTACCACAACACTATGTATTTAAACAAAAATGATTCCTTTCCTTTTTCTTAATACAGGCGTGTGCGCAAAAATATACTGACGTACTATGAGTAAGAATAGCCCTTACTATTCTCTTTCCCTGTCTGCCTGTCCTGGAAGCGGGCGCGCGTGCTGTCAGGATGATTGATTTGAGCCCCTCCTTTACCACTTCTTCAGAGACGCTGGGCTATGCTTTACCCCCCTCTCTCTCAATCTCTGCTCTGTATCTCTGTCTGAGCAGTTCTGAGACCACACAACTTATTTTACCTAGTTAAACTACTTATAAGAACTTGCAATGTATGACGTTTTCTCATACAACTCTAACAACAACTAATAATCCGATCTCCTGATCCACTCCTATATCATACGTATTTGTCACAATCTGTTCCTGTGCTTCCTTTGCTAGTCACGAAATTACCTTTAAAGGGATATCCAATGACAGTTTTTCGTATACCTTATAGATAATTCAAACCTGAAAAACCATATGTCGTGTTTGTATGTTTGTTGCATGAGTAGGAGATGTATCATTCATTTGTTTATCATTCACTCCAGACCAGAAGCACACGACTATAGATTCCACATGAACCTCTCATTGATCACTGCACTTATTAGGAGTTTTACTTTATGTCCAGCAGTGTCCTTTAAAAACTCATCTCACCATTCAATCTCTCTTCCTCACGCAACTTTGTGTGTTTTTCTATTTAAAGTAAATGTTGAATGTATTTACCTTCTTTTCAATTTAAGTGTTTTTACAGATCACAAATCTCACTACTTTACAGAGCTGATATTTCCTGGGAAACAAAACTCGTTTTGCATATCTCACATCAACCAATCATTCAACTTCACTTTTCTCCATACAATTACTGATTACCAATATCAGTACTTACTGACATACCAAACATTTATCACAACTCAACAAGTTGTTTTTCCAAATCTTCCAATTGACAAGGAAGACCTTTTTCTTTACACACAATTTTCTACTCACCATTTACCACTTTCTTTAGTAAATTACCACGGCAATCCCTGATTGCCTAAATAATCTTATCAGATTATTTTCACATGTAACACATGCAATTCACATGATGTGTCCAATAAGTTAGGCCTAACTTTTTCTGGACACACGGAAAAACTCCTGGTTTTCCTGTTACTTAAGGCCCTGCCTTTTTCCACGGCAACACCTGGTTACCTTTTTCTTAGGCGTTGCTCGAGCACCTTTAAGAATTTAATCCATTATTTTCTCATGCAATTCACATGCTATTCTTGTGCAACATAAAACGAACATTTTTCCTAATTACTTCCAGATTTTACACACTTAGTCTCAATATAGGGTTTTTGTCTGAAGAATTTTGTCCAGGCTAGGGTTTTCCAATTGACTCAATTTCCCCCGTCTGGTTAACAAGAATAATTTTTGCTTACCGTTATTTTTAATTTTAGGTGCCTTGGGTCAAGTGGTTCCCCCTTCGGATCTTTTTCTGATCAGTCCCATCTGGGGTGCCAAATATGTCGTGGCTGATCATTCCATTTCTTTCCGTGATCAATATATTTCCTGAGACTGATTGTGAGAAAATCTGATAGTATTTATTGTAATCGTTAATGTCACAATAAGGAGACGTCCATGGTCAGCTCGATCTCAAAGCATACAACGTCTTGTCACTGTTTTTAAGCCTCCACTCTGTGGGGCGTTGACCTGTATCAATTCCCCTAATCATCTGTATTTGGACATGTATCTGCACCCCAGGGTGCCTATTTTCTGAGGCCACCTTTGACCTGACATCTGTCTATTTCGAGACCTAGACTTCTGTCTCCGTCTTCACCTGGTGCTTAGATATTTTGGGGCTGCTTTAGGCTCTAACCATGTCCTTATCTGGCGCAAATGTCCTTATCTATTCCTGTACTGTACCTTGCGCTGAGACCCAGGCCTTTCCATATTCACATCAGCATAAAAAATATCCCACACTTTCAAGTTGGCAAATCTCACTAACTTTTCCCTCACAACAGCCAGCATACAGTCATGAAGTTCATTCTGGACTGTTTTGGATGTTCCCTTAAACAGTCGCGCTCTCGAGATGCTCTTTCAGTGCACTGTCAAGTGAGGCACCGACGTCCACCAAGCCACGGAATATCCCTGGGTTATCCGAGTTCTCGCTCTCATCATGACCACGCAGGGCCAACTCAAATGCACCACAGAACTTTACACAGTCTATTATTCTTGAGAGAATGTGTCTGTTTTTCCTTACTTCTTCATTGTGTTTTCGAATGCCAATTCGGTACCCTTAGGGTGCGTCCACACTAGCCCGGGTAAATGTAGAAACGCATAAATATGTCTGCGTTTGCATTTACCGTCCACACTAATACGGCGTATTCGGAGACTGAAAACGGAGCTTTTCGAATACGCTCCCCTGGCCGGAGACATCTGAAAACGCTGCGTTCCAGTAGTAGTGGGGACGGGGTCCACGGAGCTTTTCAGATACGATGACGTTCGGTTGCCATGACACTGGGGGTAGCTTTGCGCTCCAGAGGCTATAACTTTAAAATAAACATGGGAGGTCAAATGAATATGCTGCTCTGTCTCTACAATTTACTTAGTATAGTTAGTGAATGTTGTAATGGATCCCCGTATATGTAGTGGCAATGAAACGTTTACTGCTGGTGAAATTACCCTTTTTATTTTCTTCCTTTTCTAACAGTATATTCAATAAACGGGTAAAACACCACTGTAAGAGCTAGTCTCATACGGGTCCATTAAACTATACAATTACTCAATCGTATGCATATGCATCCGTCTTTAACGAGACCCGTAGCGTACAGACAAGTTCACACTCACACAGTGGCATAAACAATTTTGCGATACCTTTATCCTTATCAAAAAAAGTCCTATGTATCTATAAGAAAGAAGGTGGCATAAAGCTTCTATAAATTCCTTAAATAATGAATGATAATTTAGGCACATATCAAATTAGGCACAAACTAACCTAAATAATAATCCTTCTTTGGGGTTATTTACAATGTAGTAGAGTTAAGGGAAACGCGAACTTCGGAAGCCAGGTCAAGAGGCCGCGAAAGAACAGAGATAGGTCACGTATGTAAGACGAACTCAGAGTTGACAATAAAATAAGTAAATGATAACCAGTTTCTTTATTTGACAACACTTTTGTACAGAATCAGTCATAATTCTTTCAGGAAATGAACTTGGTGTGGTTGATGCACACGAAACATATAAGCAAGAAAAATAAAAGATAAATGTTTTACAAAATAGAATAATATTGCCCGTGGAGTGGAGAGTTTCAGGTTGTCGAGAGGGAGCCTTTACAGATTGAGTGCAATCTTACGCCCTCATATTGAAGGCCAGACAACTGGAATGAGAGAGCCAGTGGAGGTGTTGAAAAACGTACGTTGTACTACCTCAGCAACGAAGGCAGGCTGTGCAAAACCGCGAACTCATTTGGCTTGGCCCGTGAAACGGTCTCAAAAACGGTCAGGTAGGTATTTACAGCTAACACCAATCACCTGGGTTCTGAGTAGGCTACATCACCCTGCCACTCACTGAGCCTGCAGTAGCAGCACTTACCAGTCATTTACAAAACTATGGTATACATCAGTGCATAAGAGCTGTCGATGGCACACACAAATACTAATACTAGCTAGCAAGAACAAATACTGACTATAACTATAAATACAGCTTCATTGATGTAGAAATGGCCCGGTAGTGTCCACGATGCTGGCGAGGATTAACAAGCACCTGAAAGATGGCACGATTCCTCCTTTTCCCAAGGTAGTAGTGGACAGTCCACAATTGAAGCACACGATTTCTGCATTCATCACGTTGTCATTGGTGGCTGTAGAACGCATTTTCTCTGTGTCCTCGTAGCTCCGGAGTTTTATTTTAAATGCAGCAAAAGACAGTCTCATCACTCTGAGTAACGTGAATGGTAAATGGCTTAAAACAGTCGGGCAGTCCTTTCAAAATCATTTGTCACAAGTAGCCGAGACCAACGGCTGCTGCTTGATCTGCCCAGTTTCTGTTGCTCCTGCTAGCCATCCTTTCCTATGCTAGCTCACGCACAAGTGGACCTTACTTTTTATATTGCCTATCTCTGGGTATATCAAACATTTCGGCCAACTCTGGGCCCATGACTTGTTGTCAGATTTTAATTGCACGGAGACTCGTGCATACAGTTACTGGTATAACCTACACAATGAAAAAAGTAAACCTGGAGGTATAAACTGCTCGAAGACACAGTTTTGGGAACTTCATCCATAACAGAAACTAAAGAGAATGTATTAATGCGCACACGTTTATATCTGGATGGGTCACATGTCCATATTGACCCGTATCATTGGCTGTCACTTGCCCAACATCCACAATGCTGTACATCCACATTCCCATGTTATACAATTGAGGGCATACCCATTCCATGTATGTTAACACTAAGCACAATGTAGAGTGAAGCACTTGGTAGTATAGCTCAAGTTGTATGTAGGTGACTGCCATGCTCATGTAATGCTCCTACACGTGTTCAGTAAATAGTCCTGAAGACTAGAGCAGCAAGTGGTGTAACCATGACAACGATTGTCATGTACCCGTGTTAGTGTGGACGGCAAACATTTGGAAAACGATATGAAAACGCTAGTGTGGACGGAGATCGTTTTCATTGCGAATACGCGTTTTTGTATTTACCCGGGCTAGTGTGGACGCACCCTAAGTCGAGCTGCTCTGCTATACTCAGTCTTCCATTCGTGCTTCTTACATTTATCGTTGGAGTGCTTTAGATCCCTCATCCCCGTTGCAGTCCAGATTGTTTCAGTCCCAGGACTTTAGAACAACAGTCAGGGGGAACAAAAAAAACGCATCACTCACTGAACAACCAGCTAACCAGCTCCGGTTAGCATACAGGCTTGAGGAGAAGCTACGGGTGTACGTCCTCCTGCGGTGGATGCTCTGCTGCTGCATTTTTAAATCACGGAGTTGGTACATTCCCTTTCCGGTTAATGTCGTTTGTAAATTTGTTTCGCCACTTGGAAATTTGTATCGGGACTTGTAAAAGTGTTTCGCGTAATGTTAATTTGTTTTCTGAAATGTTAATTTGTTTCGGGACTTGTAAATGTGTTGTGGTAATGTCATTTTGTTTTATGACATGTAAAAATGTTTTCCAAAATATAAATTTGTCTCAAGCTTTGTAAAAGTGTTTCAGATTTTGTAATGTTGGTTTGCACCTCTCGGCCACCGTAGAAGTGGCCTTTTTGCCTCGGATTCACGTCTTTCGTAGCACTCTGCAAGTAGTCCGGTAATTTATCAACCTCAGTGTATTCCGTTGCTTAGCGACGTCAGCTGATCTGATCTTGAGTTTCAGCTGACAGTTGAGCAGCTGTGTTCTAAAGAATGTTCAACGTCTTTGAAGTTCAACGTCTTTGGCAAACTATTTCTCTGCTTTTTAACACCACGAATGGTAACAAATAAATTGTAATTAAAATAATATTATAAAAAGACACACTGTGTTAAGTTATTTTTTCGTTTTGGCAAGTAGCCATGTAGTAAGCGGGATAATGTATAGAACGCCGGTCGTTATCGGGAAAATAAGCCCCTTCAGGGCGAAGCAAAACCCCTCCGCTTCGCGTCGGGGTGCTGTTCGCCCTGTCGGGGCTTATTTTCCCGATAATGACCGGCGTTCTATACATTATCCCTTACATAACGAATGGCAATATATTATATTTGGTCACATTTAAGTGGTTGTTGACAGGGGCTTACGGTCTCCCACACACATTTAACGCATTAACACAGTACATTTCTTATTTTAATTCTTTGGTATATAATGTTTTTTTTTTTTTTCATCTCAAAATTTTAGGAGGGGCGGCGCCCTTGCGCCCTGTATTGACGCACCGCCACTGCTGTTTACTACTCAGTGCTAAAGTGGATCAACTCACGAGACAGGTATGGGAAACGGCGGATGCCTCCAGAGGGGGAAGGATCTGTCCCCAATCACCAATACTGCATTGACGCCATATGGGTCATCCACACACTGCTGTGAGACCTGCAGACAACAGACATATAATACCTGGTTGTTTAATAGCTTCTCAGCTATCTCAACAACAACAACAAATATAGCACATGAGTAAGTCTACATATTCTATTTGTTGTTCTTGTGACAGGCATGAATTGATGTATCATTCATGAAAAACATACCGTGAGATCTTGTCCATATTCTGGAAGAGGGAAGCTGGCATCACACCTCCTGAGGGGGAAGGATCTGTCCCCAATCACCACTACTGCATTGACGCCATATGGGTCATCAGCACACTGCTGTGAGACCTGCAGACAACAGACATATAATGCATGTGGGTTTAATAGCATCTTAAAGCAGCAATAAGTCGTTTTTAGCTTGTAACTCCCCCTAGCGGCGAAACCTGTTGAAATTTGCTTTCCTCGTTTATGACAAACTAGCGAGTCAACAACTTTGCTAACACAGTCAAGAAAAGATGGCTAGCTCTGAATCGAACTGAATCCAAATGTGTCTTTCAGCTCTCGCCAATGAGTAAAAGCTGTTCCGATAGTGACTGTCCTTACCCGATCCTAGTCGCGCATGCTCAGACACAAAGGACCGGGCGGCTCCAGAAATCATACATACCGCAGTATTTACCCTACAGACCCCCGATGGCAATGGCGGAGAGGCCATTCTCCATATTAAAAGTAATTTAATTTAATTTGTATTTCAAGCTGTTATTTTAAGGTAAAAAAGTTACATATTGTTACTTTAAGAGACACTTGCAGTGCGGGACTGTGCTGGGCTACACAATGCAGTTTACAGTTACATGATTTTATGTTTCAATAGAGAATTAATTTGATTGCTGTCTTCACACTTTCTAAGACAGGGTTTCAGGCATTTTTGTGAGCACAGAAAACATTATCGGTTCCATCCTCTAATGATATCATGCGACTCAAATAGAGAAGCAACATGCAAACAGCACAGGACTCAATTAAGGATAAGATTCACTTAATATTGGTGCGCTGAAAATTATAGGCCTCATGGTATTGTTTGTAACTGCAATGCAACAAGGAAATTATGAAATATACTTAAAATATAACTAAAAATAGAATATGTAATCTAAAAATGAATGAAAGCGAGAAAGACAGATTTGCGTCAAATGCTAGGCTAAGTGTGGTTAGCAAGTTTATTGAATGGTCCTCCTATCATCAGTAGTATTTGGGCTTAGGAGGGCAGCAGCTAGACCACCAGCACTGGCCCTCATGGAAGGTCCAATAGTGGGGCTGGAGAGCTGAGGAACTGCCATCGAGACATCCACGTCCTTTCTGTGAATCTGACTGTCATCCACGTCCTTTCTGTGAATCTGACTCTCATCCACAGTCCCTGGGGCAGTAGAGAGCACAAAAGTAGATTATTTAGTAATGTATTTAGATTAATAACTTATTTAGATTCAGTTTCTGGATTAGCTGTGATGGTTCTGTGGTTCTGTCTGCGAGTTACACTTACCATGGGGAAGTTCTGGCAAGGCCCTGGTGTCTCTGTGATATGGTAAAAGTGGACAGGAAATCAAACATCCAGTTAGCATGAAAGGCAGTGATTTACAGCAGCTAATTATATTAATAATTCACACCGTTTGTCAGAACCAGAGGGTATGAACAGGCCTCTTACCTCTCAACAAATGAAGTAGAATATCTACGCTACAAAGGTGGATGTCACAGAATTAAGGCCAAAGAATAAACCCTTTATGGCTCTGGCTGCCTTACAAATAAGTTGTCTCTTTGGAGTTGGTGCAGGTCAAGTATTTCTTTACTTTCTTAGGACGTATGACGAATCTGCTGCAATCGTTGTTCAGATTGTTGTCAAACATCACCCTTACTTCACTGGCTCTGCTCCTGTGCACTCATGTCCTTGTCAGTGAATGGGGGCTGGCTGAGACTGGTCCAGTGATTCCGTAGCAGTTTTTGCTGTGTTTATCAGAATCTGTAACTCTAGCTTAGTTTAACTTTGCTGTATAATGGCGGCCAAGATTTTGCCTTTTGTCAAGTAAGTGTACTAGATATGTCTTTTTTGTGAAGGCAACGTTAACTTTAGCTAGCTAACATTAGTTAGCAAGCTGTCAAGGTGTTCGTAGCTAACCTATATATAGCTAAAAAGATAAATAGCTAACGTTATGTTTTATATGACATAAAGCTGTATTAACGAGAATATGTATCTAAGTACATTCAGTGCATTAATTCCTGCTTTGAAGGCAAGTACATCGTTCGAGGGAAAATACAACTCACATGTTGTACGTGGGAACAGTTAGCTAGTATTTAGCTAGGCTATTGGCCTAGATCATAGAGAAAGCTTATGATCTTAGCCACCTAGCATAGGATAAGATTGCAGCTGGGCTTTGTTTTCGGCTCAATACAAGAATAATGCCTAAAATAGGCAAGTACAGCCAGATAATTGTTCTTCAAGGAAGATGGCAGGTTCATTAAGGTCTGGTTGAAATGTCATAGTTCAGTTATCACAACAGTTGTATAATGTTGCGCAGTCTTCTACTAAGAATGTACGGGAGTTCTATGCACTGTCATCTCAAAAGTGACATTCATTTATGGTGTGGTCGGCCACAGTGTTGCTGTGCGTAAAATAACCATACTATGTATATTTCTCAGGCTTGCTACGAAGTTGACCATTGCAGGAGGAGCGATCTATGTTGCTTACGACTCTGGCCTGCTGGGCGGCAGTGAGGAGGGTTCAGTGGTGCTTGGGAAAGCTAAAGCTGCCATCCCTCCCGCAGTGGACGAATGGATGAAGTACTTTGGACTGGAGGTAAAAAAAAAAAAAGGCATACTGGATATTTTAGTGGGTATAGGGGGGGAAAAAAGTGTTTGCACTGTTCATACGAAGAGTGAATTCTTTTAGGTATTTCAGTCCATTGATTTTTGGTTATGTCTGTTCCCAAATCCCCTGGAAAGAGCCTTCCATATAAAATATAGCTGTATAAAGCCTTGATATTATTCCCTTAACCTCAGGTCTGGTTACTATGATTGAATCCAGAGATGTTTTTTTTTATCTGATTTGTAAATACGGGAAAAAACGTGATGTGCTGGTAGAGCAAACTCATACTTTGAGCCACCAATCAAGTGTGTTATCGAAGCGATAGGCTGGGAACAGGTGATTGGCTGCAACTGGGCCAGAAATAGACATGGAGACTAAACCCATAGTCTTTCCTAAATTACATTTTTAAGGAATGTAATATATTTGAAAATTCGGTAGAGCCATCCCGCCATCCATGCATCTTAGGCCTTGGCAAAAAAAAAAAAAGTTTCCGGATCTTAGGAGTTTTACTGCAACAAATAAAGGATGAAATAAGATTGTCAAGCTTTTTGCTTTTGTGTGTGGAATGGAATGCACTGAAATAAATGTACACATTTTGGAAGGATGTTCATTTTGATTGTATTGATTCGCCTGGCTAGTGATAAGGGCATAGTTGATCAGCGGGTAAGGTCCTGTTTTGTGCCTTCCAGAAGTGGAGTAAAATTGACCTTTAACAGTTGAGAGTGAGTCTTAATAATAGGCACACCTAAGATAACTAAACTTATTATTTGTGAATTTAAATGGCAGGGAATGAGAAGAGATTTGACTGACGGCTGTAGTAATGGATAACAGGTCACTTTTGCCAAGGTTGAGTTTACAGCCCGAGAATCTAGAGTTCTTCAAGAGTATTCAGAATATGAGACTGATGAGAGAAGGAGAAGGACATGGAATAGGATTTTGTGTTCCTGGTTTGCTCTAAAGACCCCCTTAATATCTACATATTGCTGCACTGGGCTGCTAGGGGCTCCGTTACCAATATAGAGAGCAATGGAGATAGAGGGCCCCCCTGTCTAGTTCCACAGTGAGGAGGACAATATGGTGAATATGTGTCATTAGTTGTAATTGATGCTGAAGGAGAGGTATACAACAATCTGAGCCACGAAATAAAACTAAAGACGGATGTGATGATTTCCATGCTTTTTCTACCAGACTAACCAGACTCATTTCTCCCTGGTTTACAGTTGCCTACCCCACCTAAAATAGAACTCTCTCCACTTGAAGCCTGGAACTCTGGTAAGTGTTTCTCACACTTGATAATTTTTTTCGTTTATGTGCCATTCCATGAGCTGTGTGCATTTGACAACTCTCTACTTCTTCCCTCTCTGTAGGAGTGCAGAAGTCTATTCATGGGCTGTCTGTCGCCCCAACCAGAGTGGGCGAATACACCGGCCAAGGCTTACAGTACCTAAAAAACCTCACCAAGTGAAGACTCTCACCAACACTCAGTTATCCAATCAGGTTGCTGTTGCACACGAGCTTTACATTGAGTTACATGACAAAAGCTTCAAATTGAGTTATATGACACAATCTTCAAATTGAGTTAGATGACTGCTTATAAAGCGCCCCCCCCTTTCACTCAAGATGGGGTGCAAGTGGCTTATTTATAATTGAATTCATTGGATACTTCTGTACTGGGATTACATAAATGCAAACTTCTCTACAATACATTTATAGTATTTTTGTTCACAATCTGCCTTGGGGAAGACTGAAAAAAGACAAAAATCTTAAAGAGCACTAAGTTTATGAAGCTGTTGTTTATTTAAATCCATGTGTTTGTCGTGTGTACTGTCTTCACAGTTTTATTTATCAGGGAATGTTCAGTGGTGCAGTATATGTTGCTGTATTCTCACTCGGACTTGGTTATAACTCCCAACCAAAACACACCTTTTTTTACAGCAACAAATCAATTCTATTTTGTAAATAACCAGTTAGCTATTTACCAGTTAGTTATTTTCATGATTAATAAACTTTATCATGTCAGATATCTAACATGGGTTTTTATTTAATCACTGAAAAACAATCTCAGCCATAGAAATGTCTGGAAGAAAAAAGAAAATGGAGAGAGATCCTCGTCAGTCAGTAGCTGCTGGAATAGATGCTAGTGAAATAGCGGTGCTACCATTTGACTTCACTGCTGTTAAACTAGTTTGTTTTGTTATTTGATCATGTTTGGTTAAAATCAATTAAATTCATCCTTTTAACCAGCTTTAGATGAAATGGTACAGTTGAGGTACTTTCTTAAAGGCTCTTGGAAAGGCCATTTAGTAATCTTTCTAGCAGCTCTACAAGTACAGCTTCCTTACAGGTTCTACAGGTACAGCCTTCAAGTTCCAAAGTTCATTACATTTTTTGCTGATAGCATACTATTTCCTTTTTTTTAATATATAAAAAAGAAACTCCTGAAGGTCCCCCTTCCTGACTAAAAGCTATAACACATCTTTGAATGGACAGGACAACCATTCTCCATCAGGACAGTTTTTCAAATCTGGAACAACAGAAACAAGTAATCAAGATACTTGTCCAGCAATATTAGTGAACGGTATCATCATACTGTTTGTTCAGATTTGCAACACTAGAGGGTGATATAGGACCATGGGTCAAGTGTGCAAAGCATAGAGGAAGCAGTATCTAAATGCTGGTGGGATAGTGTTCGATGTCTGTTAGAGCAACGGGCAAATATACATCATCCACATTTACACATTGTGTGGTCACCTGCAAGTCTAGTACATTAAAGCCAATGTGTGTAAATAGTGGCAGTATCGTAACTAGCATCAACCACAAAACAGTATGTCACTGTTTGGATAGATGCCACTTGACCTTTGTTCAGTGGCCAGACATGCTTATAATACCCATACCCTGGATTGCTGTCCCGTCACTCCATTCATTAGACTGCCCCTCAAAGCTCTTGCCTCTCTCACTCTTAGGCGGGGTGTAGATGTGAGTTGAATTCTATTTAGCTTATTGGCATCATTAGTATCAAAATGACTACTGACTTGGGTGTGACGTGATTGGCATACGCTAAAGCCGTCCTTGTGGTCTCATTGTTGGGTCAATGCGGAATGTGACTCAGGTCTCTCCATTGTGAGACTCAAAAGGGCGTAGGAGTGTGAAAATATGTGTGATAGGAAATGTGTTTGTTACACTTAAAGTTGGAGTGTGTCTCATTCTAGAATTACTGAATGACTGATAGTCAGTGTCAGACCGTGTCTTTGTTGAATGAGTGTGTTTGATGAAGCAAAAGTTTCATATTTACACTAGTAAAATAATCAATTTCAAAAGAATCGTGTTCCAAACAGTGTTTTTAGAAATGATAGTGTGTGCGCTGTCCTGGCTCTAAATGGGAAGCAAACCTGGCTCGGACCAAGCTGTAAACAATTCCAGCCAATCAACACATCAAAAAATATAATATTTAGTGAGATACTTGGCATATTTAATAATAAGTATAATCAACCCTATATACAGGTGCATCTCAATAAATTAGAATATCATCAAAAGGTTGATTTATTTCAGTAATTCGATTCAAAAAGTGAAACTCATATATTATATAGATTCATTACACACAGACTGATATATTTCAAGTGTTCATTTCTTGTAATTTTGATGATTATAACTGACAGCTAATGAAAACCCCAAATTCAGTATCTCAGAAAATTAGAATATTGTGAAAAAGTTCAATATTGAAGACTCATGGTGTCTCACTCTAATCAGCTAATTAACTCAAAACACCTTCAAAGGTGTACTGAGCCTTTAAATGGTCTCTCAGTCTGGTTCAGTAGGCTACACAATCATGGGGAAGATTGCTGACTTGACAGTTGTCCAGAAGACGATCATTGACACCATGCACAAGGAGGGTAAGACACAAAAGGTCATTGCTAAAGAAGTTGGCTGTTCACAGAGTGCTGTATCCAAGCAGAACGTTTGGAAAGTTGAATGGAAGGAAAAAATGTGGTAGAAAAAGGTGCACAAGCAACAGGGATAACTGCAGCCTTGAGAGGATTGTGAAACGAAGCCCATTCAATAATTTGGGGGAGAGTCACAAGGAGTGGACTGCAGCTGGAGTCAGTGCTTCAAGAGCCACCACGCACAGACGTGTCCAGGACATGGGCTTCAACTGTCGCATTCCTTGTGTCAAGCCATTCTTGAACCAGAGACAACATCAGAGGCATTTTACCTGGGATAAGGACAAAAAGGACTGGACTGTTTCTCAGTCGTCCAAAGTTTTCTTCTCAGATGAAAGTACATTTTGCATTTCCTTTGAAAATCAAGGTCCCAGAGTCTGGAGGAAGAGAGGAGAGGCACAGAATCCAAGTTGCTTGAGGTCCAATGTAAAGTTTCCACAGTCAGTGATGGTTTGGGGTGCCATGTCATCTGCTGGTGTTGGTCAACTGTGTTTTCTCAGGTCCAAGGTCAGCGCAGCCGTCTACCAGGACGTTTTAGAGCACATCATGCTTCCCTCTGCTGACCAGCTTTATGGAGATGCGGATTTCATTTACCACCAGGACTTGGCACCTGCACACACTGCCAAAGGTACCAGTACCTGGTTTAAGGACCATGGTATCCCTGTGCTTGATTGGCCAGAAAACTCGCCTGACCTAAAACCCATACAGAATCTATGGGGTATTGTGAAGAGGAAGATGCGAGACACCAGACCCAACAACGCAGAAGAGCTGAAGGCCGCTATCAGAGCAACCTGGGCTTCCATAACACCTCAGCAGTGCCACAGACTGATCGCCTCCATGCCACGCCGCATTGCTGCAGTAATTCATGCAAAAGGAGCCCAGACCAAGTATTGAGTGCTGTACACGTTCATACTTTTCAGTAGTCCAACATTTCTGCGTTAAAAATCCTTTTTTTTATTGGTCTTAAGTAATATTCTAATTTTCTGAGATACTGAATTTTGACTTTTCTTTAGCTGTCAGTTAGAACCATCCAAATTAAAAGAAATAAACAGTTGAAATATATCAGTCTGTGTGCAATGAATCTATATAATATTAGAGTTTCACTTTTTGAATCGAATTACTGAAATAAATCAACTTTTTGATGATATTCTAATTTATTGAGATGCACCTGTATATATATTTATAAACTGCTATCAGAAACTTCAGGAGCACAGAAGGTAGGGGTGTAATTTAAATGGCTGTTGAGCTCAGAATATCAACAGTCTTTCGCCAGAATCGTGGACCTCTACCTTTAGGAATGGATTTCTGGATATTTCCTGATCTAGAACTCTGAGATCTAAGTGTACACATTAGGAACATTAGGGTCGTTACAGTCTCCCGTGAGGTTGAATGAAACAATCAACACATGAACAAATCAACAGACATACAATTATACAAGTATAATACGAGTAGACCTCCCTTGCCCCACTTTAGTAACTTTCACAAGTTAAAGTATACGCACTGACCCTGATTAATTACCATGGAGACATACTCCAGATTAAATATAAAGATGCTCAGACCAGGCACAGCCTGAAGAACGTCTGTGGTTTTCTTGCTGTCATGAGTGAAACCCCAACCAGCAACAAAGCACTTTCTCTATTCCTGGGATATTTCACCAATTTACCTCATTTCACTTGTTTGGATATCTTCACATAGAAGGAAGAGTTACAGAAACATGTTAATATTTCAATATCGGCTTTAGCCTTGAAGAGCTAAAACTTTCTATACTTTCAGTGCCAACCTTTCACATAAGAAATGTTGATGATAAAAACGGTCTTTAATACCATTATGTCATTTCCAGTCAGGGAAGTTTTGAATAATTCAAGCTTGATCTTGCCTTTCACTTTGCCTCTTTTAACCATCTCCCTTAATGCGGTGTGTGGCCAAGAACAACAGTCCTCTCATCACTATGAGTAAAACACAGAAAAAAGGCATCATAAATCTGCAGCTGCATCTGAATATCGGGGGTTGTCATGCTTGAGGAGGCCTAAGCTTTTGTCACAGTGTGCAGCCGTGAGAACATAGTTGAGGCAATGAGAAATCCTCTCTTATGTGTGCTATTACTCTGCACCAATGCCAAGTATTCCACGGAGCCATTCCGTCTTCCGCTTCCTTCCCATGGCATGATTTTATATCCAGACGAGGCCGAAATGGTTGAACATAAGTAAACATGCATATGAATCCATAACTTACCATTGAAGTAAATCACCCATACCTGGTATATAAATAAATATATCTTATATATAAATATATTACTATTACTATACATTTTTACACTCAGAAGCTATGTGATGTGTGTGTGTGTCCTGCATGCAGAGCCCCTATAGCTCAACCGCTCATGGCCCAGCTCATCAACCAAGGTAAACAGAAACCACCAAGATTTCATGAGATCACGTTTGTGGTGACGGGTTGGGACCCTCTTCTCAGAAACGTGGCCGCCTCGTTTCTCAGTAGCTGCAGAGAGCTGGTGACATTAAGGCTGGGATTAGTAAAGGCTGACGAAGCACAAACCATACCGTGTCATACACTGGGCTGGGGGTTCTTAGGAAGGAAGACGGACAGACCACAGATTCAACAGACACTTTTCTCATGGGGTTGTGCTGCTTTATGACACTTTGAAAGTATGTAATGAAGTCTGATCCCTGGTCCTTTGTAGATCCAGAACTTACCTGTGCTTATGTCACCATTAATACACAGTTAGTCATGCATTGTTAATGAGAGCTGGAAGGACCTGAGGGACACCTTAGGAAACCATGAAGCCTACCACATTATGCAGCTGTCTGTGAGAACGTCAGTGTGAATGTTAAAGGTGCAGAGATGTGCACACACACACACACACACACACACACACACACACACACATACACACACACACACACACACACACACACACGTCATCTGTCATGGAGCGTGGTGTGGTGAGACTCATCTGACCCAGTTCACAGGAGCTCTCAGGTTGTGGCTGCTCACCACTTGATTATTGGTGACAAATAATCAGAAATGTGACAGAACTCAGAACCCATCAACCCAACAAGTCAAAGACACAATTTCACTGTCTTCAACAATGCTCATCCTTCACCTTAAAATGCTTAAAATTCTGCTTGAAATAATGAAGTGATGCAAAGAGCAATGAGAGAGTAACCCCAAATCCAGTCATCTCTGATGCTAATGCTACAGTGCTATGTCTGTATGTGGAGCCACCACAGCACTGTATTTAGCTAAAACATTTGAAGTCTGTGCTGTTCCTCTCCTGTTATTTAAAGGTGCTATATACCGCCTCTGGCTATTCAAGGTCGATAAAGATTCTTAAATTGTCATATTCAGCTCACTGATTAGTGTGAGCAATCACAGTCTTTTTATTGGCAATGATAAGGACATGAAACAGCAAAAAAAAGGTGCAGCATTTCCAGAGCAATGTGGAAAGTTTATTTATTATTCATCAATAAAAGAAAGCAAATGTTCATGACACCAATGACATTATTGACATACATATCTGATTACATTACATTTATAGGCTCAGCTATGCAACAACTATGCATTTCCTCTAAGGAAGGGCCTTACATTTTGCTTTTAATCCACGGTAGGAATTTTGAGATTTGAGTGTAGACAGCAGGGATGATCTGTTTATACCGTTCGTTCAGGTTGAATGAGACAATACCCAAAGCCATGCCATTGCACACCAAAGGACCTCCAGAGTCTCCCTGGAAGAAGCAAAATGTAAACTAATATTAAGTGAGATACATGCCTCCTCTGATATGAGTATAGCCAACGCTATAAACTGCTATCTGAAATTGAGATGAAAAAAGATGTATAAATGCTACAGAAATAGCAAAATAATAGTCAGTTTGGTATATACACACCTTGCTCGGACCATTCCGGTTGAAACCTTTGGCGCACATAACACTTTCAGGAAGTTCTGTCTTGATGCCGTTCTGATTCCACGCTGTCTGGCAGTCTTGGAGACCGACGACTTGAACGTGAGCCACTTGGAGCTGATTTGATACTTCATTCTTGCTACCTGTTTTACCCCAACCAGCGACCAAGCACTTTGTGGAATTTTTCATCTTCATCTTGTTAGATGAGGGGATTTGCACCGTTTTCACACCTTTGCCAATTTTCCCAGACAGCTAGAAATTTAAACAAGGGCTTCAACAGGGTGTGTGTAATCATTGTATTGCAGTTCAAAACAAATGACGAATTGCAAAGATGAGGCAGAACACAGTGAAAACAGAATATCACTTTGGCCCAAGAATTGATTGAGGAGAGAGAAGAGGGAGAGGAGAGAGAGGAGAGGATGAGGAGAGGGAGGAGAAGGAGGAGAGGGAGGAGACAGGAGGGGGCGGAGAGAGAACATAGTGAAAACAGAACATCAATTTGGCCCAATAATTGATTGTAATAGAGTCAAAAAGAGAAAGTACCGGTCCATACCTTCAACAGCATGATATCGTTTCCAGTTTCGAATCCTTTGTATAATTCAGGGATAAGTTTGTCTTGGTTTTTGATGTAGAAACGCTTATTTTTCGCTGTTTTATGTAAGTTGTGCGCCCCAAGAACAACACTCATTTTGCCTCTGAGAAAGAATCACAGACGGAATACCCACACTGTCATTATTCATTTAAAGACAAGAAAGAAAAAAATAATGTCATTCCTTGTGGATCATTCTGTGAAATGAAGTACCTTGCATTGCAATGAGCTGCTGTCAGTACAAAGTTGGGCTTAATGACAAAGCCTCCACAGACATGCTTTCCATTGATCTGTACTGATGCCATGTACTGCATGGCTTTATCTGCTGCAGTGCTGCCATTGATGATCCCCTCGGCACGACAGGCTTTAAACATGAAGGAAACATGTGCATCTAGTCTAAATCACTAAAGGGCAAATAACCAGACTGATTATAATCATATTATTTGACTTACTATGCTGCTTCAGGAGAATCACCAGTAGGACCAGCAGGGGAGAGGACAGAGTGTGCATGTCTCCGCTTGAGGTGTCAAGGTTTGCAGTGCAGGATGCCTGAGACTATCTGGTTTTATTAAGCTGAGAGGAGGTTGTGGTTTTCTGTTTTCAGACTGCACACTGCGATGATTCGTTGCTTAAAGTGCAGATAATAAGTTCAGAGATGTGACACTAGTTCTGGAGGACAGGTACAGGACAAAGTTGGAGACGGTCCAAAGTGAATAGTCATTGCAAACCACACATGGTATATTTAAATATATAGTTTTATTGCAGGCACCTATATAATAATACAGTTGCTTGTGAATACTTTTACATTTACAGGTGTTAAAGATTTACATTACATATCAAAATCCACTGAGACAATAAAACGTGTTATATGTCTTTTAATTGAATTTCTAATAATTATTTTAGTAACAGTTTATAACAGTTTGAATTAGTAAGGTTGAGTCATTTTGGTGACTTTTTTGTGACAATTTCCGAGTGCAATGTGGCTCCGACCACAGTCATCTGACATAAACAGTTTCTCGTAAAGACCCCTGTAGCTACAGACCCCTGCATCAAGGCTGTCATCCCCCAAAGCAATGAAGTCACCCACAGGAAACCATGCTGAGCTATGATGTACTAACCACATGTTTCCATGGTGTACCTTTGAACGTTTGCAATTTTGCAGCGTCACCACTTATTTAAAAATCCACGTTGAAGAATTTCACAAGAAACATGTTGGTAACAGTAATTGAGTTACGTGGTTGATGACATTATATCAGTAAAGCTATCAATAATGCCACTGTGGTCTGTTTGCTGGCTGTACCAGGCCAAGTTTAGAACACCTTGAGAAAATAGTAATTTTTTATAGAATCATATAAAGAAATGAAAGAATGTATCAAATAATCATGGAAAGAGGTCATCTTTTAATTTTAACATTTATCTTATTTTTTCAGTACTTGACACTCTTTAAAACACTCTTTATCCAGGGCAGATATCCTGATATTCTGGTGTAGACGTTTGGCTTTGTTGGCTTGTCACAGTTGTTTCTCTCTGTAAATGACACTACCCCCACTGCTTTGTTCTTGCAAACCAGAGGGCCTCCAGAGTCACCCTGCAGAGACACAGACATCAAAAAGGTTACAACAGCTGGCTGAGAAAACGAAACTGGCAAAGGAAGTCAGTTTGGTTCTGACATTTGTATTGATGTATGCATTTGTCCACCGTCATCTGTAGGTGCATGGATGAATTGCACAGTGTCAAATCTTACCTGGCAAAAGCCTGCTTTGCCACTTGCACACAGCATTTTTTTAGAGATGTTTTTCCAGAGTTTCTGACACTGTTCTCTTTTCATGATGACCACGTCTGCCTCGAGAAGGACTTTGCTTGCATTCCCGTTGGTTTTAGTTCTCCCCCATCCGGCCACACTACAAGCCGATGCAGCCTTAATGTCTGCATCTTTCTTAGGAAGAGATATCCATTTTACAGAGCTGGACTTTTTTGCTGCTTTTGTCAGCTGTGTAAAATAAGAAAAAACTGTAACTGGCAATGGTTTAAGCAGGTAGTGATGAAACAACACAGTGTGTATTTAAATGCATCAAATTCATTTGTGAAATTTTCTTTAAATTAGTGTAGATAGTTGAAAAATGCTCCAGCATTTTTCTCCACCTGCAAAAGTGCGATGTCATTCTTAAGTGATTCGTATCCGGGGTTGATGTGGTAGTATTTCACCGGGATCCTTATGCCACTGTTCTGTTTTATAATATCATGCTCCCCTACCACAACGGTCAAATTCTTCCCCCTGCCACAGAGAAAGAGTAGGAAAACACGCTTTTTGAACTTGATGGATTTTCACGATTTGAATCTGACATGTGTGGCATAACTCAGCAGAACCAGAATCTGAAAACTTACCAAGTGATGCAATGGGCTGCAGTCATGACAAACGACTCAGACACCAGGAAGCCCCCACAGATGTGCTGCTTCTCCTCCTGCACAGACACCATGTAGGATCTAGAGTGGGGCTTGGCTACTGTGCCATTCACGATACCCACGTACCCACCCAGGGCGCCTGGCAAACACAGTGATTGTGGATATCACCAATTTTTGTAACCAGTCATGTGGCTATTAAATAACTTCATAAAGTTTTATAAAGTTATTGAGGTTCATACAAGTATAATCAGTTGTCTTCATTACAATTGAATTACAGCATTAGTCTCATTATTAATGAGCCACACCCTGTACATAATAAAGATATACTTTATATTATGAACATTATACAAATTTTCATGAATTAGAACATCAATATTTACCACAGAATCTTGCATGACAAAACAATTGTTCTTTATTTTCGTTGACAAAATTAAATGAAATCAGTAAAAGTGCAGTATGCAGTAAATTGTAAGGTGTCATTTAGGATGTTGGATATATGATTAGGAACTTACTTGAGAAGACCTGCATTGACAGGAAAGGCACCAGCCAGAGCAGAATTGCAGAACCCATAATGTCCACAAGCCCAAGTGACAGACACCTCACTCTGCTGCAGGGGATAAGTCAGCTCCGTGTAGCTAGACCACATTTCACAAGAAAAAACAATGAAGTTGTCTCACTTTTATTGGCTCTTAGCTCTACAGCATGCACATGCAGATCTTCCATTGTCCTTCATATCTCCTCCCCCATCTTACTTACACACACTCCCAAATACACACTCCAAATACACATAGACACGCACAGGCGCACGCACGCACGCACGCACGCACACACACACACACACACACTTTGTGGGGATGACTTTTATAATCCAAAAGATGAATGAAAGAATGAACTATCTCACTTATTATTTGTTTTAATACCAAAGATAAGACACACATGACATGTGTCACGTCTTTGTAACCACATGGGGAGAAACACATCAGCACAGCCACAGGTTCAACTGTAGCCAACTTTCAGTTTCAGTCTTTGATTACTTGTCAGTGTCTGGCTTATTGTAACGATTATGGTTAGGCATATGTCATGGTGTGTTGCTGTGTTTCTGTGATGTGGGCATAGGCATGAGCTTCAACCATGAGGGGCTTCTCCACTGTCTCAGAAACCGCCTCCTTAAGGCTTGTGGTGAGCAGTCAGTACAATGGCTTTAGTTGGCTGTCAAACATCAACTGAACTGAGCTGGGGATGACGAGTTCTTCTCAGTTTTTCTCTAGTTGTGCAAAGAGGTTCAGCTACACATTTGAAATTTAAAGTGCTTTACAAACGAGCAGGTAAAAGAAAGATGCATTGGGCTCATCTCTGACAGCACAAACTGAGATGCTTTCCTGCCATCATGCCATTGCACCAAATAACCCCCTTGTTTATTTATGTCGACTGGTGTCAGAGGGATCCATTAGGAGGTGTCCATGACCCTTTCACTGTTAAGGCAAGGCAAGTGTATTTACATAGCACAGATACACACATTCAACATTTAAAGTGCTTTACAAACGAGCAGGCAAAGGAAACAGGCATTGGGCTCATCTCTGGCGGCTGCCGTCACCGGCCGGGTCCAGCCCTGATTTGGCCCAGTTCTGAGTCTGGTCCTGAGTCAGCTGCTCTCAGGGACGCTGTGGGCCCCTGAGCTGCCCACTGTGGTCCCCCCTGGGGCCCGACCCACTGTGTGTCTCGCTCAGGCCTCGGGGACGAGATGATCTCCAAAGGCCCGCACAACCCCCCCACCCCATCCATATTGTCCACACTGTCATTATTTCTTTTAAAAAAGAAAGAAAGAAAGAATGTCATTCCTTGTGGATCATTCTGTGAAATGAGGTACCTTGCGTTGCAATGAGCTGCTGTCAGTACGAAGTTGGGCTTGTGTTTGTTGTGTTTTCAGACCACACACTGCGATGATTCGTCGCTTAAAATGCAGATGATAAGTTCAGAGATGTGACACTAGTTCTGGAGGACAGGTACAGAGCAAAGTTGGAGACGGTCCAAAGTGAATAGTCATTGCAAACCACACATTGAATATTTAAACATATAGTTTTATTGTAGGCAACTATATAATAATACTGTTGCTTGTGAATCTGTTTTACATTTACAGATTTTAAAGATTTACATTACAATTAAAAATCCACTGAGACAATAAAAGGTGTGATACATCTTTTAATTTAATTTCTAATAATTATTTCGGTTACAGTTTATAACAGTTTGAATTAGTAAGGTTGAGTCATTTTGGTGACTTTTTTATGACAATTTCCGAGTGCAATGTGGCTCCGACCACAGTCTTCTGACATAAACAGTTTCTCGTAAAGACCCCTGAAGCTACAGACCCCTGCATCGATGCTGTCGTCCCCCTAAGCAATGAGGTCACCCACAGAAAAGTATTCTGAGCTCTGATGTACTAGCCACATGTTTCCATGTTGAACCTTTGAATGTTTGCAATTTTGCAGCATCACCACTTATTGAAAGATGCACGTTGAAGAATTTCACAAGAAACATGTTGCTAACATTAATTCAGTTAAGTGGTTGATGACATTATATCAGTAAAGCTATCAATAATGGCACTGTGGTCTGTTGCTTGCTCTACCAGGTTTAGACCTTCAGGCCAAGTTATGTAAAACACCTTGAGAAAAAAGTAATTATTTATAGAAGCATATAAAGAAATATAAAAATGCAATCAAATAATCATGGAAAGATAAGTCATCTTGTATTTTAACATTTATCTAATTTCTTCAGTACTTGACACTCTTTAATACACTCTTTATCCAGGGCAAGTATCCTGATATTTTTGTGTAGACGTTTGGCTTTCTTGGCTTGTCACAGTTTGTTTTCTCATTAAATGACACTACCCCCACAGCTATGTTATTGCAAACCACAGGGCCGCCATAATCACCCTGCAACAGACATCAAAAAGGTTACAACCAGTGGCGGTTCTACACGGAGGCCTGGGGTGGCCCGTGCCCCCGTAGACATGTCCCTGGCCACCCCTGTGGCCACCCCGTGCTGACCAAATACAAAAAATATGAATTTATTATGATTTTACACCCGAGCGCCAAAAGCAGAACTAATGCCACGCAACGTTCTACACGGGTTAATTTAAAGCGGTGCACCCAAACACTGTAGTCTGCCAGGTGTGGTGCTCGTCGGTGAATGAGAGCTCAGCAACTACAATTCATGGATACCATGTGACGTGTGTCTAAGCGCCGCCATATTTGTGTCCAACACGGACACAGTAGTCTAGCTGTGCGTCGGTCACAACCCACAGAAAGTTCAAATGCCCGGGATATGTTGTGCTGTTGGATGCAACAAATGTCTCCAAAGAAACCCAGATATACAATTTCGTTCTATTCCAAAAGATTTAGGGAATGACTTACCTGTTAAGTGAAATGCAGCACATTGATACAATCGTGAATAATTACTGTGTCTTATTAAAGCTAAACTCTCCTGAGCAAGCTAGAGTGCTAATAGCTAGCGAGCTCTTTAGCGGCTAAAGAGCTCGCTAGCTATTACAGCACTAATGGGTGAACGACACCAAGATATGGCATCTGTTAAAGCCTTTAGTAAGGGCTGAAGTTTAGCCCTTACTAAAGGCTTTAACTACAACTCGTTAGCCCATATTGGCACTCTTAACCACGACTAAGATAACACGGTTGATAATCGCTTTTTGAATTACTTACATGACCTGTGATCACATACATATTTTTTGTCTCCAGATGCCATATCTTGGTGTCGTTCACCCATATTGATAGTCATTTGAAATCTCCGGTGTATGGGTATGTATTATGTTCAAGATAAATGTAAATGTCGGGAAAAGAAAGTTGGGGCAGACTTTAAGGGACAAAATAAAGTTAATAAATATGGATCGCAGCCAATAATCAATGCCTTTTCCAAATATCGCTGTCCTTCTGTCTCATTTAGATGTGCTATCAGCTACAGCTCGCTAGCTTGCTCAGGAGAGTTAAGGACACAGTCATAATTCACGATTGTATCAACGCCAAAAACAAATCCTAAAGGAGACATCACATAAAAAAGCACATGCTTAGATTTCAGTTGAATAGCAGTGGCGATTTTAGCCCGAAATTTCAGGTGGGCCAATTTTGCATGACGATATGTTAATTTAAAAAGTCTAAATTTGAAGAAACTATAAACAGAAAACAATACTATTATAATATTATTATATTATTACTATATATTATTATATATGACTACCTAGCTACTATTGGTTACAAAAATCTTATAATTTGTATGTGCCCCTCTGGTTAAACACTGGCCCCTCCTTGGCCCCCCTAGTAAAATTTGTCTAGAACCGCCACTGGTTACAACAGCTGGCAGACAAAACAAAACTGGCTGTGTCAAACATCAACTGAACTGAGCTGGAATGGGTTTCCCACAGCGTGGTTGAACAGCTACTGTTGTTAAATGATAAAGAGACCATCCTTATAAAGACTTTCTCTCTTAGTTGCCATAGTTGTTGGTCAACAATGCTTTTGGTGGAACGCATCTTTGAGAATCAAATTCCCTCACTTTCATCAAAGTGATGCGAGCTTTGAACCAGGAGATGGCGCTCTTGCCCATATTTACTGGGGATTATAAATTCGTCTCAGTTCTTCTCTAGTTGTGCAAAGAGGTCCAGCTTTGGTGTGCCACTGAAAATGAGATGCTTTCCTGCCATCATGTCATTGCACAAAATAACCCCCTTTTTTATTTATGTCGACTGGTGTCAGAGGGATCCATTAGGAGGTGTCCATGACCCTTTCACTGTTAAGGCAAGGCAAGTTTATTACATAGCACAGATCCTAAATATTCGAAATGTAAAGTGCTTTACAAACGAGCAGGTAAAAGAAAGAGGCATTGGGCTCATCTCTGGCGGCTGCCGTCACCGGCCGGGTCCAGCCCTGATTTGGCCCAGTTCTGAGTCTGGTCCTGAGTCAGCTGCTCTCAGGGACGCTGTGGGCCCCTGAGCTGCTCACTGTGGTCCCCCCTGGGGGCCCGACCCACTGTGTGTCTCGCTCAGGCCTCGGGGACGAGATGATCTCCAAAGGCCCGCACAACCCCCCCACCCCATCCATATTGTCCACACTGTCATTATTTCTTTTAAAAAGAAAGAAAGAAAGAATGTCATTCCTTGTGGATCATTCTGTGAAATGAGGTACCTTGCGTTGCAATGAGCTGCTGTCAGTACGAAGTTGGGCTTGTGTTTGTTGTGTTTTCAGACCACACACTGCGATGATTCGTCGCTTAAAATGCAGATAATAAGTTCAGAGATGTGACACTAGTTCTGGAGGACAGGTACAGAGCAAAGTTGGAGACGGTCCAAAGTGAATAGTCATTGCAAACCACACATTGAATATTTAAACATATAGTTTTATTGTAGGCACCTATGTAATAATACTGTTGCTTGTGAATAGTTTTACATTTACAGATTTTAAAGATTTACAATACAATTCAAAATCCACTGAGACAATAAAAGGTGTGATACGTCTTTTAATTGGATTTCTAATCATTATTTCAGTTACAGTTTATAGCAGTTTGAATTAGTAAGGTTGACTCATTTTGGTGACTTTTTTGTGACAATCTCCGAGTGCAATGTGGCTCCGACCACAGTCTTCTGACATGAACAGTTTCTCGTAAAGACCCCTGAAGCTACAGACCCCTGCATCGATGCTGTCGTCCCCCAAGCAATGAAGTCACCCACAGGAAAGCATTCTGAGCTCTGATGTACTAGCCACATGTTTCCATGGTGTACCTTTGAACGTTTGCAATTTTGCAGCATCACCACTTATTGAAAGATGCACGTTGAAGAATTTCGGAAGAAACATGTTGCTAACATTAATTCAGTTAAGTGGTTGAAGACATTGTATCAGTAAAGTTATCAATAATGGCACTGTGGTCTGTTGCTTGCTCTACCAGGTTTAGACCTTCAGGCCAAGTTATATAAAACACCTTGAGAAAAAAGTAATTATTTATAGAAAAATATAAAGAAATATAAAAATGCATTCAAATAATCATGGAAAGATAAGTCATCTTGTATTTTAACATTTATCTCATTTCTTCAGTACTTGACACTCTCTAAAGTACTATTTATCCAGGGCAAGTATCCTGATATTTTTGTGTAGACGTTTGGCTTTCTTGGCTTGTTACAGTTTGTTTTCTCATTAAATGACACTACCCCCACAGCTATGTTATTGGAAACCAGAGGGCCTCCAGAATCACCCTGCAACAGACATCAAAAAGGTTACAACAGCTGGCGGACAAAACAAAACTGGCAGAGTAAATCAATTTGGTTCAGAAAGTTTTTTGGATGCCATTTGAATTTATGATCAATGCATTTATCCACTGTCATCTGTAGGTGTATGGATGAATTACAAAGCGTCAAATCTTACCTGGCAAAAGCCTGCTTTGCCACTTGCACACAGCATTTTTTTAGAGATTTCAGAGGGCCTCCAGAGTTTCTGACACTTTTCTCTTTTCATGATGACCACGTCTGCCTCGAGAAGAAGATTGCTTGGATTCCCATTGGTTTTCGTTGCCCCCCATCCGGCCACACTACAAACCGATTTAGCCATGATGTCTCCATCTTTCTCAGGAAGAGATATCCATTCTACAAACTTGGACTTTTTTGCTGGTTTTGTCAGCTGTGTAAAATTAAAAAAAAAACGGTGACTGGCAATGGTTTAAGCAGTTAGTGATGAAACAACATAGTGTGTATTTAAATACATCAAATTCATTTGTGAAGTTTTTTATAAATGAGTGTAGAGTTGCAAAATGCTCCAGCATTTCTGTCCACCTGCAGAAGTGCGATGTCATTGTGAAGAGTTCTAAAGTCGTATTCTTTGGGGACATGGGAATGTTTCACCGGGATCCTTGTGCCACTGTTTTGTTTTTCAATATCATGCACTCCTACCACAACTGTCAAATCCTTCCCCCTGCCACAGAGAAAGATTGGGAAAACACGCTTTTTTAACTTGATGGATTTTCACCATTTGAATCTGACATGTGTGGCATAACTCAGCAGAACCAGAACCAGAATCTGAAAACTTACCAAGTGATGCAATGGGCTGCAGTCATGACAAATGACTCAGACACCAGGAAGCCCCCACAGATGTGCTGCTCGTCTCTCTGCACAGAGACCATGTAGAGTCTGGAGTGGGGCTTGGCTACTCTGCCATTCACGATACCCACATACCCACCCTGGGCGCCTGGCAAACACAGCGATTGTGGATATCACCAATATGTGTAAGAAATGGTGTGGCTATTAAATAACAAGACAAGTATAATCAGTTGTCTTCATTACAATTGAATTACAGCATTAGTCTCATTATTTAATAGCCACACCCTGTACATAAAAAAGTAGACATTATATTATGAGTATTATAATAAAATATATATCTAATGAGTTTATACAAGTTTATCATTAATTCAAAGATTAATATTTACCATAGAATCTAGAATGACAAAAAAAAAATCAATATTTTCTTTGACAAAATTAAATGAAATCAGTAATAGTGCAGTACGCAGTTAATGCAGTAAATTGTAAGGTGTCATTCAGGATGTCGGATATATGATTAGGAACTTACTTGAGAAGACCAGCATTGACAGGAAAGGCACCAGCCAGAGCAGAATTGCAGCACCCATAATGTCCACAAGCCCAAGTGACAGACACCTCACTGTGCTACAGGGGATAAGTCAGCTCCGTGTAGCTAGACCACATTTCACAAGAAAAAACAATGAAGTTGTCTCACTTTTATTGGCTCTTAGCTCTACAGAATGCACGTGCAGATCTTCCATTCCCCTTCATATCTCCTCCCCCCTCTTACTTACACACACTCACAGACAAACACACACTCCTAAAGACACATACACATCCACATACACACGCACACGCACACGCACACGCACACGCACGCACACGCACACGCACACGCACACATACACACATACACACATACACACATACACACACACATACACATACACATACACATACACATACACATACACACACACACTCACACACACTTTGTGGGATGACTTTTATACTCCCAAAGATGAATGAAAGAATGAAATATCTCACTTATTATTTTTTTTAATACCAAAGATATGACACACATGACATCTGTCACGTCTTTGTAACCACAGGCTCAACTGTAGCAAACTTTCAGTTTCAGTCTTTGATTACTTGTCAGTGTCTGGCTTATTGTAACAAATATGGTTAGGCATATGTCATGGCGTTATGTTATGTGTTTCTGTGATGTGGGAATAGGCATGAGCCTCAACCATGAGGGGCTTCTCCACACTCTCAGAAACCGCCTCCTTAAGGCTTGTGGTGAGCAGTCAGTACAATGGCTGTAGTTGGCTGTCAAACATCAACTGAACTGAGCTGGAATGGGTTTCCCACAGCGTGGTTGAACAGCTACTGTTGTTAAATGATAGAGAGACCATCCTTATAAAGACTTTCTCTCTTAGTTGCCATAGTTGTTGGTCAACAATGCTTTTGGTGGAACGCATCTCTGAGCATCAAATCCCCTCACTTTCATCAAAGTGATGCAAGCTTTGGACCAGGAGATGGCGCTCTTGCCCATATTTACTGGGGATTATAAGTTCTTCTCAGTTCTTCTCTAGTTGTGCAAAGAGGTTCAAAGTGAGATGCTTTCCTGCCATCATGCCATTGCACCAAATAACCCCCTTGTTTATTTATGTCGACTGGTGTCAGAGGGATCCATTAGGAGGTGTCCATGACCCTTTCACTGTTAAGGCAAGGCAAGTTTATTTACATAGCACAGATCCTACACTTTACAAATGTAAAGTTGTTTACAAACGAGCAGGTAAAGGTTCTTCAGTTCTGAGTCTGGTCCTGAGTCAGCTGTTCTCAGGGACGAGTGGGCCCCTGAGCTGCTCACTGTGGTCCCCCCTGGGGGCCCGACCCACTGTGTCTCGCTCAGGCCTCGGGGACGAGATGATCTCCAAAGGCCTGCACAAACCCCCCCCCCACACACACACACACACACACACACACACAGGTCATTGCATGTTCCATTTGCACTCGGCAAAACAGCTCTCCTCTCCCACACACTATTTAATCATAGGCCTCCACATGGGCCTTGGGCCAGGGTCCTCTGCCCTGATGGCGGGCCTGCTGGGGGGGGGGCCCTGAATCCCATTCTCCCCCCTCTCCGGCTGCTCCGGGCCTGCCCGATGAAAAGCCTTCTAATGCCATAATGGGCCAGCTTAGTGATGAGGAGAGGCTGTGTGTGTCATATCAGCTGAGCTCTACTTCGGACAGATGCTTCAATGGGAAGCCCAGGCCCAGTGGAAAACCAAACAGCCCCTCTGCTACACATCCGCTACAGTCCAGAGCAAGACACTGCCTCCATGTTGAGTCTCAAAGGTGAGTGGAGGCCTGTGCTCTTCTCCATTAGACATCTTTATTATTATTATATGAGGTTTAATAAGAGGTGAGCCACAGTATGAGATGATACGGAGAAAGAAGGCAGAGGGGTATGGAGATGCCCCCTATGTGGTGTAATAGGGCAACATGGATCACTGTCTGTCTAGACTTGGGAGGATGTTTGCGGGAAGAGAGGCGCATGCCCCGTCATCCTGTCATTAGTCTCCGTTCCACTCAGGGTGAGGAGAGGCTGCACATAGGCTGTTTTATTTCAGACGGCTCATATTTATATCACCGCTGGAAACGTCTGCCAGGGAACGAGGTCTCTGACCAGCATGTCCCCCCCTCTCCAGCCAAGAGCGTCAGGGTTTTTTCCCATTTCTTCCTTTTTTCTTTTTTTTTTTACATATTTTCAGGACGATGCTGACAATCCTTGACAGACGAAACAGACACCCCCACAGTTTTATATGTCCGATACAGCCCGTGGAAGAGGTCCAAAATAAATTTTTCTCACCGCTGCTACTCAAGCTTATTTTTGAAACTCCTGAGAGGGAAAAGGAGGCCTGTGATGAAAACCTAAATTTAAACACCGAAAAGGTGGAAAAACTGGAGTGCCGAGGAGGGTTGAACGCCCGGCTGTAGTGGGGCCGGGGAACGCAGGCGCGATCTGGGTTAGCATTAGCAATGCGAAAATACCAGAGTGCAGATGGGTGACAAGAGACAGAGAACGCTTAGCCCTTCTCGCATGGAGAGTTTTTACTCACACATACGCACTCAAATGCATACACACACACACTCTCTCTCACACACACACGCACATAAAAACAACACACTCACAGATAGACACACACACACACACAGTGAAGGTCCTAGGGTAGAGTGGAACGGTTTGGCTCGGCCTGTGCTTTGCATGAACCCATCCTGACTTATGTCTTTTCCAGTCACCAAAAGCCAAAGACAACCTCATGATGTTGACTGGGCCCAGGTCCAAACTACAGCCTGCTTCAGTTGGCCCAACTCTCTGGCAGAGAGTGGCAGCCACCCCACTGCTCTACCACCCCATCAAACCCCCCCCCCCCCCTCCACCCCCACCCCCACCCCTCATGGCCCGACGCCCCTGCCCCCTGCCCCCTGCCCCCAGCCCATCTTACAGTGTTTGACTCGCCCGCAGGCATTCTGGGAATGCCGAGGGAGGCCGGTGTTGGACGCGTCCCGGCGGAGCGGCGCATACCTCGGGCCGCGGCACGGACAGGCGGCGGTGGCGGTGGCGGGGCGTGTGCCACTCAGGAGTCCCTGTCTCATGTCCGTCCAGTGGCTTCAGACGGGAGACTATAATCCAACCTGTGATGAGAGGGGCCACTCTGATAGATCTGCTCCCTACTGCCAACTCACCACAGAGAGATAGAGGGAGGGGGAGAGAGAGAGAGAGAGATGGGGGGAGAGAGGGAGGGAGAGAGAGAGACGGGGGGAGAGAGAGGGAGGGAGAGAGAGGGAGGGAGAGATGTGGAGAGAGAGAAAGAGAAAGAGAGAAAATGAGATACAAGCAGAGATAGAGAGAGCGAGAAAGGGTTAGATAGAAGACAGAGAGAGATAGAGAGACAGAGAAAGAGAGAGAGAAAGAAACAGAAAGCAAGATGAACAGATACAGGGCAAGACGAGATGGAGAGAAGAGAAAGAGAGAGTGAGAGAATTTGCCCAACTGGAACAGGGGCTTTTCTGAAAGTTATGGAACTTATTTTAACTGCCATCATTTTGAGTTCTATGAGGCGGAAAATATTTCATAGATAGGTTCCAAGAGCTAGCATGCAATGTGTATTCCTCATACTGGGAAATTTCCAAATGAATACTTGCTGGTTAGCTACATATCTGAGGACTTCTTAATTATTAACATATTTGTACTAAACTGAAAACAACTGAGGAAACCAGTTGCTTTTCCGAATATGAGGGGAGAATGCTTCGGATGAAACGCTTGCTTCGGGAGACAAACATGAAAAACATTAACAGTCACCCCCCTGGCATTATGTTCTAAGAAATCATCTCCACATATTAACGTCCTTTGAATAAGCTTCCCAGTTTATTTATGAAAGAGAGAAATAACTTGGTGACACACACGTGCACACACACACACACACACACACACACACACACACACACACACACACACACACACACACACACAGACATACATATAGGCACGCACACAGTTTGCCCCTTGGCCTATTCACCATAACAACTCGGGCTGTTTTTGTAACAAAACAAGAATAATCCCAAATTCAGAGTCGTGAATGCCCCTGAACAAATGGCAGACAAATGAGAGGGATTAGAAGGCCAGTGAAAGACTGAAGTGTTCTGCTATTGATCTGCGGTGGTCCCGCACTCTTTCAAGGCCACTCCGTCTGAGGAGCCTGCTGAGCGGGAGCACACTGGACCCCCTCAAAGCGCTGCGCTGCTCTCCGCTCCACTCCGCAGGGAGATGCCCAGAACCACCACAATTAGTCTCAGAGGCCACCATCATTTATTAAGGTCTGTGGAATCACATGCACTCTCTCTCTCTCTCTCTCTCTCTCTCTCTCTCTCTCTCTCTGTCTTTTTCTCTCTCTTTCTCTCTCTCTCTCTCTCTCTCTCTTTCTCTCTCCCTCCTTCTCTCTCTCTGTCTTAATATCTAGGCCCCCCCCCTCCTCTCACTCTCTCTCTCTTTCTTGCACACCACTGTCAAGTTGAATATGATGAGCATTTATTTATTTGGCCCATAAGCTTTTTCCTGAAGTTCATTTGCATCCTGTTGCAGTGGGCGAACAACTTCCACCCCTACTGTAGACACAGTGCAGTGCATTCCTGCGACATGTGCGGTGTATAGAGCCTGCACCTCAAAAAGCTGATAAGCCTCATCTTGATGGTAATGTACTATTTGAAGTTGCATGTTACTGTATACTGGTGCTGCTTGAATGCCCTTGTGCCCCTTGTGTTTCGGAGTAGTATGCTAATCTCTTGTCTTGCTAATTATTTTGAAGACAGAAGATTAACATCTGTCCCTCGTCAGATCCGAGTAGTTTCCAAGATTGGAATTTTAAGCTTTTTGGCGGTAACACGACCACAACTGTGACCACAGCCATCTGCTTATGTGATTGTTAAGTTAAAGGGGAGCAGTTTGCCAAACCGCACAGTGAGTGTCATTAAAAACCAAAGCACTTTGGTATCTCTTTAGCCATTGCGTTCAGGGCACGTCGACTTCAAAATGTACGTTGTCCTTTACCTCCTGACAGCCCGACTCTTTAAGAGGAAGCACCTGCATGCAACATTAGTGTGACACCGGAGCGAAGAGGCTGAAGATGTCCCTGCAAAAAGTATCCAGGCCCAGTGTTTCGTGGCTCTTTGAAGCGCTCCCCACCTTGATTTTCCATAACGTTTTGGGGTTTGCTTGTGATCAAAGGCCACTCCTTTGATCTCGTGGGCCCAGCACTGCCAAGGGATCACTCTTGTCTCGCTGGCGAGCGCTCTGACAGGACAGTAGAGAAACAATGATAATTACAGGCTCCTGTTCGGTTTCGTCGCTTGTCGAACAGCGGGTTGGCATAAACAGACAGCCTCACCTTAAAGCCAAGAGAGGGGAAAAAAAGAGCATGGAATTTCTGGACTGTTATGGGGGGGGGGGGGAGAGAGAGAGAGAGAGGGAAATTCAGAGTTGTTGATGATAAGGCACATCACACAAAGGAACCGGCAGAAAATAGATTTATTTGGGGGCTTCACATTTTTGGAAGTTGGCATGCCTTTGGTGGCCATCGCCATGCTGAATTTCACATGCTGTTAAGATTATTCATATACATTCAGTAATTCAGCATTTCAGTTTTGGCTAGGTCATGCTTTTTTGTCATAGTAGATTATAGTAGATCATATGGTTGATGAAATAATATACTGTTTATTTTCATCTTTTCATCAAATTTGCATCTTGATTTCATCTGACATCTTTGTGTGGGGTAATCCCATCTACAGGTAGGCCTACTACAAGTCCATCAAACAGCAGGATGTCCCTGGACCTCCGTATGTTTCCGATCAGAACAGAACACCTGCCATCTGTGTTCCTCTAACACGTGCGAGAGTTGGAGGCCACGTGCCTCTACGGTCATCCACTATGTGTGAGGGAATCAGGCATGTTGTGTGTGGAACGTCTATTCAATAGCAGATAGAACTTGATGTGTAGTGAATAATGATTTTCACAAGTGTTTCTTTTTCTTTTAAAGAGAACCATCACCACCACCACCACCATCATCATCACCATCATCATCATCATTAACACAGATTATGACAGAGCTTTCATTCGATGATGTCACAGTTCTTGTGTATGTTTGATCATTTTACTTGTTTATTGGTTTTCAGTTTCACCTGGCTGAACAAGACACACAATTGCTCCTCTGCAGTAAAGAAATATGCTCATTACACAGTTTCCATGATCAAGTCTTTGATTTCAGAAATTGTAGTAGGCAAGCAAAACATGATGTTCAACCAAGACACTGGGCTAAACTGACATGAACTTCGGCAAAACACGACGGGGGAGAATAAATGGAACCTCACTTTCAACACAGACTTTAAATATATTAAATATTCTATTTGCAACAGGTTGGTGGAGAAATGTTAGTGAGGTGTAAGGGTGTAAGAAGAACAGTCAATATAATGAAACAGTATGAAAGGGGTACAATTCATTGTCTTTTGCGTTTCAGATACCAAACAAGGTCCCGTGAGATACAGAGGGGTTTCAGTGTAGAACCATTTTAAGGGGGGATGGTTGCCAGACATCCATGGAGCTTCTGTCTGTGTTGAGTGCCCACCAGGACTGAAGCCCAGAAGAGTGAACTGACACGAACATGTCCAGACTGGTCCTGAGCCCATCTTGTTTTTACTGTGTGTTTGTTCACCTTGTGGAGGGGCAGACACTTGGACCAACGGTAAACACAACTTATCTCTGCTCTCTGAAAGGCGTAAAAAAAAGGGGGATCTCATTCCAAACATTAAACGAGAGAGGAACTCCCAAAAGCAGTTATCAGATCGAAGAGGACTCTCATCGCATGACTCTGCACTTAACAGGGATTTCTCTGTTTGACACACACACACACACGCACGCAGACACAAACACACACACACACACACACACCAGTGCACTGTTTCTGTCAGAGTGTCTCTGTAGTGAAGCAAATGATACAGTATGCATTGTATGTATGTCCATCCACTGTCTCCCATCTTGAGAGTGTGAGCTCATTGTCCACAAATGCAGTTGAAGTCACCCTCTCAAATCCGATGGTCAGACACTTCAGAGAATCTTACTTGAACATCCAGTCATATGGTTCCAGCACTCACATTTGGGATCATGTTGGATTAATACAGACTTTCTGGTCTGAAGAGTATTGGGGAGGAACATCATGGCATTTACAAGTTAATAGTATTTTACACATGTTGTCCAGCAGCCTTACTTTAAGACATTGGGCACGCAGTAGGGCAGAGGGAGAATAACTTAAAGGTAACTCCACGGTGACCACAATAAGCATAATATGGTAAAAAAAAAAATAATAATCAAACAAACACAAAGCTCCAACAAATGTACATATAAGGGAGAGGGGTTACAATAGTAACGTCTTAGTAACGCCATAGCAACGTCATAATAACATAACAAATATATAATAATGAGAGTATCGACAGCAACGATGATGACACCACTAATATGCGAGGGTCAGGGGATCCACTTTTTCAGGCGGTTGGGGAGGTGGGGGGCAGTTACGTGGGCATCATGGGTAGGAAGTGGGTGGAGGGGTGCCGCCTGCGGGCTTTGTGTCCCCGGCGAGGCTTCCCGCGGCCGTTGAGCGACACGAACATCTGCCGGCCGCCGTGCCGCCAGCGCAGAGAGGCGTACGTGTTGTAGCCGTTCTCCTCGATCCGCTCCTTAAACTTGCAGCTGGGGTTGTACCGCGTCTGAAAGAAAAGAAAGAAAGAAAGAAAGAAACAGAGAATGAAAGAAAGAAAGAAAGACACAGAGGGCAGACGGGGGCAGTCAGTGCATGGCCCTTTGGGACAATCTGACCTGCCTAAACGAGACAGGTCAAAGGTCAAAGATGGGCTCAGAGATACGAGTGCTCCGGATGTGACCCCCAGCATGGGATCCCATTCCAAGTGTGTTCACATGGAGCAATGACATGCACTCCCATAAAAGGCCCTGATGACCTCCCTGATAGCACTCTGACACTGGGCCGCATCTGGGCCGCATCTGGGCCAGATCTGGGCCACAACCGGACCAGAGACAGCCACCATCTGTACTTCTGCTGTGTTATCCGTTTCAGTTACTGCTTTTCCATACAGTCACCGTTACCATGGTTCAGTCAGGTAAATATAGAAGTTGTTTAATGTTTGTACTTGAAGACTGCAAAGCTGCCTAACAAGCCCTTCAAGCCGCTTTTTTCCATGGGTGGTTCACTCTTCTTATCAGGGAAAACGGATGAATTGAACAGAGATGAAGTAGCTACAATGTGCAGTATTTTATCTTCCACCACAGGTGACTATCAGTGAGCCATCACACAACACTCCTTAAGATAAGATCAGCTTATGGGGGCTCCTCCGATGCATTCTCATTAAGGTGTGATTCATAAGGGGATGCTAAGAGCCCGTCTTATCTGTTCTCTGGTATGGAAAACGATGCTGTCCTGTCACCTATCTTATCACAGTGCAGTAAACACACTGCCAATATGAGATTACGCAAAGCTGCTAAATGTCTACAGTGATGCTCGTACGGTTGAGTGGCTACTGCTGATAGGTGGCACGCAAAACTGTTACAAGTGCTTAAGTGTTGATGGACCCATTTCATATTGTGAGCTTTACTACTACTATAAAGAAGCAGTAAGAAGTCTTAAACTTGTGAGCTAACTACATAAAATACATTCAAAAACAACAGTTGGCACTAATAAAAGCTTGCTAGCATGCAACTAAACACTAGTGCCTTTTGGTGCTACAGATGGCAATGTCATGCTGCAAAAGGTTTTAACACATTTTAGTGGGAACTGAATTTTTAGGGTAGTGGGAACAGCAGGTGCCCTTCACATAACCATATACCATTATTTTACCATCCTCCATTTAGCAGACAATACCAAAACTAGCTGCCCTTAGAGCATACACCAAAGGTAGCACATTATTGCATAGTGTTGCTTCCAGTGATATTCATGACAAGTGGGATGCTTTGCTTCACGCTCCCTGTGACTGTGACAACCCCAGGTGGCATCTGACTTGGGAACAGATCCAATCCCGGTCTAGCACAGGTGCGGTTGATACACCTCAAGTCACAAGCAGATCTGTTCCAGAATAAAATGCTGCCCGGGACAACAGTTAAAGAACAGATGCAGACAGGGGACTGATTCTGCATCTAGGACGACATTTAAAATATATGTATATTTCTTATTATAATGTCTCAAAATGTACCTACCGATCCAAAGAGGGTGCCTTTTTTGGACATGGCTAAGTACAGCCCGGTGCTGACAGATTTGATGGCGACAACTCCCACACTGACAGATCGGATTTCCATCAGGCCTGGAAAAAAAAGAGGGAACAGAAATCTCTGTTAGAGTGGTGGACGAGCTGGAGTTTCCCCATCAGAAGCTGCTCTATCATTACCGATTAGGAAACCAGGCATCCGTACACCCTGGGAATGTAATGTTTTTTCCTCCCCAAGACAAGAAAAAGAGGGTACGCACGGCACGACAGTGTTTAGCAATTCCCCGAGGTAACATACATGATGAAGAAGGAATCCCAGAAACAAACAACTGGGGTCATGGCAAAGGACTGTCTGTTCTCTAAAAGTCAAGAGTAAATCATCGTCCAGTCAATGTAACGGGAGGATGGTTTTATGATGTTAAAACCCCAAGACCCAACACTTCAACTGTGAATCCTGTAGACACCATATCATTGTCTCTCTCTCATGTTAGTTGCCCCATGTTGCCCCATGCTTTGTGATGCAAATGCCCCTCGGTGCTGCCCTTGTGTTTTTTTGTTGGAGTGCATCCGTCCATGCACCACACCAGCGCTGCCATCGAGAAAGGAAAATGCATTATGCAAAAATGGAGAGCCCGCAGAAAGTTCCAGTCTGCAGAGCAGAAGCCTGGCTACCAGAGTGGAATCATTCCACACCTGACAGTCTGCCCAGATGAACCTCCATCTTGTTTGCTGTCAGAGATAAAGCAGGTTGATAGCCACCACAGTGCACTTATGCTCAGCTCAGCCCCTTGGCGGGCGGCGCAGAGGAATAAGGGTGTCCTGTGGGCAGTGATTGGGGGACAAACTCTCTTTGGTCTGGTTTTGATCTGGCTTTAGTCTACACACGCGGGGAACCAGACATATTGTCAAGATGACAGACAAAACTGTTTTTCAAGATGACCTTGTGTCCTCCACTCTTAAGGGTTTGAATAGGGAGGTAATTGCTAGATGTGAAGCCCTCTTAGATAACTTGTGTTTGACTTTATTTTCAGATTCTCGCCTTCAAAGACAGCCTGATGTGAGGCACTATCTGATCTCAAGGCATGTCCCTCCATACACCAACAGAAGTCACCTTTAAAGCAAGAAAATGTGGAACAGTTCTCTCTCTCTCTTTTTGTCTCGCATACACTCTCTCTCCCTCAATTGGTCTCTGTTTTTCTCCTCTCCCTCTCTCTCTCTCTCTCCCCCCCTCTGTCTCTCTCCCTTTCTCTCTGTGTCTCTCCCCCTCTCTCTCTCCCTCTCTCTCTCTTCCTCTCTCTTTCCCTCTCTCTCTCTCTCTTCCTCTCTCTCTCCCTCTCTCTCTCTCTCTCCCTCTCTCTCTCTCCCCCTCTCTCTTCCTCTCTCTCTCTCTCTTCCTCTCTCTCTCTCTCCCTCTCTCTCTCTTCCTCTCTCTCTCTCCCAGGTACCCTTCTAAATAACCAGAAACTGGGAGCAGCGCTAACAAATGGGCTATTGCCTTTGGACAGGGACTGTGGATACACTAACACATGGAGGTGCTGAATGAGATGTTGACCCAGCGCCAGCAGGGAAATGAACCAGAAGCCACAAACACAAGACCCAGCTAGCCTCGGGCCCGTAGCCCAACCCCGCCGGCCGACCCCCACGGCGTGGCCCCAGAGGGCCCGAGCCGGTGGCGGTTGAGTTTCCACTCTCGAGCCGGGTCTCCGGATAGCCTCGTTCGGAGATGAAAAATAAACGCTCTCACCAGGGGCTGAGCAGGTGCAAGCCTCACTGCATGACCAGCTCAGCTATGTTTACTTGAGACCAGACTGTTTTAAAAAAGACCTGAGGAAAATCTAAAAACAACATTTGCTTGGCACAGTGGCACACAGTTCATAAATACGTAAAAGTAATGCCAGTGAATGGCAAGGCCACTGGAAGCTTGAGAAAACACGATCACCTTTACTCAGTGTTGGGAGATCCAAATCAATTCAATTCAGTTTTATTTATATAGCGCCAATACGATTGTCTCAAGGCACTTGATCCACAAGATCCACAAGTGGCTACATTTCCAGTCAATACAACAGATTATATTTCAAAAGAAACGGCAGCTCGTTAGTAGGGTGTGGTTGGTGCTTGTAACACAGAGATGTGGGCACCACAGAGTGATCTGGCTAATCTGTAGACTGCCCTCATCACAAGCTAATGCCATCCACAGACCCGCAGTGTGCAGCTGCCTCTTTCACTCTCCAGGCACACAACACAGAAGCAAACGGTCTTTTCCCCCCATGCTTGTCAGGTGAGGTCATCCTTTTTAGAGACAGAGAGAGAGAGAGAGAGAGAGAGAGGAAGAAAGAGAAAAGAGACAGAAGGTAAATAAACACCGTGCTCCCTGCGCCTCTTTCTTCTCTGACACGCACGGCCCGAGTGAATGGAGACCCCCTCGATCAAACAGCAGCAGCAGCAGCTGCACGGGCACAAAGCTCAGGTACGCTACAGCTGCAGCCACAGCCACAGTTACAGCTACACCCATGTCCCTGCACCTCGTCACTTTGAAGGCAAACACACTGTTTACCCATGGTGTTTACAAACACTACAGGGGGAGGGGGGGGGGGTCATGGTGGGAGCGTGCAAGCGGCTCGTAGGCAATTAGGCCGAGTCCTGCTCCTGATTGAGGCTCACGCGGCGTTTACGGGGAGCCGTGCCATCAAATGAAAACTGCTGGTGCCTGAAAGTGCCACTGGTGCCTCTGCTAACGATCGCCGGCAGCACCGGGGCGAGGGGAAATACAGAGCAGCCATGTGTGACGGTACATGTGTGACTGTACATGTCATTCTCAGACTGGGCTAAAGCCAGCAGCAAAAGTAGGTGGCTCTGTTTTGAAAAATCAAGCTGGCTGGCATCTGTGAAAAAAAACACACAGAAGTTAAAGAATTCTCCCTGCAATCTTTGATGCAAACGATGGCCGTTATTATGCATTAGTCATCAGAGTGAGCTCAGCTGCCCAGTGTCAAGTGGCTAAAAAGGGGACCCTTTTAGGGTCCTGCACAGCCAAGTGACGATGAAAGCATTCAGTGATGCACTAGAGAAAGGCCTCTTGAAAAGAGGTGAGAAGAAAAAAAACTCCTAGGGTATCACTTTGGTTTGCTGAAAACTGAGCATGTTGTAGGGTATATGCCCAATTCTTCTGTGTAACATAAAACAGCCACTACAATGGACTAATGGGTTCGACTCCTTTTAATGAAACATCTATACATGACAACATGGCATCCCAGAGAGGAAAAAAGATCTAAGGGGATGGATGAGGTGGGGATTTGGCCTTGTTTGGAGGAATGGCTCAGACCTGTGACGCTTGAGGAAACCCCAACAAAAGCGGGTTAGGCCCATATTAATCTTAGTCCCCCTTTGAAAGTTCTCTCCATTGTGTTGAAAGCTCACGGATGACTGTGGTATTCAAGGTATTAAGTATAACTATCTGACCTTACATGCTAAAATCCTCAGGTCACAACACTTGACGGCTCCTGGTAGCTCGGTCTGGACTTCACACGTGCATAGCCTGGATGTTTGCACTTGCAAAGTGATACAGGGCAAACGGCATGCCTGTCCTGAATAATTATTTTGCAATAAATAAAATAATTAAGTGCATTGGAATATGTATTTTAATATCGCTCATCTGTAATATGCTTTTAGTTTGTCCTGTGGCGAACTGTAAAATGAAACTAATGAAATAGCAACTGAGGTGAAATTTCATAGGTTAATGATACAATAATTCAAAGGCTTTTTATTTCCTTTCAGGTTTGAGACAGATGCTGAACAGGGTGAGTTTTCCTCTCCTTCACCCCGGGCAAAATCTTTTAACCTTTGACATGTTTTGGCCAAAGCTGTCAATAAGCCCGCGCTGCTATTACAAGCAAATCCTGTTCTATAGGAGCTTAGTCAAGTGTGGACTAACCATTTTTCCATCTTCTATGGGATTTTTTTTCTTCTTTTTTTTGAAAAAGCATCGAACAAGCCCTTTGCATCGTCTTAATACTCTTTCTCTTTTTCTTTCTTCTCCCCTTTTTGGAAGTGAGCCCATCGTCTGATCATTCAGCCTTTTCTGACCTTGGAAAAAAAAAGCCAAAAGGAAGGTAGGAGAAAGGAGAACTCTCATGGGGTTCTCTTTGTCAAAATTATGGTTAAAGGAGGAGGGGAAGAAAGAGAGAGAGAGAGAGAGAGAGAGAGAGAGAGAGAGTGTAGGCTGCTAGGTGCTAGTAGTAAGGGGAGGGGAGGGGAGAGGAAGAAGGTGGGGGTCATGGGGTGGGGTTGTGTTGCCTTCAAACCGCCCCTCTGTTCCCAATAAGTCTTTGTTCCACACACACACACACACACACACACACACACACACACACACACACACACACACACACCTGAGAGGTGGATGGAGACAAGGTCTTCTTAATGACTAGGCTTTTTGTTGCCCACCCCCAGCCCCCCAGTACAACCCCACAACCCCAACCTCCCACCCCCCTCCACCCCCAGCCCCCCCAGTACAACCCCACAACCCCAACTTCCCACCCCCCTCCACCTCCAAAAAAAAAAATGTCCCTCCCACCACAATTAAAAGAAGGGGAAAGGGGAGAGCAGAGTGAAAGAGCGAAGCAAAGATTTCTCCAGCTCTTTCCCCCCAGTCTCTTTCTCATTCTCTTTCTCATTCTCTCTCTCTCTCTCTCGCTCTCGCTCTTTAATTTCTTGGGTTGCCCCCTCCACTAGCCCTCCACGGCTCGCTGCTCCGCCGAGAGAGAGCCTGGGAATCCGAGGGGTTCCTGCGGGGCGGCTGCTCTTGATTGACATACCTTTTCAATTATTTCACAGTTTGCTTTGCTTTTAAATGGAGAGGGCCCTGTTGTTTTTTTTTTCTCCCTTCTTTCCCTCCTTTTCAAAACACAACCTTTTCATGTTGGTTCGTCGCTGCTGGGCCTAATGGCTGTGACCAGCACCTTTGATCTGGTCTGACCTCCACGAAGCACTCTAGAGTAGAGCATAGGCCTGTGTATGTGTATGTGTGTGTGTATGTGTGTGTGTGTGTGTGTGTGTGTGTGTGTACATCTGTGTGGTGAGGTTGGAGACAATGGCGACATCAGTCATGACCACTTTGAACACCTTGATACTGGTTTGGGAACAACTGTTTCAGGTTGCTTTGTGTGGCCTGTTTCCTGGGTTACACATCGCCACATCTCAAGCGAATAATGTTCAAACGAACGGCCAAGCACATGTTCAGTATTTCAAGTGCTGTACACTAAAGTATCTATGGGCTATTTCTTTCTTCCAAAAAAAAAATATATAAATCACTTTTTGAGCTCTGTTCTACTTCAGCTCGACAGTTTACTTTATACAGTTATTGCAATTCAATATTACTTTTCAAATATAATTTTCTATTAAAAAGAAAATCCAAAGCGATAAAAATTATGAATACACAATAAAAACACAATAAAAACACAATCAAATCTGTGTACTGACCTCCCATGTTAATATAATCAACAAATTGATGGCTGCGGTGACTTTGTGATGGCCGCCTCATCAGAGCACCAAACCCTTCAAAGGTTAAAGAAGAGGGAGTCAGACAATGGCCCCCCTCTTGGCCCTTCTAATTGCTTTCTTATAAAAAAAATGTAGAGCTTTTAGACCTCTCAAGATCCCCCTCTTTTGTGAGAAGCTTGAGGCAAAATGGGAAGATTAGATGGAAGGAGAGAGAGCTTAAGCTCGAGTTAGTTAACTTTAGTTTCTATTGTGTCTCAGTCTAATCAAAAAATCGTTTCAGTGATGAGTTCTGACCTCAAGCTGGGACATTGGGTTTGTAGATCTTTCCTGAATTCAGTAATTTCTTATAGCTTCAGCGGTATGTTATTCCAAAAAAGAATAAAACGCGTAAATACCAAAATAAAGACAGAAATTTGTGTGCATATCCACCTCATACCTTGCAACGTAATGTCATAACTGTTCAGTCAGTGTTTTATGTGAAAAATGGAAACGCTTTTAGAACAACAGTGATGGCATTTATCTGAAGGATAATAGTTCAGGATTGTTTCTACGTCCTCTTTGCATGTTAATACTTTATTTGAGGTGTTTTTATGCCTTTGTTAACATTTTAAAGGGGTCTGAACACATAAACAAACAAATACAAAAACAGAAAAACAAAGTGTGTAAAGTGCATAGTGTTGTTGGGGTCACTGTTTATTTCTCATCAGGATGAATCCAGAGGCATTTTTATTCTTCAGTTTACTGCACGTTTAATTGGTAACAGCTCAGATAAACAGAGTACACACACACACACCACACACACACACACACACAGACACACGCTCAATCAACAGCGCTGAAAGCAATGCCGTCCACACGAATGTTCAAAGCAGAACTCTGCCTCAGAGTAGCCTGCAGCGGTAGCTTTGTTATCTGTTCAACACAAACTCAACACAATACTACTGCCAAGGTCCCTGCTTGGAGATGTGCCTCGGAACAGGTTCACGGCCAATGGGACAAGTTCAGGTGTTCCAACCGTTCCAAAAAAAAAGGGGGGGGGGGGGGGGGGGTCGCAATAAAATATGCCATTTCATATTAAGATATTAATAACTGTTATGTTGTTGCTCATGATTCTAATAATATATCAATATCCACAGCCTGTTACTTCGCAGTCTTACTCTCACAGACAGGTGTCCAATAGCTTTTAACAATTAGATCTTTGTATGACGCCAGAGCCAAATAGCTCCAATAGAGGGGAATTTACAGTAAGATTAACAATTCTCCAAATCTCGTGCAGAGGGTGTGCTATCACCTCTGAGATTAGACCTTTTTGCAGAATGGTGCAATGAAACCAAACCCTCTGTTCCGTGTCTGCATGGCACGTCTGGGACAGACCAAGACTTTTACAGCTACACCCCCATGAAGGTGTAATACAGGGCTCAACACATCACGTCACACAACACATCTCCCACCACGTCACGTCACGTCACACAACACATCTCCCACCACGTCACATCACACAACACATCTCCCACCACGTCACGTCACTTCACACAACACATCTCCCACCACGTCACACAACACATCTCACACCGCGTCACGTCACACAACACATCTCCCACCACGTCGCGTCACGTCACATCTCCCACCACGTCACGTCACACAACACATCTCCCACCACACCACGTCACGTCACACAACACATCTCCCACCGCGTCACGTAACGTCACACAACACATCTCCCACCGCGTCACGTCACGTCACACAACACATCTCCCACCACGTCACGTCACACAACACAACACATCTCCCACCACGTCACGTCCCACAACACAACACATCTCCCACCGCGTCACGTCACACAACACATCTCCCACCACGTCACACAACACATCTCCCACCACGTCACGTCACACAACACATCTCACACCACGTCACGTCACACAACACATCTC
Source organism: Clupea harengus (assembly GCF_900700415.2). Lineage (NCBI taxonomy): Eukaryota > Metazoa > Chordata > Actinopteri > Clupeiformes > Clupeidae > Clupea > Clupea harengus. The sequence continues at coordinate 22,984,490 of NC_045161.1, forward strand.
ACACCACGTCGCACAACACATCTCCCACCACGTCACGTCACACAACACATCTCACCACCACGTCACGTCACACAACACATCTCCCACCACGTCACGTCACACAACACATCTCCCACCACGTCACGTCACGTCACACAACACACCTCCCACCACGTCACGTCACGTCACACATCTCCCACCACGTCACACAACACATCTCCCACCACGTCGCACAACACATCTCCCACCACGTCACACAACACATCTCCCACCACGTCACGTCACGTCACACAACACATCTCCCACCGCGTCACGTCACGTCACACAACACATCTCACACCGCGCCACGTCACGTCACACAACACATCTCACACCACGTCACGTCACACAACACATCTCCCACCACGTCACGTCACACAACACATCTCCCACCGCGTCACGTCACACAACACATCTCCCACCACGTCACGTCACACAACACATCTCACACCACGTCACGTCACGTCACACAACACATCTCCCACCACGTCACGTCACACAACACATCTCCCACCACGTCACGTCACACAACACGTCACGTCACACAACACATCTCCCACCACGTCACGTCACACAACACATCTCACACCGCGTCACGTCACACAACACATCTCCCACCGCGTCACGTCACACAACACATCTCCCTCCACGTCACGTCACGTCACACAACACATCTCCCACCACGTCACGTCACACAACACATCTCCCACCACGTCACGTCACACAACACATCTCCCACCACGTCACGTCACACAACACATCTCCCACCACGTCACGTCACACAACACATCTCCCAGCACGTCACGTCACATAACACATCTCACACCGCGTCCCGTCACGTCACACAACACATCTCCCACCACGTCACGTCACGTCACACAACACATCTCCCACCGCGTCACGTCACACAACACATCTCCCACCACGTCACACATCACATCACATCTCCCACCACGTCACACAACACATCTCCCACCACGTCACGTCACACAACACATCTTGCTTCTACTTTTAAGCGTGAAAGCCGCCCCGGTGTTGTTATGGTAACCATGTGGCGTTGATGGGCTGGCTTGTTTACGAGTGTCTCTGGTGCTGGTTCAGTTTGCCCCGGAGTTTACGGCGTGTTTAACAGGCCTGTGACTGCCTAGGACAGTGTTCCAGAGAAAGAGGTCAGTCCCTGCCGCAGCTGTGGGGCTCAAGGCAATGGCTTGTCTCCGGACATGCATCATACCTATTAAGCTTCAGAAGGCATGGATGATTTATTCATCTGACCCAAAGAGCTCAGAGACACGTCTCTGGTGAGGAGCATTTTCCCATCTCCTTTTTCTCTCTCTTCCTCTCGCTCTCTTTCTCTCTCTCTCCCTCTCTCTCTCTCTCTCTCTCTCTTCCTCTCTCTCCCTCTCTCTCTCTCTCTCTCTCTGTCTCTCTCTGTCTCTCTGTCTCACTCTCATAGGTATACACAAACACACACACACACCTCAAAGGCAAAGTAGTTGATACATTGCTTGAACTGCCACATGTATTTTGTATTTAAAAATGATCCTCCATCGACTCCAAAACAAATAAAGGCTTCCTATTTAAAATGAGGTTAGCAGTGGGTTTTGGATTGAGATTTTTTTGTTGTTACTGTCCCATTCATCATCACTGGACATGACTGAATGAAAATAAACATTACTGTCAGGAAGTGCTGTTATTTTTAGTAGTGGTGTAATTCTTACCACTGCGTAAAAGGTGATTACTGTAAGCTGAACCTGATATACTCAGAACGACCACAAGCATCAAAGGGACATTCCAGAGGAGGCTAACTCTCACGACACCTCATAGAATACAGGTGCCAGTATCGCCACTAACAATGGCCTATATGTGCTTCATCATAAATAAGTAGGACACAGGAAGTGTTTTTGTCTGTGTGTGTGTGAGTGCGTGTGTGTGTGTGTGTGTGTGTGTGTGTGTGTGTGTGTGTGTTTGTGTGTATGTGTGTGTGTGTGTGTGTGTGTGTGTGTGTGTGTGTGTGAATGTGTGTGTGTGTGTTTGTGTGTGTCTGTGTGTGTGCTGGGACGATTTCTCTAGTGAGTAGCCCAGCCCGACGAACAACAAGACGGATGGTAGCCAAGAGAATGGGAAGAAAAGGACCTAGTCGGGCTAATTCATTGCTGCCCTGATTTCTCTCTTTGTTCCCACATTCCAGCGACCCCTGGGGTGGTAAGAACAGTAATGGGTCCGATAGCCAGTGTTGGGGAAGCTACTCTGAAAGCATAGCTTTGCAAGCTACCAATTACCTCACACTGGAAGAAGTTGAACTACAGCAAAGTTACCCTAGGGAGGAATCTAGTTTGGTTGACTAAAGCTACTTAGAAAAAGTACTTTGTATAAAATTATCAAATTGGCAATGTACACGTGAAACGAAATACAATACAAAAAAGTCACATGCCTGCCTGCAAAAAATGCCACTCAATTAAGTTTATTGCAAAAAGCACCTACTTGTTCACGGGTCATACATATAAATAATAAAACAAAAAACTAAAATACCCCACTATTCATGGGAAAGTGCAAGGAATGTCAGGTTTAGTTTTGTGCACAATGTCCATCAGTCAGACACCTGCCCTGCATAAACTAGAGTTCAGGTGGAGGTACTGCACCAAGCAGGATTGCTCAGTTAGTCCGGTAGCTTCTGAAATAGCATGCAACAACTGGTCAAGTGTGTGGTGGTAGCTGCCTGATGAATGCATTGCCTGGGAACGCCTTGACAGCGGTCAGGATGAAAGAAAAGGGGGTCTGGTCTGGTCCAAGAGGGTTCAATTACAGCAGAGAAACAATGGTCAAATAAAAATTACAAAAAATATTTCCTTTCCTTTTATGGCCTGAAGTAGTTTGTATTTTCAGTAGTTAACTACACACAAAAAATGGTCGAATTACTATGCAAGTATATATCTACTTTAACTACCAGCAAGCTACAGCAAAATGTAGTTAAACTAATAGTTTAATATCATATAGTTTACAACTGTAACACTATTAATAGCATCCCAGGTTGCAGGTGACTCTGGAGTTAGTCTGGCTCGAATTAACGTTTTTACATAATTTACCATCATTTTGTTCTCTTCAAGAGCAGGACAAGAGCAGAACACAGCTCTACATTATCCTACAGTTATATTTCAGATGTGCAGGATGTGCACGTGCAAAGGCTTGTCCTCTTTTAAACAACGACCATAAAATGTGGCTGTGATTGCAATGACACACCTATGTGTGTGGAAATCTGTTGGTTTCAGTAATTACAGTAGTGTGTGTGCCGTGTGTGTGTGTGTGTGTGTGTGTGTGTGGGTGTGTGCCGTGTATGTCCTGTGTGTGTGTGGGGTGGGGACGGCGGGGTGGGTCCACCTTTGCATCAAAAGAGCTAGCTTAGCAGTGTTTGAAACATATTTGACAAAGGCACTGGAAATGCCAAATGTTCTATTTTCAAAAACTCCCAGTTGCCATTTATAGAGCACATATGGTTGAATGATTTGCACATCATCTCCTAGAGAAACCACTTTCTGACATTGTCATACTCACTAAACTTTAAGAGCTCGGGTGCAGTGTTCGCCATCCAATCTCATAAACATTCTCCACCCTTAATACAAAACACCTGTCCCTCCCTACGTCCTGCAGTCCAGCGCTCTGAAGTCCAGCGCTCTGAAGTCCAGCGCTCTGAAGTCCAGCGCTTTACCATATCGTTGTGTGTGACCCATTCACTCCCCCTCTGCTTTAAGGTGCAAATGGACCCTGCTACCATGGCAGCTCCTTTACAGGGGGGCCGCTGTTCCAAAAGTGGAAACAATGATGAGAAAATGCGCCTCCATTTGCCTCCCGTTTTCTGAATGGTACTCCAAGGCTGGTGGGAGGTGGGCGGGCGGGGGGGCGGGCGGAGGTGCGGGAGGGTAAGCGACTCGGCGACTGTAAATGGTTGGCTGCGCAGGTGAAAGCCGATTCTCACACTCGCTCGCCCTGCTCTGCTCTGCCCCGGCTCCGCGCGGGCTCGACATTCTCTCGCACACACAATCCCGAGCTGGTACAGTTTCAAGGTCCCGGCATTCTAGTCCCATGCCCCCCCCAACCCCCCACCCCACCGCTCCCTGCCCCCCCCTTTTATGCGACGCTGAATAAGTGCTCAGGGGATTAGCCCGGTCCTTCAAAGGCCATTAAAGCAAATGACAGGTATCCCATTACGCTGCGGTGCAGTGACAGACCAGGTGAGGAGCGCAGGGGCCACGCTGGAGAGCACGGGGTCAGGCGGGGACAAAAACGGGCGCCCCCTCCGTCACCCCCACTCCGACAGACTGCCCGCTCGCTCGCTCTAACCACCGCACCCCCCAAAACCCCCAGCCCCATCCAGCGCCCCCCCCCCCCCCCACTCCGACACAGACGGCGCTCTCATTCATGAATAATGCTCGGCTCACGAGCGGCTCAAAGACCGGGGTTTGGTCTGGGTAATGACCCGCCTGTGTGGCCTTGTTTCCTCCTGGTCACCGTCAACACTGGGGGTGGGGGTGGGGGTGGGGGTGGGAGACCAATCCTGGTGATGAGACAGAATACAGACAGGACCGTGTAGCAACCTGTCTGTCAATGTGTGCCATATTTTACAGGATTGTTCTTGTGTGCCAGTGTGGTCATGAGAGAATGCATTTCCAGTGTTAGGGGCACATATGGAGTTCCCTCCCTCACCCCCACTCAGACCTCACCCCACTCAGACCTCACCCCTACTCAGACCTCACCCCCACTCAGACCTCACCCCCACTCTAGACAGCTCAGCAGAGCAGGAAGTGTTTCATTAACTAATTAATCATCGCTTTAAGTTAAAGGAGACTTCCTTTATAGTTCCACTATCAATAGGCCTCTGTTTAAAGGGTGACCAATTTCCCTCATATGTAATGCAAGTTGCCTGTGATTTACAAGAGCAGATGGGAAAGCACTGGATCTGCGCTTTACACTTACACACTTACATACACTTCACATGGTAACAGCCATCTTATCACTCATCATGGCAAAGTCCACTCACCCCCCCCCCCCCCCCCCCCACTACAAGCAAATGCAGGTTACAGGGGAAATAACAGACAAACAAGACCAGGATCCTCCTCAGGGTAATCAGGTACCTTAAGTCTGGTTTGTATGATGGGTGGGCTCCTTAGCATTTAGTCTCCATGCACGTTTTGGCTGTAAACATCAGGCTCCTCTCCAACCCGTGTAACGCAACATCAATCAACCCATTAACGAGCACTCGCATGGAAAATTAGGCCACAATCACCCAACGGCCTCCGGGAAACTTCCAGGCCTGGAGAGGTACCCCCCTCCCTCCCTCCCTACAAGAGGGGCGGAGAGGTGAAAAGGGTTAACGAAGCGGCGGTCTAGTCGTCTAGCCGGAGCCTGTGAGGCAGTGAAGGGCCCGAAACCCTAACCCAGGAAGAAGCCTTTTCTTTTAATCAAGGAGTGAGGGAACAAGGGCGCAGAGGGCCTCCAAATCATGCATAACATCCGTAACGACCGAAAACGAGAGCTATCAAAGGCCCGGCACAGATAGTTACAAGCAGATTCGCCGGAGCACTCTCACGGCTTCTGCAGTTTCCTGCACTTTGCTATCAAAAGGGCCGGGGGAATTAAAGCGTGAGGTCACTCCTGGGTGCCATTAAGTTGCATGCGGGCAGCGGCGGCGGCATCTGCAGCTGGTTTTGGTGTCCAGACGCAGGGCTGACTAAAAACAGAACCGAGGGAGAGGGGGGGGGGGGGGGGGGAATAACAAGGACTTGTTTACCATACCCTTACCTTCTTCAGTTTGATCGTCGGAAAAACAGTGGTAGCTCAAACAGGGCCACATCTGAGGCTGAGCGGGATCTGTCAACTCGAATCGTACACTCGCGCCGAAACACACAGCTTGTGTTTACCATACAGATTATTACACATTCTTGCTCAGCGTTTGATTAAATCACTTTCATTTCCTCAATTTCCTTTACATTCGAGACTTCCAAGAGGGGAGGGTGGAGGCGGTGGCAGGGGCAGGGATGGGGGTGACGGTGATGGGGTCTGGTGGAAGGGCTTTGGTGCCCAGTGGGGCAGCTCAGACACAGGGTTCCAGTGGCTGAATATGACACGGAGTAGCCTGCCTGCCCTGGCCTTGGCCCCTTTGTATTTACATTATTAAAATGAGACGGGCAGACAGGGAGGTGACAGGCAGCACAAGAGGGAAATCAGGCGGCCTGTCAGGGCTGTCACTTGCTCCACTGGCCAAAGGCCTTGACCCCAACACTACCCACCGCCAGGAGCAAGAGAGGGGGCGGGGGAGTCGGTCCTCGCAGAGGACACCTTAGCCCCGGGCAGCCCGCCACCACCCCAGCCCCGTCCCCCTCCCGTCATCCAGGCTGCCAATGGAGCTGCCGCAACTGTCACCATCAAAGCTTCAGCGCAAGCCTGTGAATATCAAATGCCTATTTTTTTGTTTTTAAATAAATAAATAGGATCTCTCTGGGGATGCCTGGCAACGGTTAGCTGCTTCAGCAGCAGCCCCCCCCCCTATGACTCACCATCAGATTGACACTCAAAAGCACTCGGATGGAATTATCCTATCTATCTGATACGCTTTTATTATCACAATAAAATGTTATGCAAGAACAGGCAGAACAATAGGGAGCTCCACTCCTCTGTGATAATGGTCCAGTGAATATCTTTTAAAGCTGCCGCTGTATGCCACAATATTGTTGTCCTCCCTGAAGGCCGAAATATACTTCCACGACTCTGTTACTCCGTGGTCACGCAGTTGCCTTGACGGACTCGTTTTCATTTATGGTTCTCCGACGGTTGTGGGTGCTGCAAATACAAAATAATAATAATAAAAAAAGGATGGCGGCGGACCAAACTCCGTATTTGTACGTTGTATTTGTACATAAAAGTTGTTTGTTTGACTTTTTTTTGCTTAGATTTTTTTTAAGTTAACGAGAATTAGACACTGTGCAATGTAAAACCCCCTTTTTTGTAACTGAAAAATACGTCTGAGGGGATTTGCGAGGTGTCTGAGCCAGCTATCTAATGTTGGCATACTACTACCTACAAGGTAAACAGCGATGTATTGACGGATTTACAGAGACGGATAGTAACAAAATTTAGGAGGTGCACGTCAGGCCACGGAGAGGTGCTCGGAGAGGGTTTGCCACGACGGAGAGGGCTCTCCGTGTCTCTGTGTCTCCGTAAACAGACGACCATAAATTGGGCTTAAGTGCACAACCAAGCACAGCATCGGCTGTTCCAGGGTCAGGCCTGGCCGTCATCAACCATCCGCAGAGGTGGAGGAACAGTTTACACACTCAAGAACACACACAAACACTCTCTCACGCACACACACACACACACACACACACACACACACACACATGAGTATGTAATGGTACTCTAGGAAACTTTATGGTGAAGGTTATCTGTCCCTCCTCACTCATGCTGATTGTTTTGAATTAGGGAAACAGGAGGACAACCAGCATTGCATTTATTGTCTCGACCTTGACCTTACAGAAGATTAAAAGCAAAATACCCAAACCCTTTTTATTGTGTTCACTAACTTTGCTTGGATAGGTACTAAAAGATACGCTCTGAAATTACTCATCATAGATAGATCAATATAGTTCTACTCCATGACTGTATTTGTATCAGTATCACTGATCGACTGAAGTTGCCGTCAGTAGAATCACTCAACTGCGGTCTCCAACAAACACCTCTGCTGACTGCCACCATGACACCATATCACTTAAATCATCTGATTTCAAAAGAGCCTGGCAGAATATGAGTATCCTCTTCACCTAGTAGGTGAGCAGGCAGCCATATTGAGTCAACAGAGTGGTTGTGGTGGTGATAATAAAATCACATTAAATTCACAGGCCCCTAAACAGCACTACATCCCTAATACACTTAACTTTTCAACCCCCCTTTCACAGCTGCTGGGAAAGGGACCACGTTTTCCCTGCTGTAGCGCATTGTGGGAAGGACACCCTGAGTCTCCCCAGACGTAGACAGGTCATGTCATCTCACAAACCACACTTGCTAAGTCTGCTTCCTTGCATACCGCCTCATTGTCACTGGCATGTCCAACAACTTCTGTCCAAATACAACCACTGAAATTGCACTCAGTCTAAGGAAAAAGTTTCCTTCATTGTCTCCCTTGTTAGAGTGAGACGGTGCGTGAGGGTCTGCCCTGCATGAGGAAAATGTCAAGCCTTGTCCTGGTGAGAATATTTCCTTTGGCAGAGGATGCTCAGCATATGGGGTTGCATGAGTAATATTTGCTGTGGGGTTCCTAATCCCAGCTGATTTAATTAATACCCATTTCTTGTCTTTCACAAAAAGGTTGTTATAACACCAATAACAACCGTCTAAAAGACTTGTCACTGCGCAAAATATGATACCGGCCCAATTTTGTCCAAGTGTTTGTGCTTGGCTCAGCATGTACCCACTCTCAAGCTGTTTTCATAAGGTGTCCACTGAGAAGTCCACCCCGAAACACGAATCACAGGCCTCAGATGGTTTGATTCAACTCTACCTGCTACACACAGGCAGTCTGAGTGCCTTTGCTTCACTGACTTTTACCAGCCCAGGGAAAGTTCTGCATCACTAACTACAAGACACATATGGCGTTTGCCTGAATGTAGCATATGTCTGTATCCGTGTACGTGCTACTTTCTTAGGACATACACATTCCTAAATATGTGTTCTTTTCTCATATGCAACATTTTTGTGTCGATGGGGCAATGCAAGCTTGAACTCTTACGGAGCAAATTTGAATAAGCCATGCATACCGAGAGAGAGAGAGAGAGAGAGAGAGAGCGACACAGAGAAAGCCTGAGGGAGCCAGTCAGGCTCAATAAACCTGATGATGAACCCAGCTAAAGCAGAAAGGAGCCAGGGCCAGACTGGGCTGTTAGCGGCTAATTGCTACACTTTTTCTCCCCACTATTCATGATATCAAGCTACGTCGTTACAAGGCTAATTAGCGCACTAGTGCCACACTTCCCACCCCGCCCCCCACCCCTCACCCCCAACATTCCCAGGGTGTGTATGTCTGTTTTATCCCCCCCCCCCCCCTCCCCTTTTCCTTCTTCACTGCCAGGAACAGCTGGCAAGGGATTGATTTTCAACATTTCCCACTAAAGCCAAGGCTGCTGTCCTTATTCGGAAGGATTAAAAGGCAGGATTTGTGGGATTTTCCCCGCATTTTGGCACTAATGTGCTCAGTGAAGCCCCTTTAGATTGGGAGAGTCTTGGAGGAGAGCTTACAGACGTTCTAATGAGCCACTGGATAACGACCAGTCCCGCTGCTCTCTCTAACTTTATTGTGTCCCACAGAAAGCAGTAATGCCCCCCCTGACCTGCATGCAGGGTTAGCTTAAAATCACTTCAAAAGTGATAGAGCTTCAAGAAGTTCCAGTACTTCATTTGCTCGAGTCAGGCTATTCTTCGTCACTCGATTCAATTTCTTCTCGTCAGTGATCTTTGAACTGTCCTGAAATGAATTTTGCAGATACAGTACGGGTTTGACTTGAAAAGAGTGAATTATCACTACCAGTCGTAAACATCATTCAACCTTACTCTCTACTACAACGAAAAATTGTAACAACATCCTATTTGCTCTTGGACGGACAGGCTTGTCTTTGTCCGGCCAGTATTAAGTAATTTCCACAATATATTCAACAGGAATGGAAGGTTTTCTTCCCATGGGGCCTCAGCCAAGCTAAACACACCTATGAAATCACGGCGAAGTAAAATAACATCTAACATCTAACATCTTAAGCAAGATGCAGAAAGGAAAGGAAACTTGGTCAACATGACACAACTGCCTGTAAACACAGCTGAAAGTAAGGGAGGGGTGCGAGGGGCCTGGCACACAGCAAAAGCAGGCATATTTTAATGCAAGTGACTTCTCTGAGTATGATTGTCGCATGACCTTATTTCCTTAGGTTGAACGCGTTGTCATTGCCTGGCCCCAAGTCAACCGTTTGATGTCTTCAACCACACACACCCAAATCCCCAAAACAGTGTGTCCATTTATAGTCAAACGTTTTGAGAAGAAATGGGGAATAATAAAAAAAGGAAAGGCGTAGGAGTTGGCAGCCCTGGCAGCAATATTTCACGAGGAGCTGGGACATGAAAAACGAAAAAGAAAACAACCTTGGCCAAGCATAATCACCGAATATGTATTTCCAACATGACTGGAGCCGGCCGGGGCCGAGTCCGAGGGGACAGCGGGTAGCGTGTTATGATTCGCCTTCTGCCTGACGACGGCTCGCAATCATCTGATGTGAGATCCAGCACCAGCAGCTGCCGCACTCCTTCTGCCTGCACTGACAACCTCGGTCACGACCCGTGACCTGGAACAGGATATGTCGTGTGTTTCGTTTCGTAACCTTTAAACCGTCGTTCCTCTCCGCTGTCACGACTCTGTGGCATAATTCGTCTTCTTGGATGGAGGGAATGTTTTTATTCTTTCATTTCAGCCCTCGCCCCCGTGTTATTTTTGAAAACACCTGTAACGTGTCTCTGCCTGTGCCTGTGATTCATCTCTCTTACTCTCCCTCGTGGTTATCGCAGCCCATCCATCTGCTTTGAGCAAGATTCATCATTTGAATATCTGCCTTGGCAGACAGATGCTGCACTCGATCAGATCTGATAAATATCGTTTGAATATTTTGGAGAAAAAAAAGGAGCAAAACTTCAAAGGGCCCTATTGTGGTAAAGCACGGAGGGGCAATAACTTGAGGAATTAACACCTGCATTTGTCATAGAATACTGTGATTGGGGGGGAAAGTGCTGAAAAGTACTAGCCTGACGATGTCATACTCATAATTCTAGTCAGAATATGAGTCTGAGACCGCTCCGTTGGGCTGTGATTATGGGGCGTGTTTCAACCGAACTAGGAAAAAAAAGGCCTCTTCGCTCAATTGGATAGGCCTACAACCAATCAGAGCAACGTAGTATGACCATAACGTAGACCATGGGGCCAGCTGATACATTAAACTTTTACCGGATCCCGTAGGAAGGACGGCAAAAACATCTTTTCGATCGACAAATGCCTTGATCGCGTTTCTCTGTTCCTCTTTAAAAATGAATGTGCTGTCAATGTCTTCTAAAACAGACTCGAATTTCCACATTTCAGCTCTCCAACGGCAGCCATGTTTGTTGAAAACGAATTCACCCCAAAAGCTCTTTGGTGACGTGGTTGATTACGTTAGGGTTGATCATCTGTCCATCATCGTATAAAGCCCGCCCTGACAATTTGATTGGTCTATATCTCCTCACAGATTTTTGTGAGGAGATAATTTCTCCCCAACGGAGCGACACCAGACCGAACTTCCCGACCAAATAATTTGTGGGCGTGGCTAAGTTCGTCTGGCATCCAGGCTAGAAAAGTACAGCACCAGTGCCAAAATAATGCTAGATTGCTTACTTATCATGAGCGTAACCTCTCCGTCTGAACTTATTCTTTCTCTCTCGCCTCCTCGTTCACCCCTGCTCTATTCTGGGCCCTTTGAATCAGAGCCTCTGCCTCTGCCTCTTCCCCTCAGCTGTTCCAGACGCCAGCCCACTGGGATTGATACAATATTTTCCAACCTCAATTAGCCGAGGGGCCTGCTGACTAATTCCAACTGTTTTTGCACCTGAGAGGTTGGGAGCGCGGACTGGAAAAAATGAGTGGGGGTTGAGGACCAGGGCGAAGCGGGGCTGTTTGGGCTGCGGAGCGGTGTTGACAGACAGTCAGGGCTACAAAGAGGGCAGGGTGGACAGCACCCTAACGGCACGGGTTCACGACTATGAGCACGGCCCGAGCGCGAAGGCGACAACAACAGGGACACTTCAGCAGGTGGCAATTGTGTGCAATGGATACGGCTCTGCCCAAACAGTACTGTCAAGAGGTGCCACAACATCTCATAAATCATCATTAAAAACAAACAAATAGCGTCCCTCACTGCGATCGCACTCAGTCAAAACACCATGACATCCAGTCCAGGCATTTTTCTCAGTAATGCGGTCTCTCGCTGGCTTGGCAAATGAGAGCATGTGTCACCGGGCAGCCAGACGAGCGCTAATGAAGACCTAATTTTGAGGTATGGGCCTCCGTGGGAGCGACAGGGCTCTGAGCGCAGACTGCATCTCTGGGGTCTGCAGATACAGACGCTTGCCGGGCGGGAGTTGGGAATTACTATTCCGAGTACAGGAAATGAGAGGAATGGTGGGCGAAACATGCGAGCGGATTGCATCTGGGGGCTGGTCTCTCTCAGCCCGCTGCACAGCGCACCGCCGTCTAAGCAGCTCTGACAGGGACCCTGGGAATGAATGATTTACAAAATCCAGCTTTATGACGCTCTGTGGCGGCTTGAAAAGGGTCCTCAGTCAGCCTGAGCAGCGCTTGAGAAGAAACATTTGGTGATGTTCATAAAAGTCCACAAAATCTGGACTGTGTACTACTGGCTTCATAATTACATCATGTATGTGTCACTCTTAAAGGCTTTATAACCTGTCCATGATAGCCGTCTGTAAGATTAATAAATGTCACACGACCGTTTAAATTTGATCGGTGGCGGACACAGCTGTGCCCGCAGTAGCAAGAGCTTTTGTGAGAAAAATAAACCCAACAGTGACTCACTTTCTATTGGAGTAAAAGCACTCGCAAAGTACAAGTAAGCGTTTCCCCCCCTGTAGTCCAGAGACCATAGTGATGTCAGTCCACGACCACGGTGACCTATCCTGACCTGGTCACTAAACACATAAGGTCATTATCCACCCTAGTCAGACTCCCACCATTTGTGCTCAACCAGAAAATTGACATTTTCTGCGCCAGTCGTGGTGCTGACAGATAATGGGGGCTCACGTTGGGAGGTATGGTCACACCGGATTCCAGCCCATGCTGATTTCTTGCAAGCATGGGATCGCCTTGCCGGCAGGCACATCGGGGTGATTTATCCCCTAGGCATTGGGTTTAGCGTGCCTTGTGCACCTGCTATTTCAAGATGTTCAACTGACTGACTGACTGACTGACTGACTGTTTTTGAAGCTGCCCCACATGTGAAGTCCACATGGAATGAGGCGGCCAGTTGCAGCCTTCTTCTAAGGAAGGAAGCACTGTAACGCCAGCCTGGTCAAACTGCACAAACCAAGGCTCTGGACTACTTGCCTTCACAGTGAGTAACACCCCAGTATCTGCGCAACTGAAACATAAATGTTGTTGTGGTTAGTTTTGCCCAATCCAAATGGAGGACTTCAGTTCAGTTTTGACAAGTTAATCCCCAGTGTAACTCAAGCTACCCTTCCCCCCCCCCCCCCCACCAACCCCAACCCCTCTTACTCTCTCAGGCCAGCCGATGGATAATGTCTTTCCTCAATTCTGCTTTCTCGTAAACACGTTCTCCGGGGTTCCCATGAGAAGGGTTATATATGCACCGGGTATTCCACTGCTTACCTAGCAACGTCTCATTTCACAAGCACAACACAAACAAGCTCAGTAGGGACTGCCAGCGCTGCGTGGGGTAAATCTCTACAGATAAAACAAGCAATAAATGATAAGGTAACACGCCTACAGCAGAAGAGCCTCATAATAACTGCACACCTTTTTCTGACACCACTTCACACAGAGCAGAGAGAGACAGAGGGTGAACCCACCGCCAGGCTTACTTACTGTCAGCATAGTTCTTGCGTCTCGTGCCGTCCACTTTGCCCGACTTGTCGATGCAGAGGAAGAACTTGTTGGCGGAGTAGAGGCGACGCAGCCGCACGTCGCCCTCTAGATGGTTGTAGCTGCGAGTGTGGCGCTCTAAAGTCCACGAGCAGTTGCTGCCCTTGGCCAGCACCTGCAGGGGGTTCTGTCCTGGCCCAGAGGGGCACCCGCCTGCGGCCGAGCCAGCCACCAGGAGCAGGGTGAAGCATGCCAGGCACAGGGAAGCCGGGCTGGGTAGGGAGGTAGGCGGCAGCCCCGGCGGCGGCCCCCTGTGGGCAGTGCCAGCGACAAGGTCAGGACGGAGAGCGGCGGTGGGTAGCATCCATTGGCACATGATGGGTCAGACTCCCGAGGTGCACCTTGCACAAGCATGAGGCATGCTGCTGCCCGAGGATCTGCTCCGATTCAAAAACACCTCTGAAAAAAAGAAGGCTCAGCCAAGGAAGATCCCTCTCACTGCGCTCTCATTTAAAGATGACAAGAACAGGACTAGGTCTGATGCTGCTTCAGGGCAGGTTGATTTGGTTGTTTTTTTTCCCTCCCCTCTTTGAAGACAATTCAATGGTTGGTCATTGTTCCTTCCTCTCAGTGCGAGTTCCTCACTCTTCAAAGAAATGATTTCACATTTTGTAAATCCATCTCCAAAAATGTCAGAGGTTCTTCTTCTTTTTCTCCTCTCTTCTTCTTCTTCTTCTTGACTGGAATCTTTCGTCCTCTACTTCTTCTTGACTGGAGTCTTTCGTCCCCCCCGCTGCAAGAGTAATGTCCTGACGTCCTCACCCCTCACAGGTCTCCTCTCACTCACTGCTGGGGCAGGACAAGCTGAATTTGAGGCTGACTGACCTGTGGCAGTCAATGAGCTGAATGAGGGCGACAAAGTGACTGAGTGTGGAAGTGAGTGAATGAGTGTGTGTCTGTGTGTGTGTGTGTGTGGGCGTGTGTGTGAGTGAGTGCGTGTGTGTGGTGTGTGTGGTGTGTGTGTCTCTGTGTGTGTGCGTGTGTGTGTGTGTGTGTGTGTGTGTGTGTGTGTGTGTGTGAGAGTGGGGAGTGTGTCTCTGAGAGGCAGAGACAGACAGAGTGAGTGAGAGAGAGAGAGAGAGAGAGAGAGAACAGGAGGGAGTGCTCTGAGACACACAGAGAGAGAGGGAGAGGGAGAGGGAGAGAGGGAACAGAGAAGAGGGCAGGAGCCGGTTGAGAGAGCGCGTCTGCCTGAGTCTTGCTGTAGAGCAGTAAATGAGTGTCCACGCTCCTGTGCAGTTCCCTCCTAGTAGTGCTGGGGTGGCTCGAGTGAGTCTGTCTGGCATTTTATCCTGGGCAGGACTCGTCGCTGGAGAGCAGAAGGGTGGGGCCAAGGTTATTGCAAATGACTTTCATGCAAAAAAAAAGGTGATTAAAATGCGGTTTGTCTGTGTCATTTTAATCACCCATAACCCTCACTTTTACTTTAACTTTCACTACAACTAGATGCTAACAATGGGATTGAATAGAATTTGTGCAGTTTTATTGACATATGAACTCTATAACTATAAAACAGCAATGCACACTTCGTTTGAAACGGTGGCTGACACAGTGCACAGTTCATAGTGCACAGATTGTTGGGTGTGCCTTGGAATAAGTTGGATATGATAATGAAATATTGATAGATGAAGATTACATGTTATGTGAATTTCTGCTCTCCAAAGTGAAACGAGATGAAATATTCATCATCGTCATCATCTGTTGGTGTGTGTTGGTGTGTGTTAGGAGTGTCCTGCCCTGCGAGCCTCTGTCAGCACAGCACTTTGAAACATGTTTTTTAGGCGATGTTAGTGTGTGTGTGTGTGTGTGTGTGTGTGTGTGTGTGTGTGTGTGTGTGAGAGAGTACTGAGCACGTTTAAAAGATCCTGGTTTCAATGATGTGTTCAGCCCAGGGGCAGAAGTGTCCATGGGTGGAGGTGTGTTTGAGCCCTGTTTGTGTGCCCTAAGAGGATGACTCCACACTCCCTCTCCCTCCCTCTTTCCTTCTCCCTCACTCTCTCTCTCCCTCTTTCCTTCTCCCTCACTCTCTCTCTCTGTCTTTCCCTTACTTGTACTCTCTTCTCTCCTTTCTTTATATCTTTCTTTCTCTTTCCCTCATTATCTCTTTCACTCCCTCCCCTTCCTCCCCCTCCCTCTCCATCCCTCCACCTCTCCCTCCCTCTCTCTCTCTCTCTCCCTCCCTCCCTCCCTACCTCCCCATAAAAGCTAACAGACACTGGTCTGCTTCTTTCTCCTGCACCCCCCCCCCAGCTATTCCTGTCTACCTGCGTGCGCTGGCCACTGGATTTCCTGGTCCTTCCTCATCAAAGCCTCTCTCACCCTTCATCTGCACGGCCATCATAAAAGTCACAGTCCTTCACCCCCAGTTAAACCTCGCCACAGCGTCGCTCCACTTCCAGGCGCACTTTACGCCTCCCTCCCTCCCTCCCTCCATCCCCACACGCCCCCTCTTCCTCTGGGTACGCACAGAAAGCAGTGCTGAGAGAGAAACATTCGCCGCTACGCCAGTCTGCGCATTGGAGTAGCATTCTGACACGGGCCTTTGGGAAAGAGAGAGTAAAGAGAAAGAAAGAGGTAGAGAGAGAGAGAGAGTAGATATGTTTTATGTTACCATTGTATAAATGGGTTTTCCCCCCTCTACCGAAAAAAAAATGTAAATACTTCCCGGGACAGCTGAGTGTTCACAGACTGCCAGTGTAATTGTTTTAGGGTGCTCCAGTTCTTTGGATGGGAGCAGTAATGGAAAACAATATCCTTCAATGTCCTCAAAGAGATATAAGACTTTTTGGGCCACAGCTGTCTTTTGTTTACGAGTGCCAGGAGATGTGTGAAACCAAATACAAATATGCAATTAAAATTTTAATTGGACGAGATGAAACATCTATTCTAACACTTAGCCACATAATTGGGGAGCATTATGTGGCCCCGTGACGGAACACAGTGAATGCTTGAAGGTTCAAATAAACTGGGCCACGGACACTTTTGAAAAGACCTGAATACATCGTCCCTCCCCTGTACGCGATGCAGCGCTCTAATTGGTTTGATAATAGTGCGGGTTTCTCTTTGTGCGTTTGGTCAGTGACTACGGCTCGCTGTTTTCCTACATGTAAATGGACCCCTTTCATGGGACTCTGGGCCTGCACAGAGGGTATCTGGTGCCCCTCGAGCCTTACTCTCACAGGGCCCTCCCTCGGAAGTTCTAGTTTTACTTCCTCCAAAATTGAGCATAATTAAAATCATACAATCGTTTCGGACGGGGCGCCAGAGCGACTGTTTCAAAGACGCTCTGGCCGGAGGGTCAAGAACAAAGTGCTGTCCCCTCAGCTGAATGTCAGATGTGGCTGCAGATTTGCCGAATGCTCCTTCGAATGCCAACATGAGGTCACTGCATGTGGCTCGGCTATGGCTACAGTGACAGTCTCAATTTTATCACATGGGCGGACTTTTGAAAACCTCGTCTGCCTGACAGGATGGCATTTTCAGCGAAAAGCACAGCACTGACCGGAGGATATTTTGCATTGCGCTATTACAAGTGCAAACAGAATGTTTTTTTCCATCATGCAGACATCACACAACGTGTTAAACACCAAACGTTGTAACTAGCACAAGGTGAATTCTAAAACCAGTAGTTCATAGGGGGCCCTTCTGGTATTTAACAACAGAACTCTATCCCCACACAAGCACACACACACACACACACACACAGACACACACACTCTCTCTCTCTCACACACACACACACACACACACACACACACACACACACACACACACACAGAGACACACACACTCTCACACACACACACACACACACACACACACACACACACACAGACACACACACAAAAAGAACTCGCTTGTTGGGAGTCTTAACACCCTTCAATGGCTCCCTCCCTCAGCCTCCGTGGGGCTTTGAGTCCGCTCCCACGTTGATACCCTCCATCTGGGTGCGCCCCAGCACTGGGAAATCTGCACGGCCAGGCAGGAGAGGAGGATGTTCACAAGCGAAGGAACCTAATCTTTCCCAGCAGGGATCCAAGCGGCTCTGTAAGTGTATGAATGGAGATAATATCTCTGTAATGAAGCCCGTTTTGTACCATCAAAGTCTTCAAAAGGGCCTGAAACTCGACCTCCCTCTTAGCACTGACAAACCTTCTGTGATAGCTTCTATTATTAATTGTTTTCCCTCTCTTGCTAACTCTCTAACTCACTCCCAATTTCCCCTCCCCATTGGTCTTTCCTGTCTGGTGATACTTATGTTGTACATGTAGGTCTTTTCTTTAGCCTAATTATTCTAGCTACTTTTAAATCAAATAAAAAAAATACATGTAAACACAAACAATTTTATATAATGTATTTCTATAAATCAATAAATAAGAGATGAATGAATACATACATACACATACATACATACACATACATACATGTGTACAAAAATCAGTGTGTGTCTTTCCTATACACTGTGATTATGCAACAGTCTGTTTAACTCTTCGTGTAAGTGGCACAGTTTGTGCCAGTTCCTTCTAGTGCAGGTGCTGCTGGTATCTCTGTGCCCTGGTCTGTGTAAACATCCGTTTCTAATTTAGGACCCGGCCACCACTGGCACACTTGTGGCCTAGACGAGCATGAGGACGAGCACGAGGCATTTGCATGTCCTCGTTGCGTGACCATTGTCCTTTGTGGGCAGCTGAGGTGATAAGTGGAGCATCCGTTTGATAAGAATTCCCCATATCTGCTCGTCCTCTGCACACGACGAACACAGATTTCAGAGCGGTGCAGTGGACTGGCCATGCCGACTTAAAAAGAAAAAAAGAATTGCGAGACGTTGACAGGGGTGATAAATCATCCGGATGTAATACACCAACCAGACAGCTAACATCAATCACACAGATCTGAGATAATCTGTCCAGTGATAAATCGGGACCAGATCAAACTTTCAGATGTGGTTTGCAGCCACTGTGCATGATCAAGAACCCATCAAGGATGTCTGTGAACCAAGCAACCACCACAGCGCCACACTGAAACTCACATCTAATCCTGTATTAAGAGGAGCACCACTGGTGGGGGAGTGCTGTATCCACCCCTGTGCCTGTCTTCAGGGTGAGGATTAGGGCTCGCAGGTGTCCCGCACCTCTGCACTGTTGTGTGCTCTAGCAGAGAGATGCTGGTGTACTGTGATGGACAATGAATAGAAAGACCCCCCCCCCCTGGCTGTCAGGTGTTAACATAAAATGACCTTTGCAACCAGCAGTAACTGAATCTCATTTGGGATAATCTCATATGGATGTAACCCAAACGGTGCAGATTTCTGGATTCGGATTTCTGAGGGCAATATCTTCAGCTATGATAATACACTGAGTAATGTAACTTGTAGTATTGTCTGAATTTTTTTTTTATCTAGCTCTTCCTGTTAATTCAAAGTAGTAAGCATTTCTTGAGGTTTTTGCAAATTCTGTGAGAAAAGAAAAGACTTATGTTTATACATTGTAGTTCCATATCTAATTTCTTCATAGTATTTGATTGCATGGATAATTTCCTTGACAAAGGATATCAGTCTAACTATTATTACATTTTTTTGTTCCCTTTTTTAATAGTTTCAAAATGTTTTATGTTACGTAATTGTTAGGTAATGTTACATAGTATGAAGTTATTTCAATTGTTAGGGAAAATGTTGCAAAAGCAGGGAAATAAATGTGATGAACATTAACAAGAAAACCGTATTTTTCTCTGCATTGCAAATTAGCCAACCCTGAAGAATGCCTCTCACTCCCCATTCATTCCACTGAGGAGTGGCTGCACATGTTAAACCCATTTGCCAATGTGAGTGTTTCACAAACAAAACCCCCAGCCCAGGTGAATCCCCCCCCACCACCACAACACACACACACACACACCAAAAAAATGTGCCCATCTGTAAAACAAATAAGTGACCCCCACATAGGTGTGCACGCATCCCCCGGTGATCAAAGTGTGTGAGAATGGCAGTCTTGTCCTGGCCTGGCCATTATCAGCGGGGCTGAATAGCTGTCTTCTCCCCTTTTGTCGGCCTGCTCATTGACAGTCACTCACCCGGCAATGACTGTCACACCGCGGCGAAGAGGCTGCCGCCGACAGAGGCCAGCCACATCAAACAAGCCTGTCGAGGGGGCCCCCGGCTTGTGAACCGTGGCAACAAACACCTTCTGATCCTCACCTACATTGCCGCAAAGGACACCCCCGGGCGGCTCTGATCTCCATGCCACCCTTGAGCCGAGCCGAGTAGCAGGCTCGTCGCTCACTGCGGCCCCTCTCACACGCTGACCTTTTGGGTGGCACTTAAGTGTCAGCTCCTGGCAGCGGGGTTGATTCAGGGGGGGAGAGGGAAGCCGTGAACTCTCACGCATTGTTACAGATAACCAGGGTTCATACCGCAGGTTCAAGCTTTTCACTTTAACTCGGATTTGAGGAAAGATCATCTTTGCTAAGAAGGATTGAAGGTTGCTGGGTGTCGGGAATAGTTTTCTACACATATCATGGGCAAATTAATGTAGAGGTTTTTACATTTCTTGAAATAACTGGGTATACATTTGTACATTAAAGAGGCAACTTAAATGCAACTACAGCTAAAACTGAATTAACAGCACACATAATAGATATTATGCCACTTAGTGCTTGTGGTATTGAAAGTCACAATTAAAGTCATAGAAGTTGCAAAAACACCCAAACCTAATGTCAAATGTTTCAAAGGTTCACCATCACTGTATTAAAAGTATTATATAAGTGTTAATGTACTGTAATGTTACAATCACTTATATCACATAGGTATGGCAAGGGCATCTGAAGGGAGGGAATGCATTTATGCATAGGTCATTTGTTCCTTATGCAGGGAGCTGACAATGACACCAGGCCTTAAAGGCGCAGTCCGTGATTCTAATCCAATACACTTCTTCTAGTCTTCTAGCTGTCTGCTTCCAGACAATCAACCTGTTGCTTCAGGAACACAGAAGAGAGGGGTCTAATTTGATCAGCTGTTTTGTCAACAATTAACAACCTTTTACCAAAATTACAGACAGCCTTTAATACATGTGTCATCTCTAATGGCCCACCATCGCTGTGTCAATTTGTAAACCTGCATATAGCTGTTGTAGTTTGGAAATGGAGGATAGACTGTTAAGTCTAATGGAATGGTCATTCATCTGAGTTGCAGTCCGTGTTGTGTCATTTTCATGTTGTGGGTTAGGCTGATGTTGATTTCTTGTGAAGAACCATTCAAATTTCAGGAGTCTGCAGTACTTTCAGATGGCTAGAAAGGCAATTGGCTGCTATTTGATTGTTCTAAAGGAGAAATACTACCATCTAGCGGAATTGTAAAACATTACCCCGATTGTAAGGCCTCGAACCTCTAATTCTAAATCCGAGTTTTCAATTGTTTAGAAATTGATTGAAAATCAGCTCAGATATATTTGTCCAAAAAAAAAGATGTTAGTACAACATAATGTGTCAACCGTTGAAATCTCGAGACTTATTAGCAAGTGGAGAAGGGACAAAATAAGTGCCCATAACCAGTTCATGCATAATTACATGTGATTATGTATTACCTGTCTGTGTATATGTGTTACATGTTTTTTTAACTGTCTATGAAAAAACAAAACCTCATTGCTCTGTTCGAGTTTTCTGTGTTTGTTTAATCGAGCCTACAATATATCGGTGTATTGGTGTGCGAGTTGTCTTGTCTGAAACAAAATGGCGGCCTTCTGCAAGGGATAATGCGGTTGCTGAAAAGTCTCATGTCAACATGTCACTCTTGAGACTTAGTGCCTTTTCAAAGTGTCTAACGAGCGGCTTGGTTGTTGATCAAACTGCTCGCCATGTGTTCAATGCCAACCACTGCCGGTCCTGTCTCCGTATTCGGAATAACTTTGAAAAACGACTAACAGGTAAGTTTACGAGTACCTTTACCCCATGTCTTAAGGTTAAATCTAGTGCAAAGTCTTATGTGTCTTCTGTTTTAAACCATCTTTGTCTGTCTATGGATAATGGAGAACAATAAGACAAAACGACTTTCGTTAAACGCCTATGTCTTTTCGTTTGTTGAAGTGTTCACAAAAAGAGGCTGGAACCTTCTCGACCTGCATGCATGTGAGAGGGGTTTGTGTGGCAGTGACCATGGTTGTAACATTGATGTTAACGCTATATCAGGATGAAATCTATATAACGTACCTGTGGTCTACATGGCAGTGTCTGGCCTTAGGTTAATGACCGTCTTGTTCTTCCGAGGTGTTTTTAATCGCGGAATATCAATGGTTTTCTTAATCTCGGCAGACACCACTTGGGTTTGCCAACGGCGGTATTCTGTTCTAATCCCAAAGAAAGAAGAGCGGAAGACTCGTTTGAGGCATCAATTTCAGCTTCTGGATGGTAAGATGTGTTTTGCTGGTGCACGTAAACTACCTCAGTGTTTCTAAGGAATTGGAGATGAATCGCACTGAAAAGTAATACCATCACCATCACGATGCAACTGCTGTTATCACTTTAATTTTTTCTGAAGACATGAGCTTTGACTGTCCTACAGGGCAAGATTGTGTGTGTGTGTGTGCACATATGCTGAGCGGGTGCTCTTTTGGCTAATACAGTGCTCTTTGACGTGTGTGTGTGTGTGTGTGTGTGCGTGCGCACATTTAAATAATGTCTTATTCTCCCATAGTGCTTGAAGCAAGGATTCAACAGCTACAGTCTGATGTCGTTTTAGATGTCAAACACTCAAATGTGCAATTTGTCAAACTACCACAGACTGGAAAAGGCAAAGCCTCCTCCCCTAAAGGTCAAAAGAATGTATGTGGAGAAAGGGGTGAGATGCCTAAGGCAAGCCAGCCCAGGAGCTCGGGGTCAGGAGACCCATCGTCACCGAAAGCACACAACAATCGCTGGACGGAGAAGTTAAAAATTGAGAAGTATGGCAAGATAAGAAAACAAGCACGGCTTCAGCAGAAGCTCCAGGACAAGAACGTGAAGGAGAGCAAAGGCTCATTAAAAAAGACAGTCTCGACCGCCAAAAAGAGCAAGGCCACATTAATACAAGAACAGGCCAAAGCGCATCTCTCACAGCAGAAGACCCCTACACCTGCTGTGTCTGCCCAGGAGACGCACTCGAGGGAGGCTGAGCTAGCCGAAGTGGAGGAGCTGGACCAGCAGGTGAACCAGTGGGTCTCTACCAATGCAGAGAAACTTCTGGAAGACAAGGAGGGGAACGGCTATGAGGACGCGCAGCTCAGCGTGCGCTGCTTCTTGGAGGCGTGCGTGTTCGTCGGCGACATAGACCACGCTCAGCGCTGCCTGAACAGCCATCACCGCAACATCACCAAACGCAAGCTGCTGTCCATGAGTGCCTACAACATCATGCTGAGGGCATGGGCCAAAAGAGTGAGTCCCATCTGCACTCGCAACTTTTCACCGTTTCACCTTTTCACTGTTTCACCTTTTCACTTATAATGAACTAACTGATTGGCAGATGGTCGTGGTGTCTAATGGCTTTTCTCTTTTCTGTGCCAACTGAAGGGATCTCTTAGCCAGATCCGTCGCTTGTTTGCCCTGATAGAGGAGGCTGGTCTGAAGCCAAATCTCAGCTCCTACTCGGCTGCTCTGGAGTGCATGGCCCGCCACCCTGACACTTCTTCACAGGTCATTGACAGGTGAGACGGCGTATAACAAACAGGTTAGCAGATACTCACTGCATGGACCATAGCTGCACTGCTATTCCCTATTCCCATAGCCGTTGCACAACTACACACTATTTGTTCATTTCTTTTTATCTCCTTTATTTCTACAGAATATACAGAAATTGGTAGCTGGCCTATCCAGAATGCATAGTAAACCACTGCCTTCTTTGTTGCGGTAGCAGACTGTGTTGCGGTAGTAGACTCGGTTGTGGTAAGAGAGTTGGGATTGTAGCACTGGCTCATACAATTTTTACCACTGATGTCCATTTGCCTTTATTGATTTTCGTCATCTCATCATACAAATGCAGAGGTCATACAGAGGACATGTGGCAAGAACCTGCATCTGTGATATGATTCTAGTTCCAGGGAGGTGATCTGTATGCACTAAAAGAGCTCAAGGGAGGTAATCTGCACTAAAAGAGCTCAAGGGAGGTGATCTGCATGCACTAAAAGAGCTCAAGGGAGGTGATCTGCATGCACTAAAAGGGCTCAAGGGAGGTGATCTGCATGCACTAAAAGAGCTCAAGGGAGGTGATCTGTATGTACTAAAAGGGCTCAAGGCATGGCAGGGCAGCTCTATTGTTTCACTGGAATTCTGTGGAACTCAAAGTGACTTCCTAATTTAATATTTTATACCGTTACCTAGACACCCAGATACCCAGATAACTGTGAGCAAATGAATTGCTGAATGGCTTCTTGTTTTCCTCCTAAGTAAAAAATTACTTGGTGGACCATTAATGTATGTTTTATGTACACCATAGATCTGTACACCATAGATTCTTACTGCTTGGCGAAGTGTTCAGAGTTGTGAACAGCAGTATGATTTGGTGTAAAACCAGCTTCACTATACACTCCTGAGAGATGAAAGTGTGGCTTTCCAAAATGTATGTGACTTTATATGGTCTTTTGTGCAGCTGAAAACCGGCAGGCCATATGCCTTGACACACCTTGATGCGCTTGAGGGAATATGAAATTGGTCTCGCTAAATGAAGCTGCTCAAGGATATTAAGGCTTTTCCTCACCTCTGAAAGCTAGCCTGTTTACTTTACCCAGATGAGCTGTTTCTTGCTGTGCCTCTTATTAGACGTGAGGTGATGTCCTCTGGGACATTTGGGAGTTGTCCTTGTTCATGCCTGTGAGGATGTTTCAGGGCAGGAGATGTTACGATGCGGTCTATGGAAGGATGGATTCTAGTTGTCATTGCAACATCCAGTACATCCACACATATTTAAAAAAGAAAAGGTGTTTCAACTGAAAACCAGATTACAGTGACTTTTTTTCAGTTCAGATACCGTCTATCCTTGAATACCTGTCTTGTGCATAAACGTGTCCTCTGCTTTTGTTGGTTTTACACTAATGTTGCTGACAAGTGATGCAGGCTTAGGTGATATATATAGAAATATATGCATAAAAGTTGTATATTTACTGAAACAATCAGAAACTAATGTTAAACTGCATCCAGTCTTTCAGTAACAACTTGCTGATGTAGGTAGGTGAATGCGAGTTGACCACTAGGGCGCACTATTGAGTCAGAGTGGCCCCCCAAATGTAGATCTTTCCCTGCAGCATGTGTGTCATGCTGTGTTGGCTTGTTTTGTAGACAATGCAGTTAAAAAAAGGCTTTGAAGATGTTTAATGAGGTAGAAGCCTAAATTATTTGATGACGTTCTGGATGCACTGTTTTAATGTGACGCATGGTTTCGTCGATGTGAAGATGAATGTTCACAAAATGTGTTTGACAACATTGGGTTACATTCAGCCAGAATTTTAAGTGGAAAAAAAACAAACAATTTATTTCAATCTGTAAAATCCATATGATACGAAATTCAGTTATTTTGGAATTTACATTCTGTCAGCTTCAAACATGTCAGCAACCACCCGTGTTCCCATAAACATTTCCATACGCTGAGCTGAGTCCGGCAAGACATGCTATTAGGAGATTATTAGGAGGTCGACCATAGAGACACAGATGAAAGCTGCACCCTGCCCAGTGTGTCGTCTTCCTGCCAAACGAACGCAAGTGTCAGTGCTAAGTAGTCCAATGACAAGTAGGGTGGCCAGCCAATCAATTGGCGTAAGATGATATGAGTGACACTGTTGTCCTGAACCTGAGCTCTACTGTGTCCTCAAGAGCGTGGCAGGGTGTTTGAGTCTGACCCCGACCCACTGTTCATCCTCTGCCTCTGCTTTACCTTTCACCCAGGCCTCTAAGGCCGCCTGCCATGACGTTCATGACTGCAACCACTAGGGTCAACCACTGCCGTTAGCACCATTCCCAATATAGAGGTTGTCCTCTCTCTCTCCCCCTCTCTCTCTCTCCCCCTCCCCCTCTCTCTCTCTCCCCCTCCCCCTCTCTCTCTGTCCCCCCCTCCCCCTCTCTCTGGCTCAGTCATAATGTCTGTCTCTTGTATACCCATAATCTATGCAGTTGGTAGACTCTCTCTGATGTTATCTGACCACTGGAGGCAGGGCCAAGCAAAGTCTTGATTCAGCAAGTCAATACTGGGTTCTGCCACACCAAATACCCCAGAGTCAATACTGGGTCAATGCCACACCAAATACCCCAGAGCTTCACAGGTCATGGATTCTGCCACACCAAATACCCCAGAGCTTCACAGGTCATGGAGTTTGATCTGTGTCTTGTGATCAAATAACATAAGTGAATTCAGAGCAGCAAAAATGACTCAATTTTCGACCTGGGGCTCTAACTTTTGACATTTTTAACACAAAACATATTAAGTGGACAGCACAGATGCATTAATAAAAAAGACAAATGTAACTGTTTCCCCCCCCATGAAAACCATGACATGAGTCATGAGGCTCTAGGTGATTTGGCGTGGAATGACCTGACTTAAAAAGCACCAGCACCAGTGGATGGCAGCTTATTCATTGCAGAAGCATTTTAAGCATATGCCTATTTACCCAGCTAGGAGGCACTCAGGGGAACAAAGACATAGGAAAGCCATTTTCTGTCCGATTGGCTCCGGGGAGTATAAATAGAGCTGTTAATTGTATTTGCGTCAGCAGGGCGTGTTGGTATTGGTACACGGCTGACTTTAGAGAGCAGTTATGGGAGAGTTATTTAATCATAGTCTTGCGCAGAGGCTCGGAGGGCAGAGGGAGGGTTTAAGCTTGGGCTCAGCCTTCTCCCTGCACGCGGTGTGCTGCAGTTCCTATGGAAACCTATAGAGGGCAGCATGTCCACATGCAATCCGCCAGCCAGGAAACGCCTCACACACCCTGTTGCTTTGGAAACTGTCAAAGTCTGTTGTTCCCTGCATCAGATCTGACAAAGGGCATCCCATAGTCACCCAGTGCACGGGGAGAGCCGACCTAAACGTTACGTGTGTTTCATCTGGGTGTGTGCATCAGATGTGGCCTCCTAAATGAGACACACTTCTCCTTTGCTCTACAGCCAGTCCTCAGTATTATCTTACCCCACCTTCCTTTGTTCTGCATCTCTGCCAATGAGCCGAGGCTTGGCGCTCTCTGCCCACCCTCGCACTGCACCACGCCACGCCACGCCACGCCACACCACACCATCAGTATTCCACTCACTGCCGGCACACTCTGTTACCTCCCAGAGAGGAGTGGTCTGCGCGGCAGGGACTGGTGTTTGGCGTCGCTGGCGTCACCGGTTGGATTGATTAGAATAAACCTTCTGCTCTGTTACCACGACCATCTGCCCGTGGCTGACGTGCTCTCCCTAGAATGCCCCTAAAGTACCAAGTGTCACTGCAAAGTGTTGCTTGTCGATTTTCTTCTCAGACCTGATAATGAAAAAGCATCCCCACTCACCTGTATCCAAATAAAAAAAATACTGATTTAGACTCTAAGATAAAGATTGAAAATTAATTTAATGTAGAATGTCGAAATAATAGTAGTAAATGGTTTCAGTGGGATGTTTTGGAGTCACTCACAGCAGGATGTGCGTCCGTCTCCATCTCTCCCTCTGCAGGTGCCTGCAGCAGATAGAGGAGGACGGCCTCAGTGTGGACGACATCTTCAGGCAGACTGTCTTCCGGCAGGACGAGAGGGATATGGTGCTGAGGGCTGTCTGCACCGCCAGGCCCGACTACCAGCCCAGCGCCCTCTCAGACCAGGAGGTCTGCTCCTCGCCACTGGTCCAGGAGTTCTACAGAGAGGTACAGAGACCCATGTAGGCAGCCTTGGCTTATGTTTAGCATTATTATATCATCATTTTTTTGGTGCTTGGAACTTCAAAAGGGGTGCATTGCGTCTAGAAAATATGTATACACTTTGGTAGTTGGAGGGACAAAAAACAGGATGCACTGTCTCGAGATAAGACGAGTTATCTTTGTTTTGTTTGTTTGTCCTCCTCCAAATCCACTCGGCTTGCTTGGGAGGCTTCGGTGAGAGAATGATTAAGCCCGTGCATTGGTTTTCTGTCCCAGATAGACCAGCCTTGGAGCTGAGACAGCCACAGCTGAGACAGTTAGAGAGAGAGAGAGAGAGAGTGCGAGACAGGGCTTTTTACAAAAGCACTTTCCACCACTAGGGATACACTGTGTTCCAGCTCAAGGTGTAATGATGTTCCTAGCATCCTGGTCTGTACCCCCCCAACACCGCCCCTGTTTCCCCCAGTGATTCCTTGGAAGGGTTCCACGGAATATATTTATAGAAAGTACCACACATTTGGGAGCTTTTGTTTCAAACCAGCCAGGCCAGACAAATGTGCTCCCCCTCTCTGGCTCTGCGAAAACTATAGCTGAGGAGATGCATTTCTGGCCTGGAATCCCTGCTAGTTGCAAGAGCTGAGTTTATAACGATTATAGTGGCCTAAGTGTGGATTTGGACCTCCTAAACATGGGGCCTCGCCGTTCTTACTGATGTCTGCTTTCTTGGCACTGCAGGGCTTAAACTGGTCTCATGACCAGATTAGCCAGATAATCCTTCATAAGAGTTATTTGATGCCTCTGTGCTCCTGTCATGTCTGCCTTCCCCCGTAATGAGCTGTGGATGTGTGGTGTTTCATCGGGGAAAAGACTCTCACTTGGGTGAAAATGCACTGTTTACAGAGGGCTGCAAGTGAAAGCAGCCTTTTGGCTGAAACTCACACATTAAACAGAAATGCCTTCCCGCGCTAACCAGTGAAATGAAGCAAACAGGATAGAAAGACTGGAGGAGCCTGGCTGGGCGATGGCCTACTTTTCTTTTCATGCATTTCAGGTGGCAGCGCTGAATACCTATTAGCCTGGCGAGCCCACTGCTGTCCCCTTCCTGTGATAAGACCGCCCTGGCCCTGTGGGAGCTGGAGCTGAGGCTGGAGGTGGCAGGGCAGCGAGTGCCAGGTGTGCCAGGCTCCCAGGCAGAGTGTGGGGGATTAGGGCAGGGAGGAGCTGGCGTCCCAGCTGTCATCTCCAGGGCGCTGCTCATAGCTATGCTCTGCATGTACGCCACTCCCGCTGTTGCCCTTTAGTGCCCGGGGTCACGCCGACAGCTGACACGCTTTTACATATATGTACACCACATCCAAAACACACACACACACACATGACTACATACACACAAACACACAAACTCAGCTGCAGGCACTGCTATGTACACACCCTCAAACTCGTACAGTACACACACACACACACACACACACACACACACACACACACTTCATCCCCTTTCTTGGCAGCACGGAATGTTCTAGTAAGATGCGCAGTGCTGCTGTGTTTTATCAGTCTTGGAGGTTCGGGGACACAGTGGCAGGCCCACCACGACACCCTCCCACCACCCCCTCCTGAGTCTTATCCCTGGCCGGTGGCGTCCTGCAGAAGTTACTGCCCGGCTGATTTATCCCTCACCTAACCTTTCACTTGCTAGGGTCTCCAGCCCGTCCTGTTGTTTCTGTGGGTTACTAAAGTGTCCAACCCCCCCCCCCCCCCCCGCCCAATCAAACTCCAGTTCCCCCTTTTACAATGCGTCTGCTGATAATGTGCAGATGTTTTCACAGGCCTCCGAACGGCCCCCGCTCGGCAATAAACGCTGACACGCGAAGGCATGCCGAAAGGTATTAGCAAGGACTTTCGGACCACTTAGCAAGCTGTTTGTGTGATATACGCCATATTTACAACGCGCGCGCGCTCTGTGCCGCCCGCCGCCTGGCTCTTGGCCATCCCTTTAATGTGTGTCAGACCAAGAGCCGGCACACAACTGTAAAAAGCTCATTTCATTTTAATTGGGCACAGCCAAGCGGGTGGTACATAATTCAAGCATCCACCGGCAATTAATTGCGGAGCTGGATCAGTTGCGGTTAGTTGCGGCCATGCACACTGTGCTCCCATCAGTGTGTGTGTGTGTGTGTGTGTGAGGGGTATACTGTGCTCAGATCACTGTGTGTGTGGTGTGTGTGTGAGGGGTATACTGTGCTCAGATCAGTGTGTGTGTGTGAGTGAGGGGTATCCTGTGCTCAGATCAGTGTGTGTGTGTGAGGGGTATACTGTGCTCCCATCAGTGTGTGTGTGTGTGAGGGGTATACTGTGCTCTCATCAGTGTGTGTGTGTCTGTGTGTGTGAGGGGTATACTGTGCTCCCATCAGTGTGTGTGTGTGTGTGTGTGTGAGGGGTATACTGTGCTCTCATCAGTGTGTGTGTGTGTGAGTGTGAGGGGTATACTGTGCTCAGATCAGTGTGTGTGTGTGAGGGGTATACTGTGCTCCCATCAGTGTGTGTGTGTGTGTGTGTGTGTGTGTGTGTGTGTGTGTGTGTGAGAGGGGTATACTGTGCTCCCATCAGTGTGTGTGTGTGAGGGGTATACTGTGCTCAGATCCGTGTGTGTGTGTGTGAGTGAGGGGTATCCTGTGCTCAGATCAGTGTGTGTGTGTGTGTGTGTGAGGGGTATACTGTGCTCCCATCAGTGTGTGTGTGTGTGTGTGTGAGGGGTATACTGTGCTCCCATCAGTGTGTGTGTGTGAGGGGTATACTGTGCTCCCATCAGTGTGTGTGTGTGTGTGTGTGAGGGGTATACTGTGCTCCCATCAGTGTGTGTGTGTGAGGGGTATACTGTGCTCAGATCAGTGTGAGTGTGTGTGAGGGGTATACTGTGCTCAGATCAGTGTGTGTGTGTGTGTGTGTGTGTGTGTGTGTGTGAGGGGTATACTGTGCTCCCATCAGTGTGTGTATGTGACTGCTCAGATCAGTGTGTGTGTGTGTGAGGGGTATACTGTGCTCCCATCAGTGTGTGTGTGTGTGAGAGGGGTATACTGTGCTCAGATCAGTGTGTGTGTGTGTGTGTGAGGGGAATAATAAGATGGGTCTGTTCCTCTTTCTACTGCGGAGGACTTTGTTGAGAAGTTGGGAAAGAATAAACACACACACACACGCAAACACACACACACACACACACACACACACACACACACACAGAAAGAGAGAGAGATGGATGGATGGATGGATGGATAGATATTAAAGAATATATGACATATGGCATACAGTCCCAAATGTGTCGATTCCTAAACCTTATTATTATGGTGGCCTTTGCTTTAGTCAGGCCTGTATATTTACACACACACACACACACACACACAGCCTTTGCTTTAGTCAGGCCTGTATATTTGTTTTGCAGCAGCAGTGCAGTCTGTACAGCGCCTCAATGCAAGTTCATGAACCGATGGCTAAGTCCTTTGTTCTGCTGGTCGGCAGCATCTGAATAATATAAACTCCCAGCACGTCTTCACTCTGCTTGGTTTTGAAATACATATACAGCGTGGCCTATTTTTGTCTCCGTCAAGAGTGCAAATGAGCTGGTGAAATACGGTTGATTTGACGGAGGGGACCAATGTTGGAAAAAGTCCTTTTTTTTCTTCTTTTTTTTTCCCTCCAGCCTCGAGCAGTGCTGCACAGTGTCACTTGGTAATTAGCCATGGGCTCGCCTTATTTACAGAAGCTCAATGGGATGATTAAAGGCTTATAAGTCTCTCTCTCTCTCTCTCCATCCTCTCTCTCTCTCTATACACACGTTCTGTTTTCACAGGGAAGGCTGACCTGACCGAAGCATTGCTATTACAGCAAACTTGTTATTCCACACACACACACACATACACACACGGACACCAGCGTGCAGGCATGCGTGTGTTCATATGCAGACACACACACACACACACACACACACACACACGCACGCATGCAAATGCGTTCTTGATCATGAGCGCTGAGCCTAATCACATGGATATTAAGCTTGCCAACACCATGGAACAGGGAAATGTGATTACATGCAGTCATACAGTACAAGTGTGCATATGTTTATTTATGTTCAACAAATCATGTCGACTGATTGTTTTCCATTTGGTGGCTGTGCCCCGGTTAATTATGGCATTACGCTATAGCATAATGTCTGTCTGTCAGGAGAGTGGGAACCCGGACACATCCCCTCTCAAACCCATAAGGGCCACTTCTTATTAAAAATTAGCCGCCAGCAACTTTAGCCAACCGAACGTCGGAGAACTTCCTGACTTGACCTTCATCACGGCCTTCACAGCTTGCTGCCCCCTCCCCGCTCTGAGCACGTAGTAGAAGGATGGGAGACCGATGAAGGCACGTGACTGTAGGCCTGTGTGATATCATACCTATTTATTAGGTGTTTCGTCCACGTGACCTACCTAGGAATACTTGCATCAACTCACCATCACCAAATAGGGATCACCGTGGACCGAGACTGAGTGTGTGTGTGTGTGTGTGTGTGTGTGTGTGTGTGTGTGTGTGTGTGTGTGTGTGTGTGTGTGTGTGTGTGTGTGTGTGTGTGTGTGTGTGTGTGTGTGTGTGTGTGTGTGTGTGTGTGTGTGTGTGTGTGTGTGTGTGTGTGTGTGTGTGTGTTCCAGAGGGAGAAGACTCAGTACCCCAGGCTGGCCTTCGGCGTGGAGGACCTGAGGGAGCGCTTCAGCCAGCAGCTGGCTATGGAGGGATCCTCCATCATCACCATTGACTCAGTGGAGGCCCTCAAGCCTGTCACTCCACACATGATCAAGATGGTGCGTATGGAGACCGCTGACTCATACACAGACAGACCCACACGTAAACACACACACACACACACACACACACAGCTACCTAATATCATCAACACATCAGTCATATAAAGACTTAATGTAACGTATAAACGTAATAAAAGTGGACGTTTGGAGTTTAGAAATGTTCAAATATCACGGGTATCAGTGGCGATGTTGTGTCCGCTCTGGGCTCTGGGTTGGCATTTGCGGCTGCTGAGCGGGGTGATTGCCCCATCCCCGGTGGATGGGCAACATTTACAGCTCACTGTCTGGAATGGTAATGTATTCTAATGCGCCGCTCCCCACGGGCGGAACAGTCACCTCCAGATTGAGAGGCCCACCCTATCTGTGCTGTGGCATCTGTGTCTCGCCTCGCAGGGAATAAGGGACAAGGAAAACACTGCACCAACACACACACACACACGCCTACTCACACATGCACACACACGGATGGACAGACGGACGGACGCTCACACACACACACACACACACACACACACACACACACACGGATGTACGGACAGACGGACGCTCACACACACACACACACACACACATCTACTGTGGGAAATTGGACCCAGTAATCAGCAAAAGAGTGGTGCTTCCTCCTCTCACAATGCCAGAGGCTTTGCTGTGCTGTTTTGGCCAGTGGGGCAGGTTGCCAGAAGAAGTGTCTCCATCTGAGATGCTGAGCGGCGAGTCTGTGGTGGTGACTTTGCTGGTGACTGTGGTGGTGACTGTGCTGGTGACTGGTGACTGTGCTGGTGACTGTGGTGGTGACTGGTGACTGTGGTGGTGACTGGTGACTGTGCTGGTGACTGTGGTGGTGACTGGTGACTGTGCTGGTGACTGTGCTGGTGTCTGTGGTGGTGACTGTGCTGGTGACTGTGCTGGTGACTGTGGTGGTGACTGTGCTGGTGACTGTGCTGGTGACTGGTGACTGTGGTGGTGACTGTGGTGTTTGTGCTTCAGAGGGAGCTGTTGGCATCGCAGCGGGAGCGCTGGCAGAAGGTGCTCCTCCAGGCCTTCAAGGAGAGCAAGATAGTCATGGCCCACAGCAACCAGAAGAGCTGGAGGATCAGCCTCTACCCCTACCTCTGCATCCTGGACAACAAGGAGTACGTGGATGCCATGCTCCAGGTCAGTGCCTCCTCTTCAACCTCTGGATTTCATCCCAGAGCGTCGCTGCTAGCTGTTTTGACTTTGACTTTTAAGTTCAGGATACAGGGTTTTTAACCTCATAGACCCGGGTTTGAGGCCGGAGGGGGTGACTGCTCTCTCTCTCTCCTTTGCTATAAATGCGTCATAACAAAGTGTAACGGCTAGCTAGAAAATGAAAGCGTTAGGTAACTGCTAGCTGCTAACCGCTAATCGCTAACTCTCCCTGTCTTCCTTTCTTCAGTGTGTGACCAACATGCAACCCAGTGGGGAGTCCCTGCTGTACATCGCTAAGGAGCTGGGAAACCGAGTCCACAATAAGTTCTGCATCCGTCAGAAGGCCCACAGTCAGATGGCAGACAAGCTGGCTCAGATCTACAGTTCATACGCCGAGCTACTGGCCCAAGACACGCCGGTACGTCACCATGATACCCTGAGATACTCTCACGATCCTCGGCATACCCAAGATCCACTGCTTCTGTGTCTGGTAGTGGCCATGCA